>NC_072392.2:26970303-27273333 GCF_028885625.2 Pongo pygmaeus | reverse complement strand
GAAATCTGTGTTTACAGCCAACACAGTTGCTGCTGGAGATAGCCACACCTGAAGACTCCAGAGCTGCCCCAGCTTGCCAGGCTTCCCCTCCTCCTGTTATCACCCCATGCTGCTGAGAACCTGCCTGGCAGGCTGCCCAGCCAAGGCTGGGGCTTAATCTCAGGTGAAACTGACATGTCCTTGTGAGGGCTGAGGAACATCCTCTCTCCCCACAGAGCCTCACTCAGGTTCTCATCTACTTCCTTGGGGTCTGCCCCGCCTCCCTCAGGAGTTTGGAACCACATACTCTTCCGGAGGGGACCTCTCACTGCTGTAGAACCTGTCCTCCAGGATACCCAGAAGTGTTCATCTCGGTCATGGCTAATTAACTTACCATATGGTAGTGAACTACCTTCTGGGGCCCCAATATTTCGTTTATTTTTTAAAAATAAAATTAGTACCATTGTTTATTTTCTGAATGTACAGAAATATTTGTCTGATTATTATTTACATGCCCTTTGGGAAAACTTTATAAAATAAAAAAATATGAAGGAGAATCCTACCACACAGAGATAATCACTTTAATTATTTTTCTATTCATATTTGCACATAGAGGTATAGATGGGATCATGCTCTGTATCTGTTGGGAGTGCATTAATCTGAAAGTTCAGTCACTTAAACAAAGACACGTTCATTTTTCTTACATAGTTAGAGTATCTATGGTTCCTGGCTATGGTTCACTGGTTCAACAATGTTAGGCCCAGCATCTTTGTGAGTCTATTGGAATTTAGCTCATGGCTGTAAGACGGCTACTGCAGCTCCAACCACTACATGAGTTTACAAGGCCAGCAAAAGCAGTAATTTCTGTATTCTTATTAGAAAAGCAAGAACTTCAGAGGTGACCCCCAGAGGATTCCTCTTTAGGTCTGGAAATCTGTGTTTTGATTGGCCAGAACTTGATCTCATGACCATCCCTAGCAGTAGAGAATAGCATTGTCATGATTGACTTTGGATCAATCATAATTCATTGACTGAGAGTGCGCATGTGGTCCCCCAAATAAGATCAAGAAAGGAGGGAATTTGCAGTGTGTACTATAGCATGCGTGCTGCTTTATAATCTGCTCTTTCTCTTAATTGCATATTTCAAACATCTTTCCATACTAAGAAATACAGATTCAGTCATTCAGTTAACAACAAATTATTGAGAGTGTACTGTGTTCCAGGAACTTAACTTGGCATGGAGGACACAATAATGAACATAGTATACCCCTTGCCTCCATGGACCTTAGCATCTAATGAGGGATACAGAAATTCATCAAAGAGGTTCACAAAGAAATGTAAAATTACGATTGTAATTTGTGCTGAAAAGGACGGAGATGTGTGGTGTGTGAGAGCAGTGATGGGAGATTTGACTCAATCAGGAGGGTCTGTGTTCTGAATGGCCATAAGCCAGCCCCTTGTCTAGCTGTAGCACAATTATTTAGCCAATCTCTTATTGCTGGTCATTTACATTCTTCGCACATCTTACCTACTATCATCAGTGCAACAATAAATACCCTTCTCTAAGTACCGCTTTGGCACACTTGTCTGATTATTTCCTCAGGATAAATTCCTAGGGTAAATCTAGGCACCCTGTTCCATGCCTGTAATCACAGCTACTCAGGAGGCCAAAGTGGGAGGATCACTCGTGGCCAGTAGCTCGTGGCCAGCCTGGGCAACATAGGGAAGTCTTGACCCAAAAAACCAGAAAAAACGTAGAAAAAATGAACAATTCTTAGACGCCGAATTGCCAAATCAAAGGGTGCACCATCACCATCCCCATACTCACCATCACCATCCTCATTGTCATCATCAGTCTCACCCTCACCATTCTCACCAGCATCAGCAGCAGCATCCTCACCATAACTATCACAGTATCATCACCACCTTCACCATCACCATCCTCACCATCACCATCATCATCATCACCACCACTATTTTCACCATCACCATCCTGACCATCACCATCATTATCACCTCATCATCACCATCCTTACCATCACTATCATTATCACTTCATCATCACCACCATTACCATCACCATCACCATGCTCACCTTCACCATTCTCACCGTTATCACCATCATCCTCGCATAACTATCACTATCATTATCACCACCTTCACCATCATCATCCTCACCATCACCATCATTATCACCTTACCATCACCATCCTTATCATCACCATCACCATGCTCACCTTCACCATTCTCAGCATCATCATCATCATCATCCTCAGCATAACTATCACTATCATGGTCACCACCTTCAACATCACCTTCCTCACCATCACCAACATTATCACCATCACTATTCTCACCATCATCCTCAACACAAATATCACTGTCATTATCACCACCTTCACCATCACCATCATCACCATCATCATCATCATCACAACCACAATTATGAAAATCTTGGAGGAAAAGGAGAGGAGGTAGCATATTAAAATACAGATACTTTGATGAGGAGGAACAGGCAGAGTGGAAGCTGGGGAGGGCATATCAAACAATGGAGACCCCCAGAACATAAAACTAAGAAGCTCAGGCTTTGCCCAGAATAAGAGGCATCCTTGAAGATTTATCAGCAGGAGAGTATGCAGTCAGATTCGTGTTTAGGCAGAACATTGAGCAATCCTCAGAAGGAAGAAGCAGAGGGAGGGAAGCCCACAGAGGAGACAGAACCTTCAACACCAACCAGGGTCCTGGTCCTGGGTCCAGCAGATCTGGCAGGAATGAGGAATGGGAGGATCATGGGTAAAGGCTGCAGCCAGGCAGGGAAAGACCTCACTCTCCCTGCCACTCCTTTCCCTGCTCCCCACTTTCCTGTCCCATCTTTGCTAATAGGCTCAGCATCTCCAACTGCACCCACCCACTAGATTTGCCCCAATTCCTTCTCCTCTCTCATGCCTGAGGCCCAGGTGGCTTCCAGAGCTGACCGGGTCTACTTTAGAATTTTAATGAAATAACCTGAGTAGAAGTGCTGGTGCCCTGCCAGCCACAGCAGGTACTCCACATATGGTAAACTGGAACTGTCTTCTCAGTTTCTACAGCCTTGGGTTCAAATTCTCCCTAATCCAGATGATCACCTTCTCTCACCTGAGCAGAGAAGCCTCCCATTGGTCTCACTGCCCCAGACCTTCCTCTTTCCAGATACCATCCTGATAATTTTCTCAAACTGCAAACCTGGTCATGTCCCTCCCTTGTCCCATCGACTAAAGGGTAAGATCCAAATCCCTTAGCATGACACCCCAGGCACTGAGGAGCTGAGGCCCCTCCATTTCCACCTTGACTTGTTCCCCTCCCCCTCTAGTAGCATTGCTGACCCACTTGCCTTGTTCTTTCACCACATGGCTTTGATCCTGTTGCTCTTCTGCCTGGAGCGTCTTCCTACATCTTCTCTGCCTGCTGAATTTCTACTTCACCTACAAAGCCCAGTTCACCTTCTCTGTGAATCCTACTTCCTCCCCATCATGCTGCAAATTGTCTCCCTCACTAGACCTCCAGGCCCTAAAAATCAGGGACAGCTTAATATATGTTGGAAATGGCTACTCCTCACTTAATTACCCTAATTAGCTAGTTATATTGCCTTATATTTATGTTTCCCCATTTACTGAAGCTTTCCAAAGGCCAGACACTGAGATCCAGGGGAGGACCCTGAGGGTAGGACAAGCATGAGCACTGAAGGCGACAATGGCACAGGCACCAAGAGACCATGAGGGGTGCAGGAAGCCTCATCTCTAGCGTGTCTTCCTGGTTTACCATGCGCTTTCCTCCCTTCCCTTATTAGTCTCAACTTGTGCTGGTTTTGATAGCCTGTGTCCCTGAAACATGCACTCCCATACACACAAACAGACCCACACCTATCCACATGTGCCTGCCCATACATACAGAGACCTCTGTGTGTATCCCCCAGAGCTACGAATGCCAATCTTGAGAATGAAGATTTTGCAAGTGCTCTGAGCCAGGCATGATGCCAGGTCCCCAACAACACAAGACCCCTCTGGTTTCTCCCACTCAGCTGTGCAAAGTTCGGGGTTGAGGAGCTCCCCCTGCCAAGGTCACAGACGTGGAACATCAGGTAACAGCTATTTGAATGTAAGCCTGTAGATCACCAAAACATATGCCATCTGCACCCCACCACACTGCCTCCACAGCACATGAAGACATGAGGCTATCAACTGTGACTCATTAGTACCCAGCAATATTTCCTCCCCCACTTCGCTTCCCACTGCCACTCCAGTATCCCTGCCCAGAGCCCCAGAGCCACCTCTGCTTAACGGGGAGGTCAGGACAGATGCTCCATTCCACCCAATGCCATCTCCCAGGGTGCACCCTCCTCATGGGGAAGAGGACTACCATGGCTAGTGGTGACATGGGTTGCTCTGGCCCCCAGGACTTCTTCTCCCTGGGGCCTCTGCTCAGGACATGGCACGGACAGAGGGGAGGCGACCATAAACTGCCCCGGAAATGACTACAAACCAGCTCAGACCCTTCCAGCACGTAACATGCTGACAGCCTAGGGTGGGCCCACAGAAGGGGAAGGGCTAGGAAGTCCAGGGCCACAAGAGTCCCCCCTCCCTGAGCCCTTGAGCACAGCCACCCAGGTGTAAAGGACAATATGGGGGTTCTGGGGATTCCCAAGCCTGGGCCCTAGAGGTGAGTTCTAGCAGGGCCCCCAGATATCCTCCCCATACATCCCCTCATCCTTTCTCACATATTGTAAAAACAAGGAAACTGAGGCACAGAGAGGGAAGGGGCTTGAGCAGTCTCCCAGGCAGTTAGAGACAGAGCCCAAGTTAGAATCCATGTTTCTCTTCTTTTTTCCCCTAGGTCTGTCTCTGGCTAACTATGTGACCTTGGAAGAGTCACTCCACCTCTCTGGGCATTGAAGGCTTACAACTTCTGACATCTTCATTCCAGAGGGTTGTCAGGATCTGACAGCCCTTCACCCAAACAAAACACTCTATAGTCTACAAATATTCATGTCTCTTCTCTTCTCTGACCTCTGTAATACCCCATGAGGCTGTGAAAATTGGTGCTTGTGTCCTATTATGCAAATGCAAATACTGGGCTCAGAAAGACAAAGATCACACAGCAAGTTTGGGACAGAACTGGAACTAGAACCCAGGTCTCCCAAAGCAGGGTCCTTGCCATCACTAAGGCTAAGAATACATTAAGACTCCAAAATATGGAGAGTTGCTCAATGCATGCCACCAAGGTTAGAGCTGACCAACCCCAGAATGCTCAGCAGCTGTGGGACCCTGGAGTGGAGGACTCAAGGCAGAGGGTGATGTCTAAGTCACACACATCTGAGCTCCAATCCAAACTCCACTATGCAGCTGAGCGACCACACTTTGTGAGGCTCAGCATTCTCTACTACAAAATGAAACTACAGAAGGTACCAAAAAGCTCAGGATGAGCGGAGAACTGCACCCTGAATGCAGGACTGCCAGGCAGGTGGTAAGTACTCATTAACTTTTGTTTCAAGCACACAAATCATATGTTGTTTTTCATCATGTCTCCCCATGGTGTCTGGTCCGTGGCTCCAGAACCAGGAGGCTTCTGATCAATCCTCATGCTAAATGATGGACAGATAGATGGATGGGTGGTTGGATAAATGAATGGATGAATGCATGGATTGATAGATTAATGCTGGGATGAATGGAGGGATGAATAGATGGATGAATGCATAAATGAATGGATGGATGTTCAGAAGAGAAGACAGAATAAAATAGGGAGTCAAAATGAAAAGAACAAGAAGATGATTGAAGGATGGGATTCATACAAGGAAGAAAGGAACAAGATCCAGCCCTTCTGGCTCCACTCAGCCCCACCACCATATACCTTGGGGTAGCACTGGCACATGCTACAGATTAAACTCCTGGACACCATGATGCTGCTGCAGAAGGTTTCATTGAATTGGGGCCCATCATGACTCAGGAGGAATGTACTGAGAGCCAGGAGAAGACCCATACATTGAAGCTGAAGCAGAAGGTCTTCTCATCTGCCAAGGTCTCCTCACTTGTCATGGCTGCCAGCCACGCCCTGGCCTGTGCACCCCTGCCAAAAGGGGCCCGTGCCATCCAGCATAAACATCCAGACAGGCTCACAGGAAGAAGTGAAGCTCTTAGGTCACTGCAAATGAAGGCTTAAAGTTAAAGGGAGAGCAATACCCCTTCAGCTCCAGGCCCATTCCCTGGACCCACCAGTTCAGCAGGGCTGGAGGCAGCAGGCTTCGGTGGACCAGTGAACCCACTCCCCACCCTCTCTCCTTCCCTTGGGGTCCAGAAGACCTGGAGTGCATGTGTGAATCTGGGTGAGGGAGCATGCAAAGGAGGGATGGAGGAGGTTACAGGGGCTGGGCCCCAGGCAAGCCTGTGACAAAATTTTCTTTGCCTACTTTGGGGCTGAACTGGGTGAGCAGGTTATCCGACACCTTCTAGCCCTGGGAAGCAGGGTACAATTCTGCAGTCAAAAGATGTTAGAATGCTGCCAGAGGATTTCAGGATCCCACTGCCAGGCATTTCAGGATCCTAGATTTTAGACCCTTCAAGGATATGTGTCCATCTGGGATTCAGGCATGATGGCTCATATGTACTGGATGGTGACGATGTGCATGGCACCATTCTAAGCATGTTACAACTATTAACTACTTAAGGGACACATGTGGCAGTTATTGCTATACCCACTATGCAGAGGACACTGAGCACAGACAAGTAACTTGCCCAAGGTCACACAGCTGGAAATGGTAGAGAAGCTGGAACATGAACCCAGAGGCTGTGCCCCTAGCCACAGGGCAATCCTGCTTAATGGGAGCATGAGGTTATGGGTGAGAGCTCTGATGGCAAGGCAGCCTGCCTGGGTTTAGATCCTGCCTCCTGTACTGCGGGGCAACATGGTCTTGATCACATTACCTGCCTGTGTCTGTTTCCTCCTCTGTAAAATGGGGATAATAACGGTACCTCCCAGCATTGGCGCTATCTCCAGGCCTAGGTGTCCTGGAACTTCTGTCCCCTTTACACTCGTGCAGCATCCAGACCTGCTTGTAATGAGTTCCTCTACTCCCCCACCAAAGCTCTGGTGAATGCATGTCCCTGTGGGGTATAAGTGACTGACAGTAACTTCCTCAATCTCCTTGCAGCCTAATCTAAGAAGATGCCTTCTAAAGAATAGCATTCTAATGTGAAATTTTAGTCTGGTGAAAGGCTAATGGGAGAAATCAGATTCCTTTACAAGATTACAAAAAAAAAAAATAGGACAATGAGTATCTCTAAAAAGAATGTTCACTTGGAGTGTCGATGGGGTTAGGTGGCCGATACAGGATGAAAGGCTTTCATTTGGCTCCCTGACTTGCTGGGTTTGGGGATTTCCCTGGTCCTGGTCATTACCTCTTTCCTCCTGCCCAGCATGTGCTCACACAAGCCCCTCTGCCCCATAGTCCTTCCCACAGGCCCCTCTGCCCCATAGTCCTTCCCACAGGCCCTTTTTCTTACATTTTTTTAGAGAAGGTAAACTCAGAGGGACTTTTAATATGCCAATCGATGTTAATAAAACACAAGTCAAAGACAAATGCAAACACGCTTTCAACCAACATTAATGAGGAAACAAGATACAAATTCTTTTTCTTTTTATATTTTATTTTATTTTATTTTTGAGACGGAATCTCGCTCTGTCGCCCAAGCTGGAGTGCAGTGGCATGATCTCCACTCACCACAAGCTCCTCCTCCTGTGTTCGCGCCATTCTCCTGCCTCAGACTCCTGAGTAGCTGGGAATACAGGCACCTGCAACCACGCCCGGCTAATTTTTTGTATCATAGTAGAGATGGGGTTTCACCATGTTAGCCAGGATGGTCTCGATCTCCTGAACTCGTGATATGCCCGCCTCAGCCTCCCAAAGTGCTGGGATTACAGGTTGAGCCACTGAGCCTGGCCCTGTTTGTTCTTTTACATTAACTTTACAATGTATTTGCCATGTTTTAAAAATAAATTTAATTGGAATTTTATTGAAATTGTATGAGACATGATTTAGTCCAAGATGAACACAGAACATTATTATTACTGTTTCCATCCAGCTATGGCATATTTCTTTGTTTTCTCTAGTTGTCTTTCACATCGCTCAATAAAATTTGTGGCTCTGGTACATTTCATAATAATCATACATTATATTTCATTATTTCTAATTATTATGATGGATTGCATGTACATTTACTACGTACCACATATTATGCAATATATTCATTATCTCAATTCATACAACAATCATGTGATTTAGTTGGTGTTATTACTAGATTATTACCATTGTACAAGTAAAGAAAATAAAGACAAAAGAAAAGAGACTCAGCAAAATCAAACCGATAAAGACTTAAATAGAATTGTTGGGCATATAATGAAAATTTAATACAACTCAATGAAAGCAAAAAAACATTCTAAAAACGACCAGGCAGATTTGAGAAGGAGCCAAACAAATTCCAGAAATAAAAACGTAATTGTTGAAATTGAAGACAGATTTGACAGCAGATTACATATAATTGAAAAGGAAAATGTAAACTGGAAGACAGGCTGAAGAAATTGCTCAGAATGAAGCCCAAAGAAGTAAAAAATAAGAAAGAAACAAGAGACATGAAAGACATGAGTGATAAGATACCTTCTAACAGTATTTCAGAAGTAGAACAATAAACTGTTAGAAAAGTTTTGTAAAAAAGATAATGGCATGGAATTTTCCCAAAGTGATGAAAAACTCTACCCTTCATATTCAAGAAGCTCAAGTTGGACAGATTTAAAAGGAAAAAAAAACCACCTAAATGTATCATCATAAAAATAATGGAACCCTGAAGAAAAGAATATCTGGAAAACAACCGGAGAGAAAATTCACATTATCCATGAAAGAATGTGGATTTAGACCAAGAGATAATGTCTTAAAACTGGAAGCAAGAAGACAATGTACTAAGAAAAAATAATCATATACGAAATTAATGTATCTTTTAATAAACAGGCCAAATATAAGACAATATTTAAGTCATAAAAACCAAACAAATACTGAGTTTGCTAACTAAGAGACCTTCACTAAAGGAAATTCTAAGAGATGTCCTTCAGTAGAAGGGTGTTCCCCTAGATGGAAGACTTGAGTTGCGAGCAGAAATGGTGAGCACGTAAGAAGACAAATATGTGAGTAAATATAAATGAACACTGACTATACAACATGTAGTTTCCAGTGGATTAAGAATAAGATGAGAAGCAAAACCATAAAACTTCTAAAGATAATATAGTAAAACTACCTTAATAGCCCCAGTTGGTTGTCATATAAAACCTAAACAAATTATGTTCACCAGAAAAACACTATCAGGATCAAAGACCCAAATATAAGGGGTAAAACTATAAAATTCGTAGAAGCAAACATAGTTATAAATCTGTGACCGTGAATTAGGCAGTGGGTCTTAGATACAACACCAAATGCAAGAGTGACAAAAGGAAAAAACAAACTGGACTTTAACAAAATTCAAAACTTTTGAACATCAAAGGATACTATCAGGAAAGTGAAAAGAACCCACAGAATGAGAGAAAATATCTATTAAGTCATACATCTGATGAGGAACTAATGTCCAGGATATATAAAGAATTCTTAGAATAACAAAAAGACAACCCAATTAAATGAGGAAACAATCTAAATGAACATTTCTCTAAAACGATATACAAATAGCCAATCAGCACATGAAAAGATGCTCAACATCATTAGTCATTAAGGATATGCAAATGAAAACTACCACTAGATACTACTTCACATCAACAAGGATGGCTATATTTTTTTAAAAAAGGAAAATAACAGATGTTGGCAAGGAGGTAGGAAAAAAATGGAACCTCCATACTCTGCTGGTAATAATATAAAATGGTACAGAGACTTTGGAAAATAGTTTTGAAGTTTTTCAAAAATTTAAACATAGATTTACCATATGCCTACTCCTAGATATATAAAGAAAATTGTAAAAATACGTCCACACAAAAACGAGTACATGAATCTCATCACAGTACATTATTAATCATAGTCAAAAAATGAAAACAACTCAAATATCCATCAACTAAATAAATGGATAAACAAAACATAGTATACTCATGCAATGGGATTCAGGCATATAAAGCAATGAAGTGCTGACACAAGATACAACATGGATGAATCAGAACAACATGCTAAATAAATGAAGCCAAACACAAAAGGTCACATATGATTCTCTTTTTTCTGATATTTGGCATATGCTAGTCCATAGAGACAGAGAATAGACTAGTGGTTGCCAGGGGCTGGGGAAAGGGGGAAATGGGGAGTAACTGCTAGTAAGTATGGAGTTTCTTTTTGAAATGATAAAAGTATTCTAGAGTTAGAGAGTGGTAATAGCTATACAACTTTATGAATACATTAAAAGCACTTAAAGCGCCTACAGTCCCAGCTACTTGGGAGGCTGTTGCAGGAGAATCGCTTGAACCTGGGAGGCAGAGGTTGCAGTGAGCCAAGATCACACCACTGCACTCCAGCCTGGGTGAAAGAGTGAGACTCCAAATCCGGGAAAAAAAATGCACTTCGTGTACACTTAGAGTGGATACTGGGCTAAAAGTGAAGTTACAGGCCACAAACTAGGCAAATCTTCTATACACATATCTGACAAGGGACTTCAGGAAATCCTAAAAGTTTCAATGATGAAATAGGAGACTATAGACAAAAGACTTGAACATGCACATAAGGAACCCAAATAACCCATAAACAAATGAAAATAAGCTCAGCCTCCTTCCAAACCACAGAAGACTATCTCATATCCAACTGAAAAAATGATATCAAGTAAAGGCAAGAATGTGCACAAACCAGTACCCACATAAGCTGCCAGTGGGAATGTAAAATGGTGTTACTTCTTAGCAAATTTGGTATCCTCTATTAAATAGTTCACTGTGCATAATCTTGGGCCAAGCACTGCCATTCCTGGGCACATGCCCTGGAAAATCTCTACATGTGAACCAAAAACCAGCACCATTGTATGGATTATAAAAAAAAATCAAAAATAGAATGGACACACAAATTTCACTCTCTACAATCATATAATCAGACAGTGCAGCAAGGAAAATGAATGAATGTAAGAAAACCACAATAGTAGCAAAAACCAGCAAGTCAGAATATATAAGGCATGATTCCTTTTATGTAAAGTTTCAAAATATAGAAAACTCAAAAATACCTTCTGTAGGGAGAAAAACATACATTCTTAGAATATATTAGGCAAAGACTTTTACTTGTTTCTTTTTCAGTTTAAGGATCTGCTGTTTTACTTTTGCAATTTCTCGATCTACATGACCCATAATCTGTATTAACTCTTCCTCTGAAAGTTTTGAAGGTGAAGCATTTTGATCATCTCCACATGGTTGCCCTGATATTGGAGAGGATGGAGCTCCATGTTTGCCTCCGAATGCTGGATCCTTTAGAGAATAAAACCAAGAAAAACAATTTATTTCTCACTAATAGAGTCCAGATTGCCTTAAATGAAAAAGTCGGTTTTAAACCACAGCAGAGCCATGTGTACTATGTGTCCAATGAAACCTTTAGTAGTAACTTTCATATTTACATATATGCAAATTCTCACCTCACTTTTATAGTTTAGATATACCATGTACTATTTTGAAGAGCCTAAAAGCTATACAAAGTCAGGTGAGTTAGTGTTGATCAGCCTCTAGTGTAACAATACTGAAATTATAGAGAATTTATAGGTAAATAATGCAATCACGACAAAGGAAGATACCAACTTCTCAGCCGTTTCCTTGCAATGGCTCTTCAAATGGTCTGAACAACTGGCTGGGAAATAGTATTATTCCAGGCAAAACCTGTGTGTCCACCCAACTTAACAACTATAACATGGCCAAGTGTTCCTATCAAAAGTTTTCAGGCTTTCCAAACCAAAACTGAGGTACAAAAGTCAGAGAAGTGACCTAGGAACTTCAGCTGCTACTATCTCTGGGCCTACTTTCATAAAGCCCACTCTACAGCATACGTAACATTTCCTTAGCCGAAAACATCCCATTGTGCCTCCAAATCAGCAGAGCTGTAGCAGAATGAAAGCCCCTTCACCCAAAATCCACTACCCTCCAACACACATCCACACACACCCTATTAATTTCCAGTCTGCTGTAAAGATATAAGCAATATTATAAAACAGATAACTTTTAGAGTACTAATTTTACTTAGACTATGAGAAACCTACAATGAGGGTAGTTCACAGGATTACAGAATCCTAAAATGTATTAAATAATGATTAAGGAACTGTGAAAAGTCAATAGTTCTGAGCCAAGAATGCATACAGGAGATAACTGGATAGTTGCTTCAAAACACCTTAGTACAGATATTTCAGCTAATATACACTGAGGAAAAGCCTCATATTCTGTAATAGTATGCACTGAATCTAAGAGGCCTTCTGGGAAAATAAGATTATGGCTACACCCTAAAACCTGTACAATTCTGTAAGGAAAGCACCAATAAAAGCAATAACAATTCTAATAGACTTAATAGAGTTAAAGCTCCAATATCCTTTGCATCTGGCATACAGTCAATCTTTGGCAGCTTTAAGCCCTACAGTTTATGATTCCTCTCTTAAGATGTAAATCCATGAGGTCATTGGCTTCCAAAATAAACCAGTATGTTTCATCTAAATAAAATATCAGTGGCCGGGCATAGTGGCTCATGCCTGTAATCCCAGCACTTTGGGATGCCAAGGCAGGCAGATCACATGGTCAGGATTTCAAGATCAGCCTGACCAACATAGTGAAACCCCGTCTCTACTAAAAAATACAAAAATTAGCTGGGCGTGGTGGCAGGCACCTGTAGTCCCAGCTACTCAGGAGGCTGAGGCAGGAGAATGGCTTGAACCCAGGAGGGAGAGGTTGCAGTGAGCAGAGATGGCACCACTGCACTCCAATCTGGGTGACAGAGGAAGACTCCGTCTCAAAAAAAAAAAACAAAAACAAAAAAAAACCGCACATGCAAAAACACAATCTTCTGCTTATCAAAACAGTAATAACAAATTAAAAAGGCAAATGATTAAATAGGAAAACCATTTGCAAAACATGTACTCTAACAACTCAATATAAAATAAACCAACAGAAAAATGGGCAACATATATGAAAAAACAATTTACAAAACAGGAAAAATAACCAATAGACAAATTAAAAAATGTTAAATTTTACTACGAAATAATAAGTATAAGTTAAAAACAATCATTCATCAAATTAACAATCTTTTTGTTAAACAATAAACGTGGTGTCAGCAAGGATACAGAAGGAGTGGGTACCTTTATTTATTTTTATTTTTATTTTTTATTTTTTGAGACAAAGTCTCGCTCTTGTCCCCCAGGTTGGAGTGCAATGGCGCAATCTCAGCTCACTGCAACCTCCGCCTCCCAGGTTCAAGTGATTCTCTTGCCTCAGCCTCCTGGGTAGCTGGGATTACAGGCGCCTGCCACCACGCCCAGCTAATTTTTGTATTTTTAGTAGAGATGCGGTTTCACCATGTTGGCCAGGCTGGTCTCGAACTCCTGACCTCTGGTGATCTGCCTGCCTCGGCCTCCCAAAGTGCTGGGATTACAGGCGTGAACCACTGCGCCCAGCCAAGAAGTGGGTACCTTTATGCGCTGTTTTCAGGAGTTAAGAACTGGCCCTACTCTTTTGCAGGACAATCTGGAAATACCCACTGAACCTTAAAAATCAACCTGGTCTGTAATTAATTATACTAAAGGAAATCTACCTTAGGAAAATAAGTAAGAATACATACAAAAAAAAAAGCCTAAATAATGTAAGGGCCAGCTGCAGTGTCTCACGCCTATAATCCCAGCACTTTGGGAGGCCAAGGTGGGCAGATCACCTGAGGTCAGGAGTTCGAGACCAGCCTGGCCAACATGGTGAAACCTCATCTCCACTAAAAATACAAAAATTAGCTGAACTTGGTGGCATGTGCCTGTAGTCCCAGGTACTCAGGAGCCTGAGGCAGGAGAATCGCTAGGAGGTATAGGTTGCAGTGAGCCAAGATCATGCCACTGCACTCCAGCCTGGGCAACAAAGTGAGACTCCGTCTCAAAAAAAAAAAAAAATGCATGTCACAACACCGTACTTCTGAACAAACAGGTAACCTAAATGTATGACGATTGATTAAATATATAACTTTATTTAATCAGTGAACTTTATTTATTCATATGTGGAATACTAAGTAGCCACTAACAATACAGTTGTAAACTTGTTGGCACAAAAAGAAGCTAAGCACGTATTTAAGCAAAAGTAAAGTTAAACAGAATGTACAAATGAGCACATTAAAATATTCGTACGGGATGACTCTGGACACACTGCCTATGGGTTAGCCCTGTTCCACAAGGAGCAGCAGCAAAAAAGAAAAAAAAAAAGAAAAAAAAACCCATAAAATAAAATAAAATTAAATTAAAATTAAAATAATAGACAAATAGGGAAGAATAAACATGAAAATATTAACAACTTTTACGTGGTAAAACTGTAGGTAATTTTTTCTTTCAAACTTATTTAACTCTTCTATAAATGATATACCGAGGCTTAACATTTTTAAAAAAATCTAACAAATGTTAGTTCTTTTTAAATCCTTACTTCTGGAGGTGGGCAGTTGGGAGAGAATGGGGAGAGGGAGACGGAAAGAGAAGTATTAGCTAGCAATAGTAGTCATGGTTTACACTTTAGAGGAAAAAAAGCAGGACTAGAGTCAGGGGTCCTGGGTTAATTCCAACTCAGGAGGTACTACTTAGGTCACTTAATTTTTCTGAATATCCAGTTTCTCAACTATAACATGGAAATGGGTCACACTACAACACAACATGTCTCATTTTAATGAATCAGTTTTTAAGACATTTTTCTGCTAAAAAACAGAATTGTATAAATTACATTTGTGGTAATGTATTCAGCCATGGAAGATGACCTTTATTCACTATATTTTTACATTTCTTTTTTTTTTAATGCAGCAGAACATTTCTTATAAACCCCACAGACTACTGTATGATAAAGATATTTCATATGATAAGGTGGGTCACAAAACACCTAGAAGCTTAGCTAATTTCTAGCTTACGGCAAAGAATTTTCCACATCCAACTTACTATTTTGAAAAATTTCAAATTCACTTAAAAGTTGAAGGACAGTATAATGGACACTCATTTATCCTTCATCTAGATTCACCAGGAGTTAACATTTTAACATATTTGCTTTCTGTGTGTGTCTGTGTATGTGTATAAAACTTCATTTTGGCTGAACCATTTGAAAACAAATTGTAGATACATTTATTATCATTTAAATTACTCTTCATTGCATGAAAACACAAAATGTATGGGTACTTATTTCCCTGACATCAGGGAAGAAAGGGCAATTAGGCATAAAGTTTAATAAACATTATAGAAAAAAGATTTGATGGCAGTAAAAACATCTTAAACTTCAGTATGCTTTAAAAAAGAGAAAAATTGAAACAAAAAGACACTGGGAAAAATATTAGAATATGTTAGGCAGATCACTTGAGGCCAGGAGTTCGAGACCAGCCTGGCCAACATAGCGAAAACTTGTCCCTACTAAAAATACAAAAAATTAGCTGGGGCCGGGCACAGTGGCTCACGCCTGTAATCCCAGCACTTTGGGAGGCTGAAGCGGATGGATCACCTGAGGTCAGGAGTTCCAGACCAGCCTGACCAACGTGGAGAAAGCCAGTCTCTACTAAAAATACAAAATTAACCAGGCATGGTGGTGCATGCCTGTAATCCCAGCTACTTGGGAGGCTGAGGCAGGAGAATCACTTGAACCCGGGAGGCGGAGGTTGTGGTGAGCCAAGATAGCATCATTGCACTCCAGCCTGGGCAACAAGAGTGAAACTCTGTCTCAAAAAAAAATAATGATAATAGCTGGGCATGTTAGTACGTGCCTGCAGCCCAAGCTACTCAGGGGGCTAAGGCATGAGAATTGCTTGAACCCGGGAGGTGGAGGTTGCAGTGGGCCAAGATCGTACCACTGCTCTCCAGCCTGAATGACAGAGCAAGAATGCCTCAAAAAAAACAAGTAGCCACAGGCGGGAAAATGTGTTTTATACATTAATGAACAAAAATTAAGAATGACCACAGGCTTCCAGTCAGAAACCATACAAGCCAGAATACAATGATATGACATCTCTTAAAATACTGAAACTGTCAACTTAGAATTCTATATCTAGTGAAAATTGTCTTCAGAAATAAAAACTTTTTCAGGCAAATAAAAGCTGAGAGAATTAATTGCCAAAAGACCTAAACTGAGAGAAATGAAGTGCTCAGAAATAAAAACTTTTTCAGGCAAATAAAAGCTGAGAGAATTAATTGCCAAAAGACGTAAACTGAGAGAAATGAAGTGCTTCAGGCAAAAACACAATAATATCAGAAGAAAACTTGAATACACAAAAATAATGAAGGATGTCAGAAATGATATATACACAGGCAATTAGAGAAGGAAAAAAACAATAAAGAGTAGAAATCAGTGAAATAGAAAAATAGTGAAAATGATTGAAACCAAAGCTAGTTCTTCAAGAATCTATTAAACTGATAAACCTCTAGGCGGACTGATTAAAAAATAATAAAAAAAAATTATCAACATGAGGAACAACATCGCAACATATCTCAAAGGCACTGAAATGTTGAGGAAATATTGTGATGAATTATGTCAATAAATCTGATACCTTAAACAACAAAATATACCCAAACTAACTCAAGAAAAAATTGAGTATCTGAATTATAACTATTAAAGAAATTGAGTTCATATTTAAATTCTTCCCACAAAAAAATATTCTGGACCCAACAGTTTCACTGATAAATTCTATCAAATATCTAAGGATGAAAAAGTATCAATCCCGGCCACACGTGGTGGGCTCACACCTGAAATCCCAGCACTTTGGGAGGCTGAGGCAGATAGATCACCTAAGGCCAGGAGTTCGAGACCAGCCTGGCCAACATGGCAAAACCGTACTAAAAATACAAAAAATTAGCCAGGCATGGTGGCGGGTTCCTGTAATCCCAGCTACTTGGGAGGCTGAAGCAGGATAATTGCTTGAACCAGGAAGAGGAGGTTGCAGTGAGCCGAGATCATGCAATTGCCCACTCTAGTCTGGGTGACAGAGCGAGACTCAAAGAAAGAAAGAGGAGAAAGAAGAGACAGAGAGAGAGAGAAAGAGAGAGAGAAAGAAAGGAAGGAAGAGAGAAAAAGAAAAAAGAAAGAAAGAGAAGAAAGAAAGAGAGAAAGAAAGAGAGAAAGAAAGAAAGAGAGAAAGAAAGAAAGAGAGAAAGAAAGAAAGAGAGAAAGAAAGAAAGAAAGAAAGAAAAAGAAAAAAGAAAGAAAAGGCCAGGCGCAGTGGCTCATGCCTATAATCCCAACACTTTGGGAGGCTGAGGCGGGCGGATCACTTGAGTTCAGAAGTTGGAGACCAGCCTGGCCAACACGGTGAATCCCCATCTCTACTGAAAATACAAAATTTAGCCAGGTGTGGTGGCACGCACCTGTAGTCCCAACTACTCAGGAGGCTGAGGCAGTAGAATCGCTTGAACCTCTCTTTCTCTCTCTCTCTCTCACCTCTTTCTCCTCTTTCTTTCTTTGAGCCTCACTCTGTCACCCAGGCTACAGTGGGCAATTGCGTGATCTCGGCTCACTGCAACCTCCTCTTCCTGGTTCAAACAATTCTCCTTCAGTGAGCCGAGATCGCACCACTGCACTTCAGCCTGGATGACAGAGCAAGACTCCATCTCAAAGAAAAGTACCAATCCTACACAAACCCCTTAAGAAAACACCAGAGTAAAGAGCACTCTCCAAGCTAACATCATTCTTGACACAGAAAAGGCTGAAACTCAAGGCTTACCACACCACATGAAAAATTTTAATTCAAAATAGGTAATTTACCTAAATGAAAGACCTATAATTATAAAACTTAGAGAAGAAAACCTAAGTGAAAATTGGTCGGGCGCGATGGCTCACACCTGTAATCCCAGTACTGTGGGAGGCCAAGGCGCGTGGATCACGAGGTCAGGAGATTGAGACCATCCTGGCTAACAGGGTGAAACCTCATCTCTACTAAAGATACAAAAAAAATTAGCTGGGCGTGGTGGTGGGTGCCTGTAGTCCCAGCTACTCGGGAGGCTGAGGCGGGAGAATAGTGTGAACCCGGGAGGTGGAGCTTGCAGTGAGCCGAGATTGCACCACTACACTCCAGCCTGGGAGATAGAGTAAGACTTCGTCTCAAAAAAACAACAAAAACAAAAACAAAACAAAACAAAAATGGAAAAAAAGAAAACGTAAGTGAAAATCTTAGTGACCTTGAATTTGGCAAAAATGTCTTAGGTTTGACACAAAAAGCACAAAGAATGAACAATAAAAATAATACATCGGGGCTGGGTGCAGTGGCTCACACCTGTAATCCCAGCACTTTGGAAGGCTGAGGAGGGCGGATCACCTGAGGTCAGGAGTTCGAGACCAGCCTGGCCAACATGGTGAAACTCCATCTCTACTAAAAATACAAAAATTACCTGGGTGTGGTGGCACATGCCTGTAATTCCAGCTACTCAGGAGGCTGAGGCAGAAGAATTGCTTGAACCTTGGAGGCAGAGGTTGCAGTGAGTTGAGATGGCACCACAGCACTCCAGCCTGCGTGACAGAGCAAGACTCTGTCTCAAAAAAAAAGTACATCGGACTTGATAAAAATAAAAAATGTATGCTCTCCAAAGGATACTGTTAAGAAAATGAGGCAATACTTCTTTTAATAATCTAGATACAACAAATATATAGATATATGTTTCCTAAGTAATTTTACCTATAATAATCAAAAACTGGAATAGGTGACTGGATAAACAAATTGTGGTATACCCATACTCAACAATAAAAAGGAATGAACTGAGACATGCCAGACATGGATAGATCACAGAAGTATTACGGGAAGCAAAAGAGGTCATAGACAAAAGAGTTCCCATGAAGCTCAGAACGTATACAATATTTTATGATAGAAAGCAGATCAGTGGTTTCCTAGGAGCTGAGGTTAGTAGGAAGTGGGGGAGGAGGACTGACACGGGTGGGTGCCAAGGAGGATGGGGTGCCAAGGAACGTGCTGGAGTGTTAGAAATGTTGTTCATCTTCATTTTGGTGATGGTTCTATGAGTTCATGAATTTGTCAAAATTTGTTACAATGTACACATATAATGAGTGCATTCTAATATAGATATATGTGTATATATATAAACTCAACTGCAAAGTTAATTTTGTTTTTTTTTAAGACGGGGTTTCACTCTTGTTGCCCAGGCTGGAGTGCACCAGCACGATTTTGGCTCATTGCAACCTCTGCTTCCCGGGTTCAAGTGATTATCCAGCCTCAGCCTCCCAAGTAGCTGGGATTACAGGTGCCTGCCATGATGCCTGGCTAATTTTTTCGTATTTTTTAGTAGAGATGTGGTTTCACTATGTTGGTCAAGTTGGTCTCAAACTCCTGACCTCAAGTGATCCATCCCCCTCAGCCTCCCAAAGTGCTGGGATTACAGGCGTGAGCCACTGCGCCCGGCCTGATTTTATGAAAAAACCAGCAGCAACAATAATCCGGAAAATTGGTAATCAGATGAATAACACTGGGGTAGGGGGACGACACAAGCAAAATTCAACATCCAATCATGACAGAAATTCTCAAACTAGGAACAGAAAGCAACCTCTTCAACCAAAAAAGGCATCAACAAAAACGTGCAACTAACATTACACGTAATGGTGAAAGACTAAATGCCTCCCTACACAGGAACAACGTGGGAATGCCCATTCTAACTCTGCAATCATGACTGCACTTCACAGGAGTCCTCAGTAGGACCCCGTAGTACATTCTGATGACAAATCTGCTTTCTTAGTCTCTGAGATGACCGTTTTATCCCATCCTTTCCTGTTTTTCTTTAAACCTCTTACACCCATATCCTTGGTCTACTCTGAGATGATTATTTTACCTCATACTTTATTTTTCACAAGGTAAATCAATCTCTTACAAACTCTTCCTATGATAAAGTCTTCCTTCCTGTCTACCATCCCTTCCTTCCTACCTACTATACACATCTTCCTACCATCAGTCTCTCAAGAAGACAGGGGTCTTTATCCTGGCCGTCACTCGAGACATGCCAAGTTATCTGGCCAGCTGAAAACTCAACCACAACTTGGGAGTATAAATATAGGTCTTACCCTAGAAATTCTAGAGAATTGATAAGTTTTCTATTTATCAACTCCTGTCATCCAAAGCAAAGACAAGTTCAACTCCTGAAATTGGCATTAAGCCATAGTAAGAAGACAGAAATAATTAATTCCTAACCTTTGGTTCCTCGTCTTTGTAAATAGCTCTTGCCACTTAAAAAAAAAAGGGTAAATTTGGTGGTTTCTACCAACATGTGTATTAAATAGGAAAAGTAAAGAAAAACACAAAAAACATGTGCAATTGGCATAGTATTTGTTCCTTACCTGCTGGTGGTGGGTGCTGGGAAACGTATACTTTACAGAGTGAGGAGGATAACGACTTTGTTCTGTGCTGAATGCTCCTTGGATGGGAGGATAACCTGAACTTGACATTATCAGCAAAGACGTCCTCACCAGACTGTGAGATCAAAGCCAATAAATAATCATGTTTCTAGGAAACCATCTAAACAGGATGGGAAAAAAATAGAATTAATAAGAACTAAAACACCAAGTGTACTTCTAATAAATTATAACTATAGCTACATAAATAAAACCACAATTACCTGTAAAAGCTTCCTCTCAAGTATTTACTTAATAAAAGTTACCAAGGTTTGAAAACATTAATACGTCATTAATGTTTTTATATTTAATTATATATTTAATTATATATTTAATTTAATTTAATTATATATTTAATTTTATATTTAATACGTCATTTTTATATTTAAAATAGGTTAATATGTGACAAATAATGTAATTAGCTATATAAAGTAAAAACAGTATATAAAAACAGCATAATATCTGGCACATAGTAACCGCTCAGTAAATACCTTTCTATAAATGTCTGAGGAATATAAAGACAAAAACACATGGTTTTAAATTTGAGAGTTCATAAGTCAATTGTGAAAAGAATTCAAGAGTGGTTTTAAGGTAAGCATTTGTGCAGAGGAAGTATTGTCTTTATTAAATAATTCTGAAGCAAGAATGATAAAATACTAAGTTTTGTAATCACAGATGGTAGGTAGATGGACATTTGTTATGTTACTCTTTGCATGCGTCTATGGAACTGAAAAAGCAAACAAAGAAAAAGAAGGCCAGGAGTGGTGGCTCCTGTAATCCCAGCACTTTGGGAGGCTGAGGCGGGTGGATCACTTGAGGTCAGGAGTTCGAGACCAGCCTGGCCAACATGGTGAAACTTCTTTTCTACTAAAAATACAAAAGTTAGCCAGGCATGGTGACATGCGCCTATAATCCCAGCTACTTGGGAGGCTGAGGCAGGAGAATCGCTTGAGCCTGGGAGGTGGATGTTGCAGTGAGCTGAGATCATGCCATTGCACACCAGCCGGGGCAACAGAGTGAGACTCCATCTCAAAAAAAAAAAAAAAAAAGGAAAGAAAAACAAAGCCGCCTTCATTATAAAGTATATTCCTACTTGTCCACAATTCTAGACTAGTTTGATTTGTCTGTCTTTTCTTGTGCCAATGCCACACTTTTCAAATTACTCTACTATTATGAGGTTTCCTATCCAGCAGGGCTGGACACAGGAAAGCCTGAAATGACCTGACGCGACCTCACCATACTTTATATATGAGGTTATGCAAATACAGTTCCTGGATTACATGTTCTGATTGGACAAGAAAAAAACCTCTAGGCCTACTCTGATTGGACTTTACTTTCATTCTGTGATTGGTTGTGCTAAGACTTGCTCTTATCCAATCAGAACATGATCATAAAGTCCAATCAGAGTAAGCCTGGAGGTTTTTTCTCATCCAATCAAAACATGTAGTCCAGGAACCTCCGTGGGCATAACTGCAGTATATAAATGATACTGAAGAGCGATCATGTGTTTTCAGATTACTGTATTTTGCTGTGGAGTTACTGGCTGCTCGACGTAGAGGACTAGGAATCAGGAGTCACTTGCCATATGCTGGAGGCTGGAGCCGCGGCAGCGCGGCTCGCCTCGCTGCGGTTGTTGGCAGCAACGGAGAGATAGCAGCGCGGCTGGAGCGGTAGGAGAAGGAAAACAGTTTTGGGATAGATGGAGGGGAGTAAAGACGGTAGTTAGTGCCAAAGCGAAAAAAGGATAGCTTAGCCGGAGAAGGTGTTGCAGAAAGATGTTGGCGAAAAGATGGTGGGGAAAAAAGTTTTTGGGTAGATGGAGGTGTAAAAACAGGGTGGGGAGTGGGAGGGAAGGAAGGTTTTGCCAGAAAGACGGTGGGTAAAAAGTTTAAGGGTAGATGGAAGTGGAAAAGAGGGTGGCAAGTGGGAGGGGGAAAAACAGGGAGGTGATGAGGGAAAATGGGGCTAGCAGTAGGGAGAGAAGGTTTTGTGAAAAGACGGTGGGGAGAAAATACAGTGGGGTGGGGGACGTTTTTGTGTTGAGGAGCAAAAAAGGGTGGCAAGTGGGAGAAGGGAAAAGAGGGTAGCCAGCAGGAGGAAGACAAGGTTTTGTGAACAGACAGTGGCAGGAAAGAAAGACGGTGGAGAAAGAAAAGATGGTGGGTAAAAATTGGACAGATATAGTGGGGAAAGAGGGTGACGAGGAGGAGGAAAGAGGGTGGGTGGCGAGGGGGAGCCAGGGATAGGGGGTTGGGAAAACGACGGAAAAATGTTTTGGGGTAGATGGAGGGCAAAAAAGAGGGTGGCAAGCAGGATCGGGGAAAGAAGAGCACGAGCAGTAAAGGAGGGAGACTTTGAAAAGGGGGAAAGTTTTGGGGTGTAGATGGAGGGGGAAAGAGGGAGGTGAATAGGAGTGGGGAGAAGGCTTTGTGAAAAGACCGGGGAAATGTTTTTGGGTAGATGGAGAAAGGAAAGAGAATGGCAAGGAGGAACGGGGGAAAGACGATGAAGAAAACAGTTTTTGGGTGGATGAAGGGGGAAAAGAGGGTAGTGAGCAGCAGGAGTGGAGAGAAGGTTTTGGGAAAAGACAGGGGAAAATGTTTTTGCTTAAAGGAGCAAAAGAGGGTGATGAGAGCGGGAGGGGGAAAAAGAGGGTGGCCAGGGATAAGCGGAAAAGACGGTGGGAAGAAACTGGGGAAAAGGGTTTGGGTAGACGGATGGGGAAAAGGGTGTTGAGCACGAGAGTAGAGAAGGCTTTGTGAAATGAGGGTGGGCAAAAAATGATGAAGTTTTGGGGGCAGATGGTGGAAGAAAAAGGGTGGTGAGAGGGAGGGGGCCAAAGGCGGTCGGGAAAAGAAGGTAGGGAAATAATGGTGGGGGACAAAGGTTTCGGGTAGATTTTTTTAAATAAGATCATTTGTATTTTTGCTTTGGAGCAGTTTGAGTTCTTTATGTATTTTGTGTATGAACCCCTTGCCTGATGCATAGTTTGCAAATACTTGCTTCCATTCTCTGGGTTGTTTCATGTTTTAAAAATTTTAATTTAATTTAATTATTCTTAGACGGAGTCTTGCTCTGTCGCCCAGGTTGGAGTGCAGTGGCGCGATCTCCGCTCACTGCCAGCTCTGCCTCCTGGGTTCACGCCATTTTGCTGCCTTGGCCTCCCGAATAGCTGGGACTACAGGCGCCTGCCACCACACCCGGACATTTTTTTGTTTTTTTAGTAGAGACAGGGCTTCACCATGTTAGCCAGGATGGTCTCGATCTCCTGGCTTCGTGATTGGCACGCCTCAGCTTCCCAAAGTGTTGGGTGTACAGGCGTGAGCCACCGTTCCCGGCCTGTTTCTTTATTCTACTGATTGCTGCTTCTGCTTTGCAGAAGCTTTTCTTTTTTTTCTTTTTTTTTGAGACGGAGTCTTGCTCTGTTGCCCAGGCTGGAATGCAGTGGCATGGTCTCAGCTCACTGCGAGCTCCGACTCCCGGGTTCACGCCATTCTGCACCCTCAGCCTCCCAAGTAGCTGGGACTGCAGGCACAGGTTACCAAGCCCAGCTAATTTTTTGTGTTTTTAGTAGAGTCAGGGTTTCACCGTGTTAGCCAGGATGGTCTCAATCTCCTGATCTCGTGATCTGCCCACCTCAGCCTCCCAAAGTGCTGGGATTACAGGTGTGAGCCACTGCTCCCGGCCTGGAAACAACTTTATTTTCTAGTGTTGTATTTGTATACATACATTTACAGCCCTGAGTTTTAATAAAGTTGCTTTTAAAATATGTATCTTATTTTTCAGAAATATACCCTAAGGCATGTGATTAATTGGGTGGCATGTTGTTTAGTTTTTACAGTTGAAGGATTGTCATTCCCTTATACAAAAAAAAATTAAAGGGAATTTTTATCATATACTAGAGGAAAGAAGGCAGATACTAAATAATAAATACTGTATGCTTCCATGTTAATAAAATTTGAAATTCCCAAGACAGAATGCATTAAACCTTTCTGGGGTTGAAGTGGGGAATTTCATTGGCAAAGGTCGTGCAATAAATGTGTAGGTGAAGGGAATATTCTATATTTTATTGTGTAGGGTGATAATCTAGCTTTATAAATTTGTAAAACTGAACTGGACTAATGTGTGCCTTACATGCAAAGTATTCTATAAAATTGATTAAAACTAGTTAGGAGAGAATCAGTCAAGGGGAAAAGTCACGTGAAAAAAATGCCAATGCACTAGAATTACCTTTGATGACATTAAATATAGCCTGGCTTTCTCTTAATTCTTTTTAAATTTTATGTAGATTTCTCAATCCTTTGATACTTTTTCCTCAACACATCTTATATTCTCATATATGTCAATGTATGGCTACATAAGAGAGGGCTTTTACAGTTGGACTGGAACAGCTTGATATTTATATCTAGAGATGCATTGGAAGCATAACACTGACGGTGAGCAAGATGAAAATGGCATGTGCTAGTTAGCGATTCATAATATGTTGCTTTAAGTTTAGTGCCAACTGGTCTACATCGTTGAGAATGTTTAGTTTGATGGTTTACACAACGTGGCTTAAGAATATGACCAGCAATGTATGAGAGAGCCTGCTATAAAGACTTTTCTGCACTTCCTTTAAATTATTATAGTAAGCTCAAATCTTGAAGGTTCATAATATACAGATAAAATGTGTCTGTGAGACTGAGAAAGGGTCCTGAAAGACAGACTTTCAATGATTTCCTGCATTTTATTTCTGTTGTACTTTACCTTTACCTTTATTAAAACACTTAATAAAGTTCTTATAGGGCTTTTAATAGGCCTTTTTAGTTTTCCAACCTATGCATACTTGGTGCAAACCTAGTAATTTTTTGCATGATAGTATTGGGATTTTACTCTGAGGCTAGGCTTCAAACTGTAAAAACAGCTTTTTGGAGTTGTATCATTTTCAGTCTTTCCATTGTGTTCCATTGTCCCAGCCACACACACACCAGATAAGACAAAAAGCAACCTCAAAAGTTAACACGTTATCTGTACTAGATGTTTTTACCTCTTGTAAAATCTAAGGAAAAGATACTAAAAATGAAGGCATCAGTAAAATAGTATCATTTTAGGTTGACCTCGAGTATTTCAACATCAGTCTAGCTTCAGAATAATACATCTGCAAGGGGAAATGGGGTACTTTTGTGTTTTTTTACATCTGTTATTTCAATTGAAATAGAAAAAACTAATTTGAACTAACTATAAATATAAAAAGGTTTTATCAGTATTGAAATAAAATAACAGAAAATGCATTTGTGGGTCTGACCTCAGGACGGATTTTAAATAGTCAATGCTACCTCTCTCATTCCCTCTTCTCTGACCATCAGCTTTATTCTTATTCCATCTTTCTTACTTTGGCACTGACAGATACAGACTCATTCTTCCAACATATACCATCAGAAGTGAAACCTTCACTCTCTCCAACTCTTGAAAAATCTGAGATGCACTTTGACTATTCTCAGATCATGGATCTATTACTTGGATCAAAAAGTATTGCACAGGGAAGTAGATACTATAATCTCTGACATTACAGTTTCAAGGTTGGAGTGACAAAGGGATAGCTCCCATAAGGAGGGAGTATTATAGAAATGATATTTTCATGGTCATACTTTTGTGAAGTAGGCAGACATCCCTTCATGTCAACTACATCTCTACTTTGAACAGATAAATATCCATGCATATACTAAATTATACAGTGATATAAGCATGACCTTTCATTGAAATTTTAACCCAAACAGTCTATTTAGGTGAATAAATACCGATACAGGAGATACTTCTGCTTGAATGATCTTTACCCTTGGGGAGACATAAAATAATGTCATACTTTATTATGAAATGACTATCCAGCATATTTATGTGTAAACTTTATTCATAATAAATTTCTTTATTGTCTAAAATAAGCACAAAAGCCCTTTTAATTAATGTCTCTTTTTAATATACAGAATAAATATAAGAAAATAGCACAAATGATATTATGCCTGCACACAGAAATAGCTTCAGTTAAAAGCCAATCCTGTATTTTGAGAACCTGACAAAATCATAATTGAAAATAGTGTATTATCTTACATGCAGATGTTGTGTAATCAGGGACATCCAAATAACTTACATCCAAATATTTCACCATTAGTCTTTGACATATTCTGTGAAGTATTACAAAATCATGCCCTCAGGAATATAAAAGCACAAAGGGAGGCAGGACTCCATATAGCCATTTATTCATTTCCTAAGGTTAGGTACAATGAGGACTGCATTTTCAGCATTATCAGGGCCATACAGACATTGGAGCTTAAGGATAAGATCCAATTTCATAGCAATCTGTTAAAGTATAAGCCAGTGTAATGACCCAAATGTTCACCATAATACCATCTTGAGTGATGATGCTGTGAATACAGAGGAACACTGCATCTCTAAAATAACGTTTATATGACATGAGACCAATTTGATGAAAAGAAGGCAAACTGTGAATGGTAATTTTGTTTTTTTAATTGTTTTCATTGTGTGTACTCATCTGAAAATATAGTACCATGTAATTAGAAAAGTTATAACAAAATAAAATAAGACTGGGACAGCCTTAACTTTTTATATCAAATGTTTTGCACACAAATATAGCCTTTTACTGATGACTTATGGCTCCAAAATATTGGTAGCTATAATTATGCTTTGTAAAACAGAAGCTATGAATGCCTTACTACAGAAAGACACAAAGAATCATTTTCTTCCTCATTCACTGCTAGTAGACCCTGCGGCACAGCATTTCCTGCCCAGATACCTGATTATTAATCCAGTTTTGGGTAGGGGGTATACTAACATTAACGGAGATCGGTGTTTAAACCAGTTAATGTAAAGAAATGCGTAGGAACTGAAATATTCCTTTTAAATTAACAAAAGTGTTCTTTCTAGTTACTTGAGGACCCAAATGTATACCAGAAAATCATTTGAATATGGAATTAATAAAAGAATGTTTTGTTATATGGTTTTAGTACTTCGTTGGTGCCAGGTTAAAGACATGTGGCCCTAGATAGGATAACTCTACAGAAGAGAATTTAATTTGTTTACCTGCTTCACCAGAAATCCAACAATTAAATCAGTGACTCTATTTTCCAATATTCATTTTCTCCATTTTCTCATCTCTTTTTGATTGATGGTATCATTTCGTTATTTTATTTACTTTGACATGGAATGCATTTTGGCTAAAATGACTTTTTGACTACTTGTGTGTATATATATGCTTTTAAAATCAATGAACAATATTGTTTCTCTTTTTCCGAGATTATCCCTCTATATTCTCTAAAGTCGGATACTGTGAAACAGTCCAGATATGAGTCTAGGAATGGCAGTACAAAATACTGTAAAACTGGAAGCAACTTAGTAGGTAATCAATAGGGAAAATGAAACTCAGTATAATTGACTCTAGTTAATGATGCATTTATTTTATATTTTTCTTGCATTCCTGAGATAAGTCCTGCCTGGTTAATAGTATATTATGTTTTATGTATTGCTGGATTTTGGTCATTAGCATTTTGCTGAGGATTTTTTTCATCTATTTTTGTTAAAGATATTGTTCTGTAATTTTTTTTTTGTTTTTTTTTTGATGCTTTTGTCTGGTTTTGTTATTAGGGTAATACTAGCTTCATAGAATAAACTGGGAAGTGTATTCTCTATTTTTTTTTGCAAGAGTTTGTAAATAATTGTATTAATTCAACTTTAAAAGTTTGGTAGAGGCATTCTTGGCTAGAAGATTTTGTTGCTGTTGTCATTGTTTCCCGAGGTGGTAGCTTTGATTACTAACTTATTCCCTTTACTTGATAAGATTGTATATTTCTTCTTGACTCATTATTGCTAATTTGAATCTTTCTTAGAATTCGTAGAGTTCTTAAAAAATATCTAAATTTTAGATATAATTGTTCATAGGTACTTTTATAATAATTTTTTACGTAAGTTTAGTGTCCTTTTAAAAATTTCATTAATACTTGAATAGTTTCTCTTCCTTGTTGGTCGGTCTACTTAAATTGTGGCCACTGTTGATGTGTTCAAAGAAACAATTTTTGGCTTTGTTGAGGTTCTCAATTGTTTTTCTATTTCAGTAATTTGTATATCCCTAATACTTTCTTGTGGTTGCTGTAGTTTCAATTTGCTCTTTTTTCAGTGCCTTATGGTGGCAGGTTAGAGAATGTAATTTTTGAGTATGAGAACTACTTTTACTGCATCACATAGGAGATATGCATTCTTAAAGTATTTTCTAATTTATTTCTTCTTGGACCCATTGGTTATTTAATAGCATGTTGTTTAATTTCCACATAATTTCTGAGTTTCCTAAATTTTCCTAGTGCTGATTTATTATTTTACTCAATTATTGTCTGAAAATATACTTTGTATTATTCCAATGTTTAAATTATTGAGGTCTATTTTATGGCCTGGGATATGGTATTCCTGGATAATGTTGCGTGTGCACTTGAGAATCTACTGTTGTTACAGTATTCCTTAAATATCTAATCAGTCTGGTTATTTTATAGTATTGTTCAAGTGTTGTATTTCTTTGTTGATTTTCTGCCTAGTCATTTTATCCATTTGTGAAAGTGAGTATCCAAGGCTGCAAGAAGTATGTTAAATTGTCTAATTAATCTTCATTTTTGGAGGTTTCTATGTCAATGGATTTTGAAACCTTTCATCACACACATACATATGCTTAGAATTATTTATATTTGGGATATTGGTCCTTTTATTTTTATGAAATCTCTCCTTACCTCTGTAACCCCTTTTGTTTCAAAGTCTATTTTTTTCTGATATTAACATAACAATTCCAGCTTTCTTGTGGTTACTGCCTGCATCATACAACTTTTCCATCCTTTTCTTTTTATGAATTTTCATCTTCGGACCTAAAGTGTGTCTCCTGCAGACAACATGCAGATGCATCTTGTTTAATTAATTTGTTTTTCCTCCAGTCTGACAATATTTCCTTTATTTGAATATTTAAATTCATTTTCACTTGAGGTTACTAGTATAGTTAGATTTACATCCATCATTTTACTTCTGTTTTCTGTATACCTTATGTCTTTTCATCCCTCTATTCCTCCTTTACTGCTTTCTTTTGAATTAGGTATTTTTTATAAAACATTTAATTCAAATTTAATAATTTATCTATATTTTTTCGATATTTCCCTTGTTACTTTAGGGTTTACTGTATACATCTTAACAGAATCAATTTTAGATGCATAGCAATTCTACTGATCTATGTATATAAAAATTTTACTTTTGTTCACTTTTGTATACTTTGGCTCTCCTTCTGTTTATGCTATTATTGCTGTACACATTACATCTATGCTATGTACCCAATAATTTATTGTTATAACTGTTACTTGATGATATGGTTTGTTGTTTTGTCCTCTCCAAAGTTCATGTTGAAACTTAATTTCAATGTGACAGCATTAAGAGCTGGAACCTGTCCTCATGGATGGTATGAGTGTCTTATAGAAGGGCTGGAGGGAATTAGGACCATTTGCCTTTTCATAATTTTCACCATATGAAAATACAGCATTCATCCCCTCTGGAGGATGCAGTATTCAAGGCACCTCAGCAGACACCAAACCTGCCAGCAAATTGGTCTTAAACTTTCAGCCTGCAGAACTATGAGAAATAAATTTCTGCTTTACAAATTTCTGTCTCTGATATATATATATTAGCATGAACAGACTAACACACTTGACATAATTTTATATCTTAAAAAAAGATAAAAAGAAACATACTATGTATTTAGAACTTTTGTTATATTAACAGTCTTATTTATTATTTCAGGTCTTTTCATTTGTTCAGCATTTGAAACTTCTTCCTGACAACAGAAGGGCTCTTCTTAGCTGTCTTTTTCCTGGGTTGTTCCTGGTAAACTAGCTGACTTTTGTTTCAAAGCTTGTCTGTAATAAAGTGCCAGTCTCACTTACTTGCTTTTTACCATCACTTCATTGTTGTTCAATGAAGTTGAAATTTCCTCAGATTCTTCTTTTGGGAAAAGCTTTACACACTCTGCTGTATGTTCTGCCCTTTCCTTTGGGCAAAACTTCTGAGCTTTGGCTCTGGTGATTGCAGCAAAGAGAGGAGCATTCTCCTCTCAGAGTGACAAACCCTACTTTGAGACTGGGTCGCTGGGATGAGAAGTAGCCATTGCTAATCTCAGTCTGCCACTCCTGGAATGAGAACTTTGCCTTAGAAACCAGAAAGAAGGCAATCAGTGCTCAGTGTTCTCAGTGTGTTGCACCCAAACAGTCCTCATTCCATGAATTAAAGCTGGTGGGAAGAAGTGACATCCTACTTCTTGGCCACATTCAACAAAAGCACCTCAAGAACAGGTAGTGGCAGCAGGTGGGGGTAGAAATGAAAAATTCTAATGTACTGTTACTCCCAAAAAGATACCATAGCTCCTCAATAGGGTCTAGTAAAAGTCCTGTTTTCTTGGCTACATTGCATTGAGTAGATTTTATATCAAGATAGGCTGTGAGAAAGAGAGGTAAGAATGGGTTGTGGATCAAATGCAAAAAAACTCTCACTGTTCTTAGTGAGTTTCAGTAGATTTTCTTGAATAAATACTTCATCATTTTCTACGTACCAGTATGACTTTTCTGGTGACATCGGTGATGGTTGTTTTATAATTTTCAACAATTTTATAAAAGATCCCTGGAGCTCTTCACATTGCCATTCTAGAGGTGGAACTTCTGCATTTATTTCTTATGCAAGGAAATTAAGGTTTTCTTTAATTTCTTCTAAAATATGTATTGGAATGTCACTCTCTACAGCAAATTGGGTCTCAGTGTATTTCTTTCTCCAAGAGAAGTCTACTAGATATTCAGATAATTTTTATTTTGTATTGTTACTTTGAAAGGTTATTTTGTTAAACAAAAGACAATAGGAAGATCAACATGAAACCCTGACATTCATTGTATGAATATTATCTTTTCATTCAGAAAGAGTTACAAAATATATTTGAGTGCTCATGAAGCTTTAAAAAGAAGTGGATTAAGTAATCAATCTCCCCAGACAGAAAAAACACATGATATTTTGGTATTCCCCAACTTTTATTATTTGACTTTCATGTTCTAGCAAATAACTTTCAGCAATTTGTCAACTTATTTGCACAGTCATTTGTATTTTATATTATTTCCATTATATATAATATAATGGAATTATATTAATTCTATTATGCATGTGTTGAATAGACTTCAATATATAGAGTAGATGTTGACACACTCGAATTTGTAACAAAGTGAAAAATTACTGTCAGAAAAAAACTATGTATCAAAATTCTGAAGTGCTTTCCATCTCTTCTAAAACATATAGAAAACTTTTTTTCTCATTATTAAATATATGACTTGGAATACAGCAAAACTAATTGGCTATAAAGCAAACCTTTAAAAGAGAATAGTTTGATGAAAAATATAAGCATTCTTAGTTATACATAAGATCCCACAGAGCCAATTTAACTTTTTGTTTCAGATTTATGTCCCAATTTAAAACTTCTAATTCTACTGTCTAAGCATTGTGGCTAAAAGTATGAGATAATTAATTACTCCTGACATCCAACTTTTGTGATCATAGTAGGTGACATTCCTTTGAAAAAATAACTTGAAAATTTTCTGGTAAATGTTGTTTGTGTGTGGGTGTAGAGTTTCATTTTCAAAACAAGCTCTCACATATCAAAGTTAAGTGTTTTAGTTATCTTGTAAGAGTATGTCCTTGGATGCTATGCTTATGCCAATATTTATACATGTTGAATATACTCAACTTTCATTTAACTTACATGGCCATAATGCTGAACTTTAATCAGAGATTCCTTACTAAGTCTGATGAATGTTGGTAGAAAATATGCTGAAAATAAAATACATTAGAATAGTTTTTAATAAAAGGATAAAAGGAAAGAAGCTAGCAGAAGAGCCAGCACCACAGAAAGGAAAGTCACATTCTGGATCCAAGCAACCTTTCCATGAGCAAAGAAGCAGCAAACTGAATTCATGAGACAGGGAGCAGAAGCAAGAGAGTGAAGAGGAAGTAGACTTTTGTTTTTGTTTTTGTTTGTTTTCTCATGAGAAGAGTGTACCAGTAGTAGAAATAAGTTCTATGAATGAGACCAGAAAGACATAGGTAGAATATCTGGATCCTCTGTATAGGATAGGTAGTTGTTATATTGTGTGTTCTGGAGGTAAGATTTATATAAATTCAAGCCTTACAATATCAAGGCCTATTAACCAAACATCCAAGTGTCAATAGTTAAATGTGAAGCAAATATATAGACATTTGAACCTATGACAAAAAATGAGAGGTTTATCGTAATATAATATTTTGTTCTTCAGTTTAGTAATTATATAAAGATACATACTAGTTTTTCAAAACTTAACCAATCTTAATTTCTATGAAATTTCCTGCTATACCTGGGATAGAGTTTGGAGTGGAAACTCAGTTTGTAGGATTTTTTTAAAAAAAATCATAAAACAACATAGCGATAAATTTAAATAGTTTTGCCAGTTGTATCGTGTGTGATAAAAAGGCTTTATATTTGTTTCCTAAATCAGGGCATGACAGTACAAATCCTCAATCAAGTATTCTTATGTCCATTATGTAATTATAGAAGAATAATGCCCAAACCTTCTTTGAATTACGGTATGTCATGAGCATCAAAAGGGAAAAAAAGTATGAAAATCCCTAAGAGTTTTAGTCTGGAGAGTCATATAGATTGTGCGTTCTTTAGGTAACATTTTAAAACTAATATCTGAAATCACTTGCTTAACCCCTTTGAATAATATACTATTGCCCTTAAGAGAAATTCGGTAATCTACTAAAGGTCCTTTTCATATAGCCCTGACTTCTCTCTCCAGTCACGTGCGCTTACTGGTGTCTATGACCCAAACACACTAGTTGTCTCTCGATTTCGCTAAGATGTTCTGCATTCTTTCTTCGCACAGCTTTTTATGTCTATTGCTGCTGCTTCAAGGCATACTTCTCTAATATTTACTAGCTACTGTTTATTATTTTGAATCAGTTTAATGGTTTATTTTCAAGGAGACAAGGGCAAATTTTGCTGCTCTATATTCCAATGGTATTGTGATCTTTTTATTAAAAATTCATCAGGTTAAAAATTGTCTGTGATTCCCATTTATTTACCTGCTAGATTCTAAATTCCATGAGGACTGGAAATGCAACCATTTTATTTACCTGTGTATCTCAAACTTTGTATTCTTCCTGTGAGATAGTCATATATTTATTAAAATTAATGATTTTTTAATGTCTGTAGATTGCATTGCCGATACCTCTTCACTATGAAATTTTCCTTAATTTCAAAAAAGCCAAACATTGTTTTTTTCTTATTTATATAGTTTGAATTTCTTTTCTGGCAATAATGTTTCACCTATAAAAAGACCTATTAACATTTATTTAATAATGGGAGGGATGAAATAATTATGCATTTTTTTTGAAAGCACAGTTATGTCTGATACTTTAATTATGCTATCTAATTTAACCTTTCATAAATGCCCAGAATATGAGAATATCATCCATGATTTAAATACCAATTGCCAAAATTGACAGCTATCAAATGGAAGACTCAGGTTTGTGCTATGCCACATTTTCTCCTCTTTCCTTTTTGTCTAAGACCATCATCTTCCAAATTGTGGAGAAAGAAAACATTTCTATTTGTGATTGCTTCTGCTAGTTATCTCTGCAAAACAAACTGCTCAAATTCAGTAGCATGATGCAATAACCATTTTGTCATTCTCATATATTTTGGGGTCAGGGGGTTGAAAATGCAAAGTGGGGTGACATTTCTGTGGTCTACAATATTTGGGGCCTCTGAGAAGTCCTAGATGTCTAGGAATGAATTTAGTTGGACCATGAAATCTTCTGAAAGCTGCTTCATTTACATGTTGGGCTCCTGCATTGGTATGACTTAAAAGCTGGGCTCAAAATAATCTCTTAACCAGAGTGTCTGAATATTGCTTCTTCATGTAACTTGAACTTCCTCACAGCATGGAATCATACAGGTAGCTTTCCTGAGTGTCTCAGTTAATGGGTCACTGTATTGCCTTTAATAATCTTGCCTCGGGAGTCACATAGAATTACTTTAATACTCAGTTTAAGCAATCACAGCCTGTCTGACTTTAGGGGGAAGAAACATGATGTCTACCCTTCGATGTCAGGACATTCAAAGTATTCGTGGCTATATTTTTTAAATGCCACAGTTATCTTCTTTTTAAAGAGATGCCATATCGTTATTATCAGCAATAGAATCAGGATATGAAAATGGTTTTTATGCTACATATGCATTTTTATAATCATTCTTGTTATTATAATTTTTTTCAGAAAGGGGGAAGGGGTAAGGATTATGTTTCATTCTTAAATCTTGTGCTGTATTAGTATTTTTATTTTTTGTCCATAATTGATTATGGCACAAAGATAACTCAAAACTACAGTATAGAAACATAAAAAATATAAGTTTTCATATCCAAGTTGTGGATAAGATATTCAAATATAAAAAAGATTTTGAATTTGTTTTAAAAATTAAGTCTTCTAATTTTGTAAAAAGAACTAAGATAATTGTCCACTAATCACCCATTACATCTTCTCAGTTGTCCTTCCATGAGAGAGAGATTACTATTTATGATTAATTTGGATTTCAGAAGAAGAAAATTATAGTTTGAGGAAAATTGATTGTGGAGCTATCTCAATGCTAACTGCTATAAAATAGCTTATTACTTGAAAAATGAGGATATTGTATGAATTATCACTAGTCAATCGGTAGCAAAAACAAAATTTAAGTGATTGTAAATATGTCATTTAAAACTATCTTGTAAAGATATTATGTACAGAGATTATACGTTACTAGCTTCTGGATTCAGAAAAATATCTAACTGGAACAGGTTTAAGTTGGGTAATTGTAGTGTGTCTAATAATTTCAATACAAGGTAAAAACATTTTCTGTTGAAAATCAGTTTTTAATATTAAGTTAGGTTTTATTTATATTTTGAAAGTTTAAGGACTCTTGAATATTCTCAAGTAAATTGCAATTTAATGCAATTGTAGTTATACTCAGCAGTATAGTTACACTTGATTAAAGCCATTATAAAGGAAATGTAATCCCATGCTGCTGATCTTCACATTTCTTTGGGTTAAAGATCAGTTTATTTCATTGAGATAACAGTTCAGGAGAAACGTTATTGACTACATGTGTCTATAGTGTGGTCTAAACAACAGTTAGGAGTTTAGTTTGCATGTTTACTATTTTTGAGAGTACATCAATGTAATGAAATATATTTAAAATATCAATGTAATGAAATATATTTAAAATATCTGTACTATATTTAAAATTGTACATAATATGTACATAATTATATATATTTATTTTTTACAACAGTGTTTTTCCTTGGAGATGATTCAAATTGCAGAAGAGACACTTCTAATTAGTTATTGGGAAGTACAAGCTAGGATTATTGTTTTCCTGAACGTTTGTGACTAGCAATGATCTCTTAGACGTGGGGGTCAGGACACTTGGACCTTAATTTGGAAACGGTTAAAAAATTGTTATCTTAAGAATGGCAATGCTTTCTTTGCCAAGTCTTTTTGTTTTGTTGTGTTTTGCTTTGTTTTTTTGAGATGGAATCTTGCTCTGTCACCCAGACTTGAGTGCAGTGGGGTGATTTCCGCTCACTGTAACCTCTGCTTCCCGGGTTCAAGCAATTCTCCCACCCTAGCTTCCTGAGTAGCTGGGATTACAGGCAACCGCCATCATGCCCAGCTAATTTTGTATTTTTAGTAGAGATGGTGTTTCACTATGTTGGTCAGGCTAGTCTTGAACTCCTGACCTCAATGAATCCATCTGCCTCAGCCTCCCAAAATGCTGGGATTACAGGTGTGTGCCACCTCGCCAAGCTGCCAAGTCTTTTTGTGTTAGTATTGGTGTTGAATATATCTGGTGTTTTCATTCAAGAAAATACTTAAAAGCCATTTTAGGGGCTGGGTGTGGTGGCTCATGCCTGTAATCCCAGCACTTTGGGAGGTCGAGGTGGGTGGATCACGAGGTCAGGAGATCAAGACCATCCTGGCTAACACGGTGAAACCCCGTCTACTAAAAATACAAAAAATTAGCCTGGCGTAGTGGCAGGTGCCTGTTGTCCCAGCTACTCGGGGGGCTGAGGCAAGAGAATGGCGTGAACCCGGGAGGCGGAGCTTGCAGTCCAGTCTGGGTGATAGAGCCAGACTCCGTGTCAAAAAAAAAAAAAAAAAAAAACACAAAACAAAACAAAAGCCATTTTAAGGTAAAATAACCTTTCTCAGAACTATCACTGTACACATCTTCCTGTTTCACTGATCCCTCTTCTCTCCTTTAGTTTTAACCTTTTGTGATAGCTCTTTATGCATCTTCTCCTTCTGGGGACATTGGAGATGTGCTCTGTCTTATTGATGTCTGTTACCACTAAGTACTTTTTATCCCTAAACAGGTGGTTTGATTTTATGACCACCCAGACAACTCTTAAGTAAAATGCAAGCATGTGCTACTTTTCCCTATTCTACACTCATAAACTTCAAACAACAATTCCCTCTTCTGTCTGCCACTTCCAATAAGGATACAGACTTAGAACTTTAAAAATCGGTGGATAACCACTCTTTACTGCAAGAGTGGAATACTATATTGGATGATGATTTGGGCAAGATCACCTAAACAGAATGGATAACTTTAACTCTACCCTGTCGGTAAGTACTCACTATGCACTCCCCTAGTAGTGTCTCTATTTGATAGAGAAAAGTAGTAGAAGAAAAATGAACAGCTTCATTCTCATGAGTTCTAATATGTCATCATAAATATGAGGTCCTTCATTTCTGTTAAGTAGAAAACCAATGATGATACTGCTTACAGAAAGATCTGTCCATGTTCACCTATATCAACAAACTTCCAGGCATTGTGCATTGGCACAAGCTGTTATTTCTGTCTTTGCCAATGTTTAACAATGTCAGGTGATTCTACTTCTTCCCAGGCAGCATATTCTATAAAATTCTCAATGACATATTTGATACTCTGGAAAGATATTTTCATTCTTCACAGGGTAGAACATGCATTACAAATTCTGTAATCAGTAAAATACGTGCAATGAAACGGTTTCAATTTCATGTATGAATAATTATTTGATGGTTATATAATCTAAAATATTTGTATTTCAATTAGTGTTTTACTTAATACTTTGTATTACTCCCTTTTAATCAATCAAAAAGGAGATATTACCTGTCCAATGGAAGCTTAGCTATGTATTACCCATTGGAGACTACATTAAGAAATTCACTAGGCAATGAGTTCTAGGTGTTAAAAAGGGCATTAATTAAAAAAAGAATATTAAAGATGCGAAATTTTTAAACCCTCAGTCTTAGGTATTTCAGGATTGGTACTGGTAAACTAAAAGACATGAATAAAAAGTTTAAAGAAGAAAATACTGTGATGATTGAACAGTATTTACTTTTTCCCAAATGACTAAGCTTTCAAATCAGAGACTAATCATGAAGAACCACATGACTTATTTTTAAATTAAAAACCAGATTGAAATATATTTTTCTGGTTGTGAAGAGAGTTTTATTCTAAAAAGAAAAAGTGTCTATGAAGCAAAAAAATAAAACATATGCTCTCTTGTTTGCTCAAGCAGAATTTACCTCTGCAACTCATGTAATTGGTGCTATAATTATGTAGAGATAGTTTGATACTTCAAAATCTATAAAATTCCCTAAATGAAAATTATTGTAGATTAAACATGATCTTAATGATCAAGACAGCTTTGTTTGTTTATAAGCAAGTTAGATTATATTGCTTATGAAAGTTAATTTTTTATATTTTTATTCCATGGATCATGCAAAAAATCATGCTAGACAATGAAAAGATATCGTGTTTTCTTATTTTTGCCTTATTTTTTTTCTGTGCTTAATTCTGCCTTTGCTATATAGTTTGGAAATATAAAGAATTACAAGAATTACTCAGATGTCTTTTTCAAACCTCCAGGTTGCCAATATATTCACCTCATCACTCTTACCTGATTACCACACATTCCTCTGTGATCCTACTGAGCAGTATGTTTATTGTAAAATCTAACAGACCACCCAACTATGGTTTGCATCATCAAACCATGTGCTTCTTGTACACAATATATTAGAAAATTGGGTTTTTGTATATCAGTGTAGAAATATATTTCATACATATTTGAGGCATACTGTTATATTTTTAAATAAATAATATTTTATTTAATTGAACCAACATGATTTTTACTATGATGTAATTACTGACAGACCATCAAGTCTACAGACAGCCTCTACCAGAATCAAGATACACATAGGTAATCTATTTGGAATATTTTTTGAGATCTGGGGTGCTCAATTTGATCCACGCAGGTTACTTTAATTAGTATACATTTATTGGTCATTGGCATACTTTTTAAAATGAGATATAAAATTATACAAATATCTGTAAGTTCTCTACAACATCTTTTCCTAGCAGCATTTTACAGCAGACAGAGGAGGTTGCCAGTAGGTAGACAAAACAAAAAACAAACACTTCTTCTTAAGCATACTTTTTTACATGTCATAACATGAATCTACTATCATTTTTTTTTCTTTCGTATTCCGAAAAATGTCAAAATTGGTTATTACCACTGTTTCTCTGTTCTTTCCTAATCATGTCCTTTTTCTCTATCATCAGCATTTTAAAAAACATTCTTGATCTCTAAGACCTTTCTAGAAAATTCTGACAAATTAAGTGGCAGCTAGAACAAGAGGAGTTATAAAGAATTATTGTTGATAATGAAAACAATGAAGTGTATATTTGGCATGGGAAAGTTGCATGTTGACAATGTATCATTGCATAAATGTTTGAAATATTTTTTCTTTATGAAGTAATTGTCATCAGGATTGAAGCTATTGAATATATTTGCTGTATAACATTTTGTATAAAATAGATTTATATTGCTTTGAGCTGAACAGATACTTGCAATGAAATTGTGCTTGGTTAGAGATGTTATGCCCATATTATTTTAATCTTTTCTACTAACTGTCATTGGCAAAAATGTATCTAATACCTTATCTCTCTCCTCTTCTCTTTCCCCAAATCACACACAACTGAAAGATGCTAGATGTTAACAGTTCTAGTAAAGTATTCTTCTAAAATTCTTTTTCATTTATGTCTAGAGAAAAAAATGTACAAAAATTCAGAACATTTTTCTTCAAGGTATCAAGAGTAGACGATATATATGTTTTTCCAATAAATTTCTAAAGCTATATTTTAGAATTCAAAAAAGAAATATTTGCATTAAAACCATTATTCCTTTACATTTTTAGAGGATTCTGTTTGACTTTGGCATGAATAAAGTCCATTCTCTTATTTGCAGTGCTATTAGATATGAGGAGTTTTAGCAGAGATTCTGGAGCAACTGCTGCCTATCACGGTGTGAAATCAATGACATGGAGTCCTGTGGAAACTATTTACTTTGCTCTATCTCCTCAATATATGTATATACAAACAAGATCTTTGGCACTGGCTGGAAATCCACAGCAAGAGGTACACCAGGAAACATCAAAAACTATTAAGTATATACAAAAATAGTTGAATGCGTACCTGTTAGCAATGTTAACAGAGTTTGTGTCCCACAACCATTAGATTTTGCTACCCACAATTATCAGACCAAATTAAAGTAATATGAACACTCCTCTCAAGGACAGTATCATTGCAAATATCTGCTCATTTCAAAGCAATATAAATATGTTTTATACAAAATGGCACATAGTAAATGTATTTGATAGATTAAATCTTGATGCCAATTACTTCACAAAGGAGCAGATGTTGTCAAATATTTATGTAATGATGTATCATCAACATGCAGCTTGTGTCCCTTTAACATAGTAAATGCTTTCTTCTGAGAGAAAAGGGCCCTTGATTCTTCTATTTACTCATTCTTGCTTGAAAATTTTGCAAATGTAGGAAGAACAATGAATCTAATAATTATTTTTTTTTTTGACGGCGTTTGGCTCTTGTTGCCCAGCCTGGAGTGCAATGGTACAATATTGGCTCACTGCAACCTCTGCCTCCTGGGTTCAAGCGATTCTCCTGCCTCAGCCTCCCGAGTAGCTGGGATTATAGGTATGGGCTACCACTCCCGACTAATTTTGTGTTTTTAGTACAGACGGGGTTTCTCCATGTTGGTCAGGCTAGTCTCAAGCTCCTGAACTCAGGTGATCGCTGCCTCGGAAGTGCTGGGATTACAGGTGTGAGCCACTGTGCCCGGCCAAACCTAACAATTTTTTAGAACCTCTTTCATGCAAGCCAGACATTGTCCTAAGCATTTAGAGACACTATCTCATGTATGTGATTGAAAAAGTTATCTCTATGAAAGCTAATGTTTCTAAACTGTGAAAGATACCTTATTTGCTCCTTTAGATTCATGTGCCATTTTTTCCCATTACCTTTTTTAATGTACATTATGTCTTCTGGGTCCTCTGACTTCTAAATGGCCTCAGATCATGGTGAACCCGTAACAGGAGCCGCGATGAAGAGTTAGACCAATATACTAATCCATCTTACCTCTTCCTTGTAAGTAGCTACATCTTTAACCACTGATTCAAACAAAACACAGACTGTACAGGATGTTTTACTTCTGATTATGAGTAATGCACCTTCTCCTTCAGATGTGCTTGTGGTAAGGAAATGGCGGCTAGGAAGTGACAGGTTACTTCACTATCCTTTGTGGTGTCTCTACCCCTTAGCATCCATTTGTAAATTAACCCTTCAGGAATTATACTAGTCTCCATGTTCTATGTGTACTGCTTATGAACTGACATCCGTGTAAACTATTGAGAATTCGAGAAGCTTAACTCAAACATTATTTGGACATCTTATGGAAATAGAGAATGTGTCTCCACATTTCTATGAATATTAAGAGTGTTGACTTTTACTCTGTTTTTAGCTTCTGTAAAGGTAATTTTTATTTTTGTATACTTATTTTTATCATATAACTATTAATTGCTCCCAGGTGATGTGGACTAAAAGGGCTTTCTTAGTTTATGCACACTCATGCACACACATACACAGATATGTATGCACACACGTGAGACATTGGCAATTGTAAAACCTACTACGGAATGAAAAGGAAAGGGCATAGGCAAAATGCCATGGCTTACCTATAACTACAATTTGGATATTAGATATTTATCTTTTGTTCTTTCTTCATAGAATTGCTTTGACTGCTCAGGCTTTTAGAGGCTCCAAATGAATTTTAGAATCTTTTTTTTAATAATTCTGTGAAAAATGATATTCATAGTTTCATAGGGATAGCATTGGATCTGTAGATTGCTTTGGACAATATGGCCATTTTAACAATACTGATTCTTCCAATTCATGAGCATGGAATAATTTTGCGTTTGTGTCATATATGAGTTCTTTTACCAGTGTTTTACAGTTTTTAGAGATGTTTTGCCTCCTTGGTTAGATGTATTTCTAGGTATTTTAATTTTTGTAACTATTTTAAATGAGATTATGTTCTTGTTTTCAATCTCAGCTTGAACGTTATTGGGGTACACAAATGTGACAGATTTTTGTACATTGGTTTTGTATCCTGAAGCTTTCCTGAAATAATTTATCAGTTCAGGAGCCTTTTGTAGGAGTCTTTAGGTGTAGAATAATACCAAGTGAAGAGAGAGAGTTTGACTTCTTTTTCTATTTGGATGGGTTTTTTTTTTTTTTCTTGCTGATTCCTCTGGCTAGCACTTTCAGAACTATGTTGAATAGGAGTGGTGAGAGTGGCCATCCATAATTTGTTTCAGCTCTTAAAGGAATGCATCCAGTTTTTGCCTGTTCAGTATGATGTCAGCCATGGGTTTGTCATAGATGGCTGATATTAAGGAGCATGTTCCTTTAATATCTAGTGTCTTGAGAATTTTTATCATAAACAGATGTTGGATTTTATTAAAATATTTTTCTGCATCTCTTGAGATGGTCATATGTTTTTTTGTTTTAAATTCTGTTTATGTGGTAAATCACATTTATTAAATCCCACATGTTGAACCAACCTTGCATCCCAGGAATGAAGCCTACTTAATCTTGGTGAATTAACTGATGTGCTATTGAATTTGGTTTCCTAGTAGTTTGTTGAAGATTTTTGCATCTCTATTAATCAGATATTGGCCTGTAGTTTTCTTTGTTGTTGTGTCTTTGCCAGGCATTGATATTAGGGTGATGCTGGCTTCGTAAAATGACTTGTGGGGGAGTCCTTTCTTCTTAATTTTTTGAAAGAGTTTCAGCAGAATTTGTAACAACTCTTCCACATACACCTGGTAGAATTTGGCTGTGAATCCAGTTGGTCTAGAGTTGTTTTGATTAGTAGGTTATTTTTTTTAAATCACTGATTCAATTTCAGAACTCAATATTGGTCTGTTCAGTGTTTCAATATCTTTCCCATTCAATTTTTAAAGATTGCATGTTCTCAGGAATTTATTTATTCTAGATTTTCTAGTTTGTGTGCATAAAGGTGCTTATAATAGTCTCTGAGGATCTTTTGTATTTCTGTGTGATTGGTTGTAATGTCACCTCTCATTTCTGTTTGTGCATAATTAGACCTTCCCTCTGTTCTGTTAATCTAGCTAGCGGTCTAACAATCTTGCTTATATTTTCAAAAAATAAACTTTTGGTTTTGTTAATTCTTTGTATGGGTTTTGGGGTCTCAATTTCATTCAGCTCCACATGATTTTAGTTACTACTACTCTTCTGCCAGCTTTGGAGTTAGCTTGTTATTGTTTTTGTAGTTCCTCTAGATGTGATGTTAGATCATTAGTTTGCAATCTTCCTAAATTTTTGAGGTAGGTGTTTAGCTATAAACTTTGCTCTTCACACTGCTTTCACCATATCCCAGAAATTTTAATATGTTTTGTCTCTGTTCACTTATTTCAAAGAATATTTTTCACTTCTGCCTATATATTGTTGTTTGCCTGGAAGTTATTCAGGAGCAAGTTGTTTAATTTCCTTGCAATTTTGTGATTTTCAGATATCTTCTTGGCATTGATTTATATTTTTTCCTCTGTGTTCTGAGAATGTGGTTGGTATGACTTCTATATATTTTTTAAATTTATTGAGACCTGCTTTATAGCTGAGCATGTGGTCCATCTTGAAATATGTTCTATATACAGATGAGAAAAATGTGTATTTTGTCGTTGATGAATGGAAAATTCTGTAGATGTCTATTAGGTCCAGCTGGCCAAATGTGAAGCTTAATCCAGAATTTCTTTGTTAGTTTTCTGCCTTGATGATTTGTCTAATACTGCTGGTGAGTTGTTGAAGTTCCCCACAATTATTGTGTGTGCTGTCTAGGGCTCCTTTTAGATCTAGAAGTATGTGTTTTATGAATATGGGTGCTCAAATATTGGGTGCAAATATAATTAAGATAGCTTAGTCTTCTTGTTGAATTGAACTCTTTATCATTATGTAATGCCTTTCTTTGCTCCTTTTTACTGTTATTGCTTTGAAGTCTTTTTTCTGATGTAGGAATAGTGACTCCTGCACTTTTATATTTTCCGTGTGTGGTAGATCTTTCTCGAACCCTTTACTTAGAGCTTATGGATGCCATTACATGTGAGATGGGTCTCTTGAAGACATCAGATAGACGGGTCTTGGGTTTTTTTTTTTTTTCAATGTTGATCATATTTTAGAATGGTATTGAGAAAAGTTGTCTTCCTGATAAATGTCATACTTTAGTAAGTAACAACTTGAGATTCACATCACAGAATTTGCCTTAGAGGTTGAGCAATAATAGCCTTTTTTTGAGTAGGCTTGTAGCTTCTCTAAAATTTCAGAATCTGGCTGGGCGTGATGACTCACGCCTGTAATCCCAGCATTTTGGGAGGCCGCAACAGGTGAATCACGAGGTCAGGAGATCGAGACCATCCTGGCTAACACGGTGAAACCTCATCTACTAAAAACACAAAAAAAAATTAGCCGGGGATGGTGGCGGGTGCCTGCAGTCCCAGCTACTCAGGAGGCTGGGACAGAAGAATGGCGTGAACCTGGGAGGCGGAGCTTGCAGTGAGCCGAGACTGCGCCACTGCACTCCAGCCTGGGCGACAGAGCGAGACTCCACCTCAGAAAAAAAAAAAAGGAATTATCACTCAAAAATTTTAAATGCAAAATTTTTTTATGTTTTACTTATATAAAGATGCATAGCATATAATGCACAAGTAATAAAATATTAGTTCCCTTTTCAGGGGGAGTTTTTGTTAATTTTTGCCTGACTCTTAAATCCATAGATAACTGACTGCAATTAGCAAATGAATAGAGTTTCAATGTGAATACTGGTTACTATTTTTACATACATTAGTGGTAAGATAAAAGTAAAATTAAAAGCTTTACTTGTTCACCAATGATACAATCACTATTCTGAGAATCATAATTTTTTAATACAAGGATAATATGTCCGTGTATGTTGGGGCAGTTCAGAATTTAATGGTTACAGACGTAATTTAAAAAATAATTTGCATTATTAACATACTTTTGTTCATTGTTTATTTTTACTTTTAATTACTTTTATTCTACACAATCAACAAAATATTAAATCGAACCCTGATATGTGGTGTTAATTTTCATGCTGTAAATACTCTCTTCATGACTGAATTACAAGCTACAACCTGAGGACACTAATAGGAAGTTGGAGAGATGCACATTAGCTTGTCGTTATATAGTGTTGCCATGATAACAAATATCTATGTAAATATTTTTGATAGCATAAATCACAGCAAAATATAGCGAAATACTTGGGAAGTGATGAATTTAAGTAATTTATTTTCCTTATTTTTAATATAATTTAATTATAAATTAAAATGTTTATTTTAAATAATTTCTGTGTCTAAAAATGACCTCACAATATTTCCAAAAATTTAATAGTCAGATCTCATAAGTTGATATGAGATAGCTCTCAAACACAATTGTGTATAACTAAAATGTCTAGAATTAATAGCTAGTTTTAGAGTCAGGAAATAAAATGATGTGGTCAGAATTTTATTTCTCTCATCTAGGGAAGAGCTAAGATTTAATCTTACGTCTAGATTGGGTCACATGTTCATATCTGGACAAATTAATTACAACCATCCAGTTAGAATGCACTAGTCAGAACTGGGTCATGGACAACTTCTAGAATTTGCAGATTTATCAGGTTCACCTAAACCTCATTGATTCAAACTTAGAAACATTATTCCATCAAAGAAAATTGACAAAAAACTGCTAAATATTTATAGCATACTCTTTCCAAAAATATTCACCTACAGTATAAAATACTAGTAGTGAGAATATATTTATTGCAAATTTACTATATTTTAAACACTGCTAAAAATTTTACATATTATCTCATTTGATAAAATAAGACAATTTTATCAATATTATTATTTATCTTCATTTTAAATATGAGTAAGTCTCTAGTTACATCTTTCTATTTAAGATCATATATGGAAAGTATTAGGATGGTGCAAAAGCAATTGTGGTTTTGCCACTAAAAGCAATGGCAGATTACTTTTACTTTGTAACGGTAGATTATAATATATGTTAAAATCTGTATTCCAATCTTGACTCCAAAACTTACATTTTACATATAGAATGCAACACACTTAGTGAACCCCACATTCTCATCAAAAGTCCATTCACTTTTGTTTGTAGCACTTTTGATCATAGTTTCATAGAATATTTTAGCTGCAGAACAAAGCTACCCATTGCCTAGAACATGAAAATAAGTGAGACGTACTATCAATCTATGATAAAAACTGTGGAACAGGGTTCTAATATATGAAGAATGTCTTCTTTAGGAGATCAATAAATAGTAAGTTGATTAGACAAAAACGTGATTGACTAAGTTTCAATAATGAAAAAAGAAAGAAGACGAGAGTGGCAAGTAATAAGCTGAAGCTTGAGGACACATGAAAAATTAGTAGAAAAAAACTTACCGAAAGAAAATGTTGCAAATGCCTTTGTTTTTGCTTATTTTAAGTCTGTCTGTCTTGATGAAGCTTTTCTTCCCAAATCCATATATTCCAGGTAGATAGTGAACTTCATCAGATTTGCTTCCAATAGTTTGTAATCATTGTTTAATTGGGGATTTTTCTGCTACTCCAAATATTTGGAATCCCAGTCATCTCTTACTGTCTTTTTTAAAAATGAATTTGCCAATATTTTATAGGTAATACAAGTCCAAAATAGTAAAATTATCCAATAAAGGCAAGCCAACTAATCAATTAATCTGAAAATAAAATTGTCACCTGAAATTCTACTATGCAGGGGTCTTTGCTGTTAAACATTCGGGCCCTCCACTATTGTGGGGCCAATTTAGTTCTATCTACTTTCTGATACTCCCAACTGTGTCACTATAACGTGTATCCCTTGTCCCGAACACCAAGTCATTTTCTTATTCTTCTACTCTCAAATTCTGAAAATTAGACCCAACATTGTCTGAAGGAAGAACTTGGGGCTGGGAATTAGGATCTTATCAATGAAAATGAAGTAATCTAAAGGTCACTGGATATCTTTAGGTATTTATTAACATAGATGAAATATGTCTAGCAACATAGTTAGAAGCAGAAGACATTGTGAACAGAAAATAAGAAGATAAAAATATCTAAAATAGGAAGTATAAAAAAAATCAAGGACATCGGAAGTCAGCCTGGGGGAGCAAAGTTTACTCTATCTTTTAAATCATAATTTTCTTTATTTCTTTTATTAATACATTCTTTAGAAATTATAAGGCTAGGTATGAAAACTTGTGATACCAGTGTGCTGAAATTATGTCTACTCATTTGATATTCTCACTTTTATCTTTTCAATTTATATTTTAGAAAAATTACTTGTCCCTGTTTAAATGTATATTCATCCCAATATAAAATACATAAATAAAATGATATAGTAGACTGAATACTTTAAAAAAAAACTTAAATTCTAACATTCTGTAGTTCTTCCGCATCTCATTTGTAAAACAAGTAACTGATTTTTAAATTAATGCCCCCATAAATAGGTTAAATTTATTTTTAAATTTGTCCTCCAGAGAAAAGGGTTGTAGCATTTTATTTTCAACATATAAAATCAATCTAGATATTGAAATAACCTTGTCATTGGCAGATATTCTAACGGATGATCTAACCACTAATTTTTTTCTATGATTTCTAGCAATTTTTTATTTGAATCTGTAGGATGTAAATACTTTTTACACTGAACATGTCACCAAATAGTACAATACTTTAAGCTAAAAGTAGCTAGGAAATACATAGAGACTCTTAAGGTGTTTGAAACAAAGATTTTATGAGGCTTATCATCTGCTGAAAGAAAAAAAAATCATTTCATTTCCGATAATGTCAGAATAGATAGGCCATTGTTGCACACATAACTGAGTCTGACTGTAAGAATGAATTATCCCAAGTGAAATCCTCTAAATGCTTACTTAACGCCATAGGATGAAAATTTGCAAGCAAGAAAAGTTGAAAAGCAAGCCTTGGGGGAAGGAAGGAGAGTATCAACATCACAATGAAATCTGCATTTGCCATTTTAAGTAGGATCCTGTAGCAGGACTTAGAGAAGCCTGCTGTGTTTAAAAATGATCTTTTGCCCTTGTGTGTATATGTTTCAGCATTGAAATAATCAGTCCTCTTTCAAATATAATTTGATAGCATAAAGTACCCCACTAGCACAACTTTTGAAGCTAAGCTTTTCCTTTGCCTTGTGCACTTAGAAATTTTTTCACTTGTATTTGATAGCCCAGACCTATTGACTTAAAATTCCCTGCCTGATATTGTAAATAATTTACTTCTATTTATGCCTTTTAACACATAAAATATTCTAAACTGTCACCTCTAGTTATGGTAGCATGTAGACAATGAAGCCTAAGAGGACATCTGACTAAACTAGATGTGACATGTTAGTATCACAATACATCAAATTTGATATAATGCCCTTTTTTCACTTTATATTATAAAATATTTGATTTTGCTTTTTCATATTTTTTGCTTTTCTTTTTAGATACAGTAATATGTAAAAACATCAAGTTTTAAAATTTAGTGAACCCAAGACCTGACGCTTTGAAGTAATTAACAAATAAGACAACATGTCTTTGCCTTTGCATATGCATTTAAACATATTAATACAATCATGTTGGAGGGCTTGATTTACACAGCATCTTTTAGATATTCAGAGGTTACTTTGGAGCAGCCTATACTTTTGACCTTTAGCAATGTTCTTGCAAACCAGTCATTCAATTCTACTGGAATGAAATTAAAACAATCCAAGTATGGCTGTGTATTCATATGCTTCTCCTTGTGTCGCTCTCCTCTCCCACCACCCCAAGGCTCTGGAAAAGAAATGTTTGTTTTTGTTCTCCAGACTCCTTATATAGGTCTAATCTATTACTCTTTATTCACCAATGTCTGTATATTATAGTGACTAATTTGTTAATTCCTCTACCGAGACTCTTCTGCAAAATTCTTGAGAAAATGAATTCATTAAGTCTTCTTACATTCTGGTTGCAGTTTATGGTTGGCCCTTAGATTTTGGGATTCAAGTCTACCATTCACAGCCTAGAGAGACAAACATGATAGCAGTTGTTTTCTTTTGGATAAAGGAGTTAAAGATTTCTTCCATATAAACAGTTGGGGAAAAAGCAGACATTTTTGTTAGGCCCTATTTAAGAGTTTATTGACTCTGTTTAAAAAAATCATTAAAAAAGCAAAGACAGTGTTGAAGTAACTTTCAATGCTCAACGTTGAACATTGAAACTTGAAAATTAAAGCTTGAACATTGGCTTACAAACACACCAACAGAACAATTATTATATGTATGTAACTTTGTATGAATTTACATGCCAACTTGTAGATTTCTCTTTGTAGAAAATAAAACATGAAAGATTAACATGTTATTTTATAGACCGTTAACAATTGCTGTATTTTATCTAGCAGTCTTATTTTAACATTTCTCCCCACATTGTCTTTCTTTATATGCCAGTTCCACAAAATGTATTTTAAACCAGTTTTACCTTCTTTTTGGTTCCCTCATTAATGAGTTGTATATAATCTTAAAATATGTTTATTCTAGGTTTCTGTGAGAATCATTTTTTTAACATTGAACTTCTAACTCCTGGTTATGTCTCAGATAACAGAGGAAAACAAATGATTCTACTTGAAGCATTTTTTTATTCCAGTTAATCTCCGTAATAAATCTATTAAATTTAGCTCAAGTTATATTTGTGGAATGACTACTTATACAGGTAATGTGACAGCACCTGAAAGGGGAAAGGTTTCCTTGTCCCCCTTGCAGGGCATTTGACAGGGGAAGTGCCTTGCTGCTTCAGTGCCCTGCTGCTCAAACCTCTCTGGGAGGATACAGATGGGCAGGCTGTGGGGCTCTGACCCCACGGCAGTGTCCAGGGGTGAATGTTTACAGCTCCTGAAGCCCCAGTGGGTGAGTATTACAGGGTGCTCTTTTAGTTTTGCTGTCTATGGGCTTGTGTTAACCACCTCAATTACAACCCCTACCTTCTTGCAAGGACAGAGGGCTTTCTGTACCCCAGGTTCTTGCCTTGATATACTGGAAGAATTGGCTCACACCTGGGCTTGGAGAATGAGTGCAAGGTTTTATTTAGTGGCAGGCTCTCTCAGCAGATGAGGGAGCCAGAAGGGAGATGGTTTTTCCCTGATGTGGGGCCGTGGAGCTTCTCCAACTGCTCTGGCCAAATTCTGCATCATTCTGCTGGCCGATGGCCTGTTGGCCTGCCCGCCTGCCGGTATCTTCTACCTGCATGCTCCTTTGGACATCCTCTCGATGTCTAGCCACTTGTGTGTCTGCCTGCTAGGGTCTCAGAGACTTTTATAGACACAGGATGGGGGCATAGCGGCCGAGAGTGCTCTTAGGAAATGCAGGTGGCAGAAGGCAAGTGAAGCCCTAGGCAGGGACCATGCCCTCCTTTACCCAGCACTTCCCTTCCCCACTTCCGTATCGTTTAAAGGGACCATGCCCTTCCCTTGCCAGCACTCCTATATCACAGCTACTCATAAAAAGTGTCTACCATCTGGTCCCTTCACTCCAAGAGATCCATATAAGAAATGTAAAAGAAAATATACAAGATAATAAATGATAAACATTTATAGATATAATAAAATGGATAAGAAAGGTGAAAGGCTGTAGAAACTGATTAAATAAAAATAACTTTATCTACAAATTCAGAGAATACACCATTCCTACTAAAAATTGAGTACATATTCAACTTATGTTAAAAATGACACTGTAACCACTCTTCTACTCTCGATGAAATCAACTTTTCTTTCAAATTTAAAGGATGCTACTATACAGCATTTCTCACTAACCGTATTTTTTCAACTTTTTTCTTTCTATTCTAACAAACCTTTAATTTTCTCAATATTCTTGGTCAATGCCTCTTACTTAATGCACCAAGCATTCAACAGTCAGCTACTTGGAATGTGACTGATATGGTGGATATGGATGTTTCCGCTGCCATTAAGGACATCAATTGTAACTCAACAGTAACCACAGACAAAAAGACTTATGAGAAAATAACTAGTTCTCCACAATTTAACACTCTCAGTAAAAACAAGCCATGATTTCATAATGTAACATTCTTTATTTTGGTATAAATATGAAAAACATCAGATTCATAATACATTTGTCTTGAATTTTTTTTACTCATGAAGAAGAATTTTATCAGGAATGCTCACCAATTCTACTGCCTCAGCTATTAGGCATGATTTCAGATGCAAAACAGTTTCTTAAACGAGGTTTTATATTGATCTCCCATTATACTCAAGCACTCCCTAACATAAACTCACAAGTACATAGTAAGTTTGAAGATAACACATTTATAATTTTGATTTTCAGTAGAAAGTACTTTATCCTAATTTACTTAGAAGAGAATGGCATATTTAGAAATGAAAAATAGTTTTCACTTTTTAATGCAACTAGTTAAAAATAGTTAACTGACTCTCATAAGGGAAAGGTATTTTGTAGTACTTAAGACAAAAATGATATTATTGAAAATGTTGCAGATACACTTTAAAGTTGACAAAGTATTCTCAGCCATTTTAAGTTATAATCTGTCAAAGACAAAATTATGCTATTACAGAGGATCCAAGATGATAGGTCTGATCTGTCAGTCATCAAGGTTTATAACAAATAGTATAGATTGAAGCAGATCAAGCATGAAGTCCGAGAAAATCATCTAATGCTCTGTTGTGTTGGCAAATTCCAAAGGTTTGGAGATTATAAAATTAGAAAGTGGCTAGTGAATAGTTTGAGAGACAGTGGGCTCATCAATGGAGACATGACATAAATAACAGAATTACTTTACAAAAGGAAAATGGACATTTTTCAGAGACTATCCCACCTATAATTGCTTTAACCAGTGCACAAATGACTTCCTAAGATGACAGGTATCAATCTTTCATCAACCTTTCTCTGCAGTGATGCATAGAACAGATGGTGTTAAGGTATCCAATGGAAGCGTTAGGGTCAATAACATAGGACATAATAATATAAAATCACTGCAATACTTATTCCACTGTTAGAAAAAAAAGATAACAAAAAATAACATACCAGATTACTGGCATTGAGGTTGAGCATGACTTTGCAGAAGTGACCAGGGCCTAAAATATGCCTCTCATTTATTTCAGTGGGTATTTATGAAGCCACAAGTCTGTTCATATATTAGACAAGGTGTTGGACAAAAAAGAATGAGAAAAAGAGAGGTGTGGTCCCTCCCTGCTGTCACAGAGTTTCCTCAAGTAAGGTGTACTCAAGCAAGTAAGCAACATAGCATATTGCAATAGTGTTTTAATAGGAAAATACAAGTTAACTGCAGCAGCACATTTAGGAGAAAACAATTTTCCAGGAAGGATTTTTGGAGACATAGTTATTACAGGAGTAATTACTGATCATACTTAATACATATATACATTTATAATAGGTTGTACTTTTGTATACTACAATTCAAACTTGCCAACTTACTTTCTTTAATCTATACAAGTTTATTTTCTTTAGTCTATATGAGTTTATCTTACCCCATTACTCCCATTATTTAAAAAAAAGAAGAAAAATACATACATACGTATGCATATACACATCTATATGTATATGATAACTCAGTCTCTACTGATTTAAAATAGTTAATACTAATGAATTCAAATGTTCTCAAAGTCAACCGAAATTAATAGCCCGTGCTCAGAAATCATACATAAATCTAAAGTCTTCCCGCTTATGCTGTACCTTCATGAATTTTTGTTTATGGAAATCAATATTTAATGCCAAAAATAGAATGCTTCTTAGGAAATAATTGAAAGAAGGAAATTCATTGTATAACAGAAGAGTAGCAGTTGATTGAGACAGATTGTTGTATGCATGAGTTAAAATGCTTAATTGTGTTTGGATCGTATATCAGAACAAATTTCCTCTCTTTTTAGGTTAGCATTGAGGTGAATCCCTTGATGATAAAGCCATATCATCACCTGTTTTCCTCTAAACAAAGAGATTTACAAAAATGGTAAACCTGATTATATTTCGTAGTATTAAGAAAGATTCTTGTGTAAGATTGTTATTAATTTTTACAATACTCCTAATGTCAGCTGAGGTAAAATCAATTAGAACAACCATATCTTAGGAAAATAGAGTCAATGAACAAAGATTATCACATAATTAAAGGAAGTAAGAGCAGATGAAAGCTGTTCCTGAGGAACGAAGTTAAAGAGAGTTTGAGACAGTGGAAGATGGAACGGGAAGAAAAAAGTAAGATAAAATGGTGACATCTCTCAAAACCGTTTTGGAAGAGTCATTTACACACTGTGGATGAATAGCAATTTATTCCTGGAAAATGCTTGTTGCCCAGGTTGTGCAAATTCTCAGTTGTGGATAGATTTAGTTATTGACCAATCATACTGCTTTCGAGAATTTTAATCTGTTTTGATTTCTTAAAAAGTTCCCACGTATATAAACAAAGTCCATTTACTTGATGGCATTATATTAGCCTCAGGATGTTTGGAGGACTTACATACTTGGAGAAAAGGGCATTCCAGGTGTCAGATGTTTTCAGGACAACCCTCTCACACAGTGAGACAGATTGTATGCTTTTTCCACTGTGGCTTGCTCCTGTTTATATTTCCTTCAGCCCAGGAAGGATTATTGTAAAATATCAAGTTCATCAGCATTTTTTAAATTCTTATATTAATCTATTTAAAAGATTCTTGGAACATGTCCAGGATCCAGGGTCTAAAACCCCTTGTGGCATTTGGAACACCAAGGTCTGTGCTAAAGGGTGGAAGGCTATCCTGATGCACAATAATCTTAAACCCAGGGCATAAAATCCCTCATGGCTTGGATAGAATCCAGGGTTTGTGGCTCTGGAATGTGTCCAGAATTTCTGGCTCCTTGCTCTTTGCTTTCCCAGGATCGATTGTATCTTGAGTCAAAAGAACCTGCTCTCCATTATCCCAAGTAGCAGAGCAAATGCTAAACCATCAGAGCTGTAAATCATGTGCTTAATGCAACACACTCTTTTGACCTCCACATTCTCACCACCTGTTTCTTTGTTGGATTACCAATAAATTCTATGGGCTCCCAGAGCTTGAGGCCTTCACAGCCTCCATGATCGTCATGGCCTCCAGGTCCCACTTTACTTCTCAAACTGTCTTTTTCTCAATCATTTGACTCCACCGGACTTCATCAACCCCACAACCTGGTGTTGGGTCTGATCACCCCAACAGGTGTGACATATCCTTTCATAAATCCATGCATTGCAAAGTATTTTCACAGATAGCTTGCTTCTAGTTTTTATCATGAGATATTCAGGTTTTCACTATTGGCCTCAATGGGCTCTGACATGTTTCTTCATAGATTCTACAAAGGGAGTGTTTCAAACCTGCTGAATCAGAAGAAAGGTTTAATTCTGTGAGATGAATCCACACATTGCAAAGCATTTTCACAGATACCTTTCTTGTAGTTTTTGTTGCAGGATATTCAGTTTTTCAGTATAGGCTTCTGTGGGCTCCGAGATGTCCCTTTGCAGATTCTACAAAAGGAGTGTTTCCAATCTGCTGAATAAAAACAAAGGTTTAAATCTGTGAGGTGAATCCATACTTCTCAAAGCATTTTCACAGATGGCTTGTTTCTAGCCTTTATAATGAGACATTCAATTTTTCACTATTGGCCTCAATGAGCTCCATAGTGTCTCTTCCTAGATTCTACCAAAACAGATTTTTCATTTCTCCAAATCAAAATAAAAGTTTAACTCTGTGATATGAAATCACACATCACAAAGGATTTTCACAGATAGCTTTTTCTAGTTTTTATCATAGGATATTGGGTTTTTGACTACAGGCTTCAACGGGCTCTTAATTGTACCTTCTTAAATGCTACAATAATTTATTTTCAACTTGCTGGATCAAAACAAAGGTTTGAGTTTGTGAGATGAATCCTCACATGGCAAAGCATTTTCACCCATAACTTGTTTCTAGTTTTTACTGAGGGATATTGTTTTTTCACTAGAGGCCTCAATGGGCTCCTAATTGTCCCCTTGTAGATTCTACAAACAAAGAGTCTAACCTGCTGAAGCAAAACAAAGTTTAACTTTGTAAGATGGACCTACACATCACAAAGCATTTTCACAGATAGGTTGTTTTTCGTTTTTATCAAGGGATATTTGATTTTTCACTGTAGGCCTGAATGGGCTATGAAATGTCCCCTCGTAGATCTACAAAAAAAATTTCAAACCTGTTGATTCAAAAGAAAAGTTCAACTTGTGAAATGAAATCACACATCATATAGTATTTTCAGAGATAGCTTCTTTATAGTTTTTATCACTGGGTATTCGGTTTTTCACTATAGACCTCAATGAGCTTTGAAATGTCTCTTTGTAGATTCTACAACAAGAGTATATCCAACCTGCAGAATAAAAGCAAAGGTTTAACTCTGTGAGATGAATCCACACATCACAAAGCATTTTCAGAGATAATTTTTTTATTGTTTTTATTGCAAAATACTCACTTTTTTCCTGTAGGCTTTTATAGGTGTGAAACGTCCCTTCGTATATTCTACAAAAAGGTATTCCAAACTTGCTGAATAAATGCAGAGGTTTAAATTTGTAACAGGAATCCACATATTGCACAGCATTTTTATTGACAGCTTTTTTTCTAGTTTTTATCACGGGATAATCAGTTTTTCAGTATAGGCCTCAATTTGCTCTGAATAGTACCCTGGTAGATTGTAGAAAAAGAGTGTTTCCAATCTGCTGAATTACAAGAAAGGTTAAACTCTGTGAGATAAAATCACACATTGCAAAGAATTTTTAGACATAGCTTCTTTGTAGTTATTATAGGACATTTGATTTTTTACTATAGGCCTCAATGAGCTCTGATATTTCCCTTGGTAGACTGTACAAAAAGAGCATATCCAATCTGCTGAATCAAAACAAACATTTAACTCTGTAAGACAAATCTACATATCGCCATGCATTTTCACAGATAGATTGCTTCTAGTTTTTATCACGGGATATTTGGTTTTTCACTATAGGCCTCAATGGGCTCCAAAATGTTGCTTCATAGATTCTACTAAAAGAGTGTTTCCAACCTGCTGAATCAAAAGAAAGGTTTAACTTTTTGAGATAAATACACACATTGCAAAATATTTTTACAGATAGTTCATTTTAGTTTTTATCATGGGATGTTCCATTTCTCACTATAGGAATGAATGGGCTCAATAATGTCCCCTCTTAGATTGTATTAAAAAATTGTTTTCAATCTGCTGTGTAAAAACAAAGGTTGAATTATGTGATATGAATCCACACATTTCAAAGCATTTTCATAGCTTGTTTCTAGTTTTTTTCACAGGATATTTGACTTTTCACTATAAGCCTCAATGGGCTCCAAAATGTCCCTTCGAAGATTCTACGAAGAGAGTGTTTCCAACTTGCTGAATTAAAACAAACATTTAACTTGTTGAGATGAATCCTCACATCACTAAGCATTTTCACAGATAGATTGTTTTTAGCTTTATCATGGGATATTCAGTTTTTGACTATAGGCGTCAAAGAAGACTGAATTGTGGCCAGCCCAAGCAGATAGTAAAAAATAAGTGTCTCCAACCTTCTGAATAAAAAACAAAATTTAACTATGTGAGATACATCCACATATTGCAAAGCATATTTACAGATAGCCAGTTTCTAGTTTTAATCATGGGATATTCAGTTTTTCACTACAGGCTTTAATGGGCTCAAAAAAGACTCCTCTTATTCTACTAAATATTTGTTTGCAATGTACTGTATAATAACAAATGTTATACTCTGTGAAAGAAATCCACAGATCACAATGCTTTTTCACAAATAGCTTGTTTCTAGTTTTTATCGCAGGATATTTGGTTTTTCACTGTAGGCCTCAATGGGCTATGAAATGTTCCTTTGTAGATTCTACAAAAAGTGTGTTTCCAACCTGCTGACTTAAAACAAAGGTTTTACACTGTGAGATGAATCCAGACATTGCAAAGCATTTTCACAGATAGCTTCTTTCTTTTTCTTATCATAGGATATTCAGTATTTAACTAGAGACTTCAATGGACTCTGAAATGTCCCATTGTAAACTCTATACAAACAGTGTTTCCAACCGGCTGAATAAAAACAAAGGTTTATGTCTGTGAGGTGAATTCACACATCACAAAGCATTTTCACCGAGAGCTTGTTTCTAGTTTTATAGCAGGATTTTTTTTTTTCAATATTGGTCTCAATGGGCTCCAAAATGTCCCTTTGTAGATTTACAAATTTTTTTTCCAACATACTGAATCAAAACAGATGTTTAACACTGTGAGATGAATTTTCACATCACAAACCGTTTTTACAGATAGTTCGTATTAGTTTTTATTATGAAATTTTGAATTTTTCACTGTTAGCCTCAAAATTGTCCCCTATTAGATTCTACTAAAAGAATGTTTCCAACCTACTGTATAGAAACAACAGTTTAACTCTGTGAAATGAATCCCCACATTGCAAAGCTATTTCACAGATAGCTTGTGTCTAGTTTTTATCAAGAATTATTTGGCTTTTCACTATAGACCTCAATGGGCTCCGAAATGTCCCTTCATAAATTTTGCTAAAAGAGTGTTTCCAACCTAGCTGAATCAAAAAAAGTTTAAACTCTGTGAAGTGAAACTGCAAATTGCAAAGCATTTTCACATATAGCTTCTATAGTTTCTATCATAGAATATTCAGGTTTTCACTATCGGCCTCCATGGGCTATGAAATGTCCCCTTATAGGTTCCTCAAAAAAACTGTTTCCAACATGTTGCATGAAAACAAAGATTTAACTTTGGGAGATGAACCCACACATTGCAAAGCATTTTCGTAGAACGATTTTTTCTAGTTTTTATCACAGGATATTAGATTTCATACTGTAGGCCTCATTTTGCTCCAAAATTTCCCCTTGTTGATTCTACAAAGAGAATATTTCCAACCTGCTGATTCAAAACAAATGTTCAATTCTGTGAGATGAGATGCAAAGATTTTCACAGATAGCCTGTTTCTAGTTTTCATCACAGGGCATTTGGTTTTTCACTATAAGCATCAAAGGGCTCTGAAATATTCCTTTGTAGATTCTACAAAAAGAGTGTTCCCAACCTGATGAATCAAAAGAAAGTTTTAACTTTGTAGGATGAATCCACACATCACAAAGCATTTTCACCCATAGCTTGTTTCTAGTTTTTATCGTGGGTTATTGGTTTTTCACTAAATGCCTCAATGAGCTATGAACTGTCCCCTTGTAGATTCTACAAAGAAAGAATTTCCAACCAGCTGAAGTAAAACAAAGTTTTAACTTTGTAAGATGAATCTACACATCACAAAGCATTTTTACAATAGGTTGTTTTTAGCTTTTATCAAGAGATATTCTATTTTTCACAGTACACCTCAATGTGCTACAAAATGTCCCCTAGTAGATTCTACAAAAAAACTTTCTAAACTGCTGAATCAAAAGAAAAGTTCAGCTGGTGAGATGAAATCGCACATCACAAAGTATGTTCAGAGATAGCTTCTTTATAGTTTTTATCATGGGATATTAGATATTTCAATATAAGCCTCAATGAGCTCTGAAATGTCCCTTTGTAGATTCTACAAAAAAAGTGTTTCCAACCTGCAAAATAAAAAGGAAGGTTTAATTCTGTGAGATAAATCCACACATTGCAAAGCATCTTCACAGTTGGCTTGTTTCTAGTTTTTATTGTGGGATATTTGGCTTTTCACTGAAGTTCTCAAGTGCTCTGAAATGTCCCTTTGTAGATTCTATAACAAGAGTGTTTTCAAACTGCTGAATTGAAATAAAGGTATAACTCTTTAAGAGGAATCCACACATCACAAAGCATATATTCAGATATCTTGTTTCTAGTTTTTAAAGCATGATATTTGGTTTTTCACTCTAACCCTCAATGGGCTCAGAAATGTCTCATAGTAGATTTTACAAAAACAGTGTTTCCTACCTGCTGAATCAAAGCAACAGCTTAAATCTGTGAGATTAATCCAAACCTCACAAAGCATTTTCACAGATAGCTTATTCCTAGTTTTTATTGCAGGATATTTGGATTTTCAGTGTAGGCTTCAATGGGCTCTGAAATGTCCATTCATAGGTTATATAAAAAGTATGTTCCCAAACTCCTCAAAAAAAAAAAAAAGGTTTAACTCTGTGAGATGAATCCACACATTGCAAAGCATTTTCACAGATAGCTTGTTTCTAGCTTTTATGATGAGACATTCGAATTTTTACTATTGGCCTCAATGGGGTCAGAAATATCTTTCTGTAGATTCTACAAAAAAATGTTTTTTTATTTTTCTGAATCAAAATAAAGGTTTAACTCTTTTATATGAAATCACACATCTCAAAGCATTTTCACAGATAACTTGTTTCTAGTGTTTATCACTGGATATTGGGTTTTTCACTATAGGCTTCAGTGGACTCTTAATTGTAACTTCTTAGTTCTTCAAAAAGTGTGCTTCTAACCTGCTGTGTGGAAGTAAGGGTTTACCTCTGTGAGACAAATCTTCACATCGCAAAGCATTTTCCCCAAAAGCTTGTTTGTAGTTTTAATTGTGTAATATTTGGTTTTGTAGTACAGTCCTCAATGGGCACCAAAATGTTCCTTCATAGATTATATGAAAACAGTGTTTCTAACCTGTTGAATCAAAACAAAGGTTTAACTGTCAGATGAATCTACACATTGCAAAGCATTTTCATAGGTAGCTTGTTTTAAGTTTTCATCGCAAGATATATGTTTTTTGATTATAGGCCCCAAGGGCTCCAAAATGTCTTAGAGTATTTCAAATCTGCAGTATAATAACAAGGTTTAACTCTGTGAGACAAATGCATACATCACAAAGAATTTTCACAGAAAGCTTGTTTCTAGTTTTTATCAGGAGATACTCAGTTTTTCACTATAGACCTCAATGGGCTTTGAAACTTCCCTTCGTAGATTATACAAAAAGAGTGTTTCCACCTTGCTGAAACAAACAAAAAAAGGTTTAACTCTGAGATGAATCAACACATTGCAAATCTAATTCACAGATAGCTTATTTCTAGTTTTTTTTTTTTTGAAGGGTATTCTGTTTTTCACTATAGGCACCAATAGGCTCCTAAATGTCCCTTCGTAGATTCTACAAAAAGAGTGTTTCCAAGCTGCTGAACCAAAAGAAAGGTTTAACTCTATGAGATGAAATCATGCACAAGAAAGCATTTTCTGAGATAGCTTTTTTATAGTTTTTATCACTGGATATTCTGTTTTTCACTGTAAGCCTCAATGGGCTTTGAAATATCTCTTTGTTGATTGTACCAAAGGAGAGTTTACAACTTCCTGAATCAAAACAAAGGTTTAATGTTGTGAGATAAATCCACAAATTGCAAAACATTTTTACAGAAAACCTGTTTCTAGTTTTTATCAAGGGATATTTGGTTTTCACTGTAGGCCTCAGTGGGCTAAGAAATGTCCCATTGTCAAATCTACAAAATAGGTTTCTCCAACCTGCTGAATCAAAATTAACATTCAACTCTGTGAAATGAATCCACACATCACAAAGCCTTTTTTTTTTAGACGGAATCTCACTCTATGACCCATGCTGGAGTACAGTGGTGTGACCTCAGCTCACAGTAACCTCCACCTCCTGGGTTCAAGTGATTCTCATGCCTCAGCCTCCTGAGTAGATAGGACTACAGGCACATGCCACCATGCCCAGCTATTTTTTTTTTTTTTTTGTATTTTTAGTAGAGACGGGGTTTCAAAATGTTGGCCAGGCTGCTCCTGAACTCCTGACTGCAGGTAATCCACCAGTCTCAGCCTTCCAAAGTGCTGGGATTACAGGTGTGAGCCACTGCACCCAGCCATGAAGCATTTTCACAGATAGCTAGTTTGTAGTTTTTATCACCAGATATTCAGTTTTTCACTATAGTCCTCAGTGGGCTTTGAAATGTCCCCTTGTAGATTCTACAAAAATAGTGTTTTTGACCTGCCAAGTCAAAACAAAGGATAAACTCTGTGAGATGAAACTACACATTTCAAAACATTTTTACAGATAGCGTGTTCTAGTTTTTAGTCATGATATATTCACATTTCACTCTAGGCTCCAATGGGCTCAGAAATGTTTTTTCATTGGTTCTACAAAAAAAATTGTTTCCAACTTTTTAAATCAAAAGAAAGATTTAACTTTGTGAGATGAATTCACAAATCACAAAATATTTTCACAGGTAGTATGTTTCTACTTTTTATCAAGGGTTGTTCTTTTTTTTATTGTAGGCCTCAGTGGGCTCTGAAATGTCCCCTTATAGATTTTACAAGAAAAGTTTCTCCAAGCTGCTGAATCAGAAGAAAAGTTTATGAGATAAAATCACACATCACAAAGCATTTTCAGAGATAGTTTTTTAATAGTTTTAATCATGAAATACTTGTTTTTTTCAGTATTCACCTCCATGGGCTCTGAAATGTACTATCATAGAGTAAACAAAATTAGTGTTTCCTGCATACTTAGTCAAAACAAAGGATTAACTCTGTGAGATGAATCCACACATTGCAAAGCATTTTAACAGATAGCTTGTTTCTAATATTTATCATGGGATATTCGTTTTTTCAATAAAAGCCTCAAAGGGTTCCGAAATGGAACTTCTTAGATTCTACAAAGAGACTGTTTTCAACCTCCTGAATAAAAACAAAGATTTAACTCCATGAGATGAATCCACACATTGCAAAGCGTTTTCACAAATAGATTTTATCTACTTTTTATCATGGAATATTGGGTTTTTCACAATAGGCTTCAATGGACTCTATATCATCCCCTATTAAATTCTACAAAATGAGTGTTTCCAACATGCTGTATATAAACAGAGGTTAACTCTGTGAGATGAATCTGTATACACAAAGCATTTGCACAGAGAGCATGTTTCTAGTTTTCATAGTGAAATACTCAGTTTTCAGTCTATGAGACCTCAATGGGCTCTGGAATGTCCCTTCATAGATTGTACAAAACTGGGTTTCCAATCCGCAGAATCAAAACAAAGGTTTAACTCTGTGAGATGAATCCACACAACACAAAGCATTTTCACTAATAATTTGTTGCTAGTTTCTATCATGGGATATTTTGTTTATCAATATGCTCATCCATGGAAACTAAAATGTTCCTTTGTAGATTCTTAAAAAAAAAGTGTTTCCAATCTGCTGAATCAAAACAAATGTTTAATTCTGAGAGATGATACACACATCACAAAGCATTTTCACAGAAATCTTGATTCTAGTTTTTATCAGGGAATATTTGATTTTTCAACATAGGCCTCAATGGGCTTTGAAATGTCCCTTCTTAGACCAAAAAAAAAAAAAAAAGTGTTTCCAAACTTTGAATAACAACTAAGGTTTAACTCCATGAGATGAATCCACACATTACAAAGCATTTTCACAGATAGCTTGTTTCTAGTTTTTATAGAGGGATATCCCATTTTTCACTATATGCCTCAATGGGCTTAAAAATGACCCTTCATAGATTCCAAAAAAGAGTGTTTCCAAACTGTTGAATCAAAACAAAATTTTAACTCTGTAAAATGAATGAACACATCACAAAGCATTTTTTTAGATAGCTTGTTTCCAGTTTTTATCACAGGATATTCTGGTTTTCACTACAGGCCTCAATGAGCTCCGAAATGTCCCTTCATAGATTCTACAAAAAGAGTGTTTCCAACCTCCTCAATCTAAAGAAAAATTTAACGCATTGAGATGCCCACATTGAAAAGCATTTTCACACACAGCTACTTTCTAGTTTTTTTGCTGGATATGCGGTTTTTTCACTATAGGCCTAAACGGGCTCCAAACTGTCCCTTTTAGATTCTACAAGAACAGTTTTTTCCTAAAACTATCCCTCCTCCCTCCCCCCACCCCACAACAGTCCCCAGAGTGTGATGTTCCCCTTCCTGTGTCCATGTGTTCTCATTGTTCAATTTCCACCTATTACTGAGAATATGCAGTGTTTGGTTTTTTGTTCTTGCGATAGTTTACTGAGAATGATGATTTCCAATTTCATCCATGTCCCTACAAAGAGCATGAACTCATCACTTTTTATGGCTGCATAGTATTCCATGGTGCATATGTGCCACATTTTCTTAAGCCAGTGTACCACTGTTGGACATTTGGGTTGGCTCCAAGTCTTTGCTATTGTGAATAGTGCTGCAATAAACATACGTGTGCATGTGTCTTTATAGCAGCATGATTTGTAGTCCTTTGGGTATATACACAGTAATGAGATGGCTGGGTCAAATGGTATTTCTAGTTCTAGATCCCTGAGGAATCGCCACACTAACTTCCACAAGGATTGAACTAGTTTACAGTCCCACCTACAGTGTAAAACTGTTCCTATTCCTCCACATCCTCTCCAGCACCTGTTGTTTCCTGACTTTTTAATGATTGCCATTCTAACTGGTGTGAGATGGTATCTCATTGTGGTTTTGATTTGCATTTCTCTGATGGCCAGTGATGGTGAGCATTTTGTCATGTGTTTTTTGGCTGCATAAATGTCTTCTTTTGAGAAGTGTCTGTTCACGTCCTTCGCCCACTTTTTGATGGGGTGGTTTGTGTTTTTCTTGTAAATTTGTTGGAGTTCATTGTAGATTCTGGATATTAGCCCTTTGTCAGATGAGGGGGTTGCGAAAATTTTCTCCCATTTTGTAGGTTGCCTGTTCACTCTGATGGTAGTTTCTTTTGCTGTGCAGAAGCTCTTTAGTTTAATGAGATCCCATTTGTGAATTTTTGCTTTTGTTGCCATTGCTTTTGGTGTTTTAGACATGAAGTCCTTGCCCATGCCTATGTCCTGAATGGTAATGTCTAGGTTTTATTCTAGGGGTTTTATGGTTTTAGGTCTAATGTTTAAGTTTTCAATCCATCTTGAATTAGTTTTTGTATAAGGTGTAAGGAAGGGATCCAGTTTCAGCTTTCTACATATGGCTAGCCAGTTTTCCCAGCACCATTTATTAAATAGGGAGTCCTTTCCCCATTGTTGTTTTTCTCAGGTTTGTCAAAGATCAGATAGTTGTAGATATGCAGCATTATTTCTGAGGGCTCTGTTCTGTTCCATTGATCTATATCTCTGTTTTGGTACCAGTACCATGCTGTTTTGGTTACTGTAGCCTTGCAGTATAGTTTGAAGTCAGGTAGCGTGATGCTACCAGCTTTGTTCTTTTGGCTTAGGATTGACTTGGTGATGTGGGCTCTTTTTTGGTTCCATATGAACTTTAAAGTAGTTTTTCCCAATTCTGTGAAGAAAGTCATTGGTAGCTTGATGGGGATGGCATTGAATCTATAAATTACCTTGGGCAGTATGGCCATTTGCATGATATCGATTCTTCCTACCCATGAGCATGGAACGTTCTTCCATTTGTTTGTATCCTCTTTTATTTCCTTGAGCAGTGGTTTGTAGTTCTCCTTGAAGAGGTCCTTCACATCCCTTGTAAGTTGGATTCCTAGGTATTTTATTCTTTTTGAAGGAATTGTGAATGGGAGTTCACTCATGATTTGGCTCTCTGTTTGTCTGTTATTGGTGTATAAGGATGCCTGTGATTTTTGTACATTGATTTTGTATCCTGAGACTTTGCTGAAGTTGCTTATCAGCTTAAGGAGATTTTGGGCTGAGACAATGGGGTTTTCTAGATATACAATCATGTCATCTGCAAACAGGGCCAATTTGACTTCCTCTTTTCCTAATTGAATACCCATTATTTATTTCTCCTGCCTAATTGCCCTGGCCAGAACTTCCAACACTAAGTTGCATAGGAGTGGTGATAGAGGGCATCCTTGTCTTGTGCCAGTTTTCAAAGGGAATGCTTCCAGTTTTTGCCCATTCAGTATGATATTGGCTGTGGGTTTGTCATAGATAGCTCTTATTATTTTGAGATAATCCCATCAATACCTAATTTATTGAGAGTTTTTAGCATGAAGGGTTGTTGAATTTTGTCAAAGGCCTTTTCTGCATCTATTGAGATAATCATGTGGTTTTTGTCTTTGGTTCTGTGTATATGCTGGATTACATTTATTGATTTGTGTATATTGAACCAGCCTTGCATCCCAGGGATGAAGCCCACTTGATCATGGTGGATAAGCTTTTTGATGTGCTGCTGGATTCTGTTTGCCGGTATTTTATTGAGGATTTTTGCATCAATGTTCATCAAGGATATTGGTCTAAAATTCTCTTTTTTTGTTGTGTCTCTGCCAGGCTTTGGTATCAGGATGATGCTGGCCTCATAAAATAAGTTAGGGAGGATTCCCTCTTTTTCTATTGATTAGAATAGTTTCAGAAGGAATGGTACCAGTTTCTCCTTGTACCTCTGGTAGAATTCGGCTGTGAATCCATCTGGTCCTTGACTCTTTTCGTTGGTAAGCTATTGATTATTGCCACAATTTCAGAACCTGTTATTGGTCTATTCAGAGAGTCAACTTCTTCCTGGTTTAGTCTTGGGAGGGTGTATGTGTTGAGGAATTTATCCATTTCTTCTAGATTTTCTAGTTTATTTGTGTAGAGGTGTTTGTAGTATTTTCTGATGGTAATTTGTATTTCTGTAGGATTGGTGGTGATATCCCCTTTATCATTTTTATTGCGTCTATCTATACATATGTAACTAACCTGCACATTGTGCACATGTATCCTAAAAGTTAAAGTATAATGATAAAAAAAAAGAACGGTTTTTTCTACCTACTAAATCAAAACAAAGGTTTAGCTCTGTGAGATGAACTCACACGTCACAAAGCATGTTCACAGATAGCTTGTTTCTAGTTTTTATCATGGGATGTTGGATTTTTCACTGCAGACCTCAATGGGCTCTGAAATGTCCCTTTGTAGATCCTACAGAAAGAGTGTTTCCTACCTACGGAATCAAAACAAAGGTTTACCTCTGTAAAATGAATGCAAACAGCACAAATTATTTTCACAGATAGCTTGTTTCTCGTTTTAATCACGAGATATTTGCCCTTACACCGTAGGCCTCAATCGGCTTAGAAATGTTGGTTTGTAGATTCTACAAAAGAGTTTTTTCAACCTGCTGAATGAAAGCAAAGGTTTAACTCTGTAAAATGAATGAACACATTACAAAGCATTTTCACATAGAGCTTGTTTCTATTTTTTATTGTGGGATATTTTGTTTTCTACTGTAGGCCTCTGTAGGCCTCAATGGGCTCTGAAATGTCCCTTCACAGGTTCTACAAAAAGAGCATTTCTAACCTGCTGAATAAAAACAAAGATTTAACTTTTCAAAATTAATCCACACATCAACAAGTATTTTCACGGATAGCTTGTTTCTAGCTTAAATCATGAAATATTCGGTTTTTTATTATAGGTCTCAATGGGCTCCAAAATGACCGTTCATAGATTCCACAAAAAAAAAAAAAAGCATTTCCAACCTGCTGAATCAAAACAAAGGTTTAACTCCATGAGATGAATCCACACATTGCCAATCAGGTTCACACACATACTGTTTTTAGTTTTTATTGTGAAATATTCAATTTTTTACTGTAGGCCTCAATAGGCTCCAAAATGTATTTTTTGTGCATTCTACAAAATGACTGGCCCAATCTTCTTAGTGAAAATAAAGGTTTAACTCTGAGATAAATCCACACATTGCAAAGCATTTTCACAAATAAATAGTTGTTAGTTTCTGTCATAGGATATTTGGTTTATCAATATACATGCACATGGGCTCTGAAATATCCCTTTGTTGATGCTTCAAAAAGGGTGTTTTTAAACTGCTGAATCAAAATAAAGTTTTAATTCTGAGATCCACATATTAGAAAGCATTTTCACAGTTAGCTTCATTCTGTTTTTTATAGGGAATATTCAGTTTTTCACCATAGGCCTCGATGGGCTCCAAAATCTTCCTTTGTAGATTCTACAAAAAAACAGTGTTCCTAGCCTGTTGAATCAAAGCCAAAGTTTAACTTTATGAGATGAATCCACATATCACCAAGCATTTTCACAGATAGCTTATTTCTAGTTTTCACTGCAGGATATTCGGTTTCTCAATATAATCCTCCATGGGCTCTGAAATGTTGCTTCATGGATTCTGAAAATATAGTGTTTCCAACCTGCTGATTCAAAGCAAGGGTATAACTCTGAGAGAAACCCACACAACAGAAAGCATTTTCAAAGATAGCTTGTTTCTAGTTTTTATCATGGGATATTCAGTTTTTCAGTGTAGGCCTCAATTTGCTCCAAAATGTCTTTTTGCACATTCAAGAAAAAGAGTGTTTCCAACCTGCTAAATCAAAAGAAAAGTTTGACTCTGTGAGATAAAATCACACATTACAGAGAATTTTCAGACATAGCTTTTTTATAGTTTTTATTATGGGACATTTTGTTTTTTACTATATGCCTCAATGGGCTCCAAAATATCCCCTCATAGATTGTATAAAAGAGCATTTCCAACTTACTGAATCAAAACAAAGGTTTAACTCTGTGAGACGAATTTACTCATGGCAAAACATTTTCACAGATAGCTTGCTTTGAGTTTTTATCACGGGATATTCCATTTTTCTCCATAAGCCTCAATGGGCTCCAAAATGTTCCTTCATAGATTTTACAAAAAAAGTGTTTCAAAACTACTGAATCAAAACCAAAGCTTAACTCTGTGAGATGAATCCACACGTCACAAATCATTTTCATAGATAGCTTTTTTCTAGTCTTTATTGTGAGACACTGGATTTTTTGCTGTAGACCTCAATGGACTCTGAAATATTGTTTCATAGATTCTATAAAAGCAGTATTTCCAACCTGCTGAATCAGAAGAAAGGTTTAACTCTGTGAGATGAATCCACACATCACAAAGCATTTTCACAGATACATTGCTTCTAGTTTTTATTGCAAGATATTCTGTTTTCACTATAGGCCTCAAATGCCTCCAAAATGTCCCTGCTTAGATTCTACCAAAAAAAAGTGTTTCCAACCTGCTGAATCAAAACAAAGTTTTAACTCTGAGATAAATCCACACATCGCAAACATTTTCACAGATAGATGTTTGTAGTTTTTATTGTGGGATATTGATTTTTCACTACATGCCAAAATGGGCTCCAAATTGTCCCCTTGTAGAATGTACAGGCAGGGTGTTTTCAAAATGCTGATGTAAAACAAAGTTTTAACTGTGTAGGATGAATCTACACATCACAAAGCATTTTTACAGATACCTTGTTTCTAGTTTTTATCACAGTATATTTGGTTTATCACTATATGCCTCAGTTTGCTCTGAAATGTCCTATCATATATTCTACAAGCTCCGCCTCCCGGGTTCATGCCATTTTCCAGCCTCAGCCTCCTGAGTAGCTGGGACTACAGGTGCCTGCCACCACGCCTGGCTAATTTTTTGTATATTTAGTAGAGACAGGATTTCGCCATGTTGGCCAGGATGGTCTCGATCTCTTGACCTCATGATCCACCTGCCTCGGCCTCCCAAAGCGCTGGGATTACAGGCATGAGCCACCATGCCCGGCCAAAGAGTGTTTTTAACCTGCTGAATCAAAAGAAAGGTTTAACTCGGTGAGGTAAAATTACGCATTGCAAAGCATTTTCAGAGATAATTTCTTTATTGTTTTTATAGCGGGATATTAGCTTTTTCACTATAAGCCTCAATGGGCTTTGAAATATCTCCTAGTCGATTGTAAAAAAGGAGAGTTTCCAAACTGCTGAATCAAAACAAAAGTTTAACATCATGAGATAAACCCACAAATTGCAAAGAATTTTCACAGATAACTTCTTTCTGGTTTTTATCACAGGATATTCAGCCTTTCACTATAGTCCTCAGCTGACTGAGAAATGTACCCTCATAGATTCTACAAAAAGAGTGTTTCCAACCTGCTGAGTCAAAACAAAAATTAAAATCTGTGAGATGAAATCACATATTGCAGAACATTTTTACAGAGAGCTTGTTCTAGATTTTATCATGGCATGTTCGGTTTTTCACTATAGGCCTCAATAAGCTCTGAAATGTCCCTTCATAGATTCTACAAAAACAGTGTTTCCAACCTGCTAAATGAAAAGAATAATTTAACTCTGTGACATGAATCCACACATTACAAAACATTTTCACACACAGCTTGTTTCTAGTTTTTATCATGGGATATCTGTTTTTTTTAGTATAGGCCACTATGAGCTCCAAAATATACTTCTGTAGATGCTACAGAAACAGTGCTTCCAACCTTCTGAATCAAAACAGAGGTTTAACTTTGTGAGATGAATCCACAAATCTTAAAGCATTTTCACAGATAATGTTTTTTCAGTTTTTATTGGGGATATTTGCTTTTACATGATAGGCCTCAAAGGACTCAGAAATTTCTTCTTTTAGATTCTATTAACAGAGTGTTGCCAACCTGCTGTATATAAACATAGGTTTAACTCTGAGATAAAGCCACATATCACAAACATTTTCAGAGTTAGCTTGTTTCTAGTTTTTATCAAAAGATATTTGGTTTTTCACTATAGGTCCTAATGGGCTCCAAAATGTCTCCTCATAGATTATACAGCAGTTTACAACCTGCTGAATCAAAAACAAAAAATGGTTTACCTCTGTGGAATAAATCCAAACATTTCAAAGATAATTCATAGGCAGCTTGTTTCTAGACTTTATCATGGCATATTGGTTTTTCACTCTAGGCCTCAACAGGCTCGGAAATGTTTTTTGGTTGATTTTACAAAAAAAGTGTTTCCAACCTTTTGAATCAAAACAAAGTTTAAACTCTGTGAGATGAAGTCACACATCTCAGTGTGTTTTCACAGATAGCTTGTTTGTAGTTTTTGTCAAGGGATACTCATTTATTTGTTGTCGCACTCACTGGGCTCTGAAATATCCCCTCATAGATTCTACAAGAAAAGCGTTTACAAACTGCCAAATCAGAAGAAAAGTTTAACTCTGTGAGATGAAATCACACATCATAAATCATTTTCAGAGATAGCTTCTTTATAGTTTTTATCAAGATATATTCAGTTTTTCAGAATTGGCCTCAAGGGGCTCCAAAATGTCCTCTCATACAGTCTACAAAATTAGTGTTTCCAGACTATGGAATCAGAACAAGGGTTTAACTCAGTAAGAAAAATCCACACATTGCAAAGCATTTTCACAGATAGCTTGATTCTAGTTTTTATCACGGAATATTTGGTTATTTACCATAGGACTCAATGGGTTTTGAAATGTCTCTTCTTAGGTTCTACAAAAAAAGTGTTTCCAACCTTCTGAATTAAAAGTAAGGTTTAACTCTATGAGATGAATTTGCACATCACAAAGCATTTTCAAAGATAGCTTGTTTCTAGTTTTTATCATGGGATATCTGGTTTTTACTATAGGCCTCAATGGGCTTCAAAATGATCCTTCATAGATTCTACTAAAAGAGTGTTTCCAACCTGTTTAATAGAAACAAAGGTTTAATTATGTGAGATGATTCCACACATCATGAAGCATTTTACCACACAGCTTGTTTCTAGTTTTTATTGGTATTTTACTATAGGCCTTCATGGGCTCTGAAATGTCCCTTGGTGGATTCTACAAAAAAAGCGTTTACCACCTGCTGAATCAAAACAAGGCTTTAACTCTGTGAGATGAATCCACACATGGCAAAGTGTTTTTACAGATAGTTTTTTTCAGTTTTTATTGGGAAATATTTGATTTTTCTTTACAGGCCTCAAAGGGCTCAGAAATGTCTTTTTTCTGATTCTCCTAAAAGAGTGTTTCCAACCTCTGTATATAAACATAGGTTTAACTCTGTGAGATAAATCCACACATTGCAAAGCTAATTCACAGATAGCTTATTTCTAATTTTTATCACCAGATATTGGTTTTTCAATATAAGCCTTGAGATCAACTCACACCTTGCAAAGCATTTTCACAGATAGCTTTTTTTAGTTTTTATCAAGGGATATTCACTTTTTTATTGCATGACTCAATAGGCTCTGAAATGCCCTTTCATAGATTCTACAAAAAAAAGTGTTTCCAACCTGCTGAATCAAGAAAAGTTAAACTCTGTGAGATGAAATCACACATCACAAAGCATTTGCAGAGATAGTTTTATTATAGTTTATACCACAAAATATTTGGTTTTTCAGGGTTGGCCTCAACAAAATTTTAACTCTGTGAGATGAATCCACACATCACAGAGCATTTTTCACAAATAGCTTGTTTCTGGTTTTTATCGTGGGATAACTGGTTTTTCAATATAAGCATCAATGGGCTTCGAAATGTTCCTTCTTAGATTTTACTAAGAGACTATTATCAACTTCCTGAATACAAACAATGGTTAAAACGGTAAGATGAATCCACACATTACAAAGCATTTTCACAGATAAACTTTTTTTAGTTTTTCTCACAGAATATTGCATTTTTCACTATAGGCCTCAATGGACTCTAAATTGCCCTCTCTTACAATTTACAAAAACAGTGTTTCCAACCTACTGTATATAAAGAAAGGTTTACCTGTCTGAGTAGAATCTACACATGCGAAGCGTTTTCATAGATAACATGTTTTCAGTTTTCATTGCAAAATATTCAGTGTTTCACTATAGGTCTGCAATGGGTTCCAAAACATGCCTTCATAGATTCTACAAATAAAGTGTTTCCAACCTGCTGAAAAAAAACTAAGATTTAACACTGAGAGATGAATCCACACATTGCAAAGCATCTTCACAGATAGCTTATTTCTAGTTTTTAATCATGGAATATTTGGTTTTACACTACAAGACTCAAAGGCCTCAGAAATTTATTCTTTTAGATTCAAGTAAAAGAGATTTTCATACCTGCAGTATGAAAACAAAGGTTTACTTCTGTGGGATAAACTCACACATCGCCACGCATATTCACAGATAGCTTGTTTCTAGTTCTTATCACAGGATGTTTAGTTTTTCACTAAGGCTCAATGGGCTTTGAAACATCCCTCTGTAGATTGACAAATTTGACCTGCTGAATCAAAACAACGTTTAACTTTTTGAGATGAATCCACACATCGCAAAGCATTTTCACAGAGGCTTGTTTCTAGTTTTTATTGCAGGATATTGGTTTTTCTCTACAGGTCAATATTGTCTTTGAATTGTCCCCTCATAGATTCTACAAACACCGAGCTTCCAAGCTAATGAAGCAAAAGAAAATTTAACTTTGTAAGATGAATCTACATTTGCAAAGCATTTTTAAAAGATAGCTTGTTTTTAGCTTTTATTGCTGGATATTCAGTTTATCACTGTAGGCCTCAATTTGCTCTGAAATGTTTTATTGAAGATTCTACACAAAGAATGTTTCCAACCGCTGAATCAAAAGAAAGGTTTAACTCTGTGAGATTAAATCACACATTGCAAAGCATTTTCAGAGACAGCTTCATATAGATTTATCACGGGATATTTGGTTTTTCACTGTAAGCCTCAATCAGCTTTAAAATGTCTCTTCATAGACTGCACAGAAAAAGAGTTTCCAACCTGCTGAATAAAAAAAAAAGTTTTAATGTTGTGAGGTGAATCCACCTATTGCAAAGCATTTTCACAAATATCATTTTTTCTAGTTTTTATCATGGAATATTCAGTTTTTAAGTGTAAGCCTCGGTGGGCTCAGAAATGCCCCTCAAAATTCTAAAAAAAGAATTTTTCTAATCTGCTGAATCAAAGCAATAGTTCAACTCTTTGAGTTGAATCCACACATCACAAAGCAATTTCACAGATAGCTTGTTTCAAGTTTTTATCACGAGATATTCATTTTTTTACCATAGGCCTCACTAGCTCAGAATTGTTCCCTCTTAGATTCTACTAAAATAGTGTTTCCAAAATGCCATATAAAAATAAAGTTTTAACTCTGTGTGATGAATCTACACATTGCAAACCATTTTCAGACATAGATTATTTGTAGTTTTTATCATGAGATATTCTATTTTTCACTATAGGCCTCAAAGGTCTCCGAAATGTCCTTTTGTAGATTCTACAAAATGAGGGTTTTCAACCTGCTGAATACAAACAGAGGTTTAACTCTGTGAGGTAAATCCACACATCACAAAACATTTTCACTGATAGTTTTTTTCTAGTTTTTATCGTGCGATATTTGATTATTCACTATAGGCCCAATGGGATCCAAAATTTCCCTTTGTAGATTCTACAAAAAAGTATTTCCAACCTGCTGAATCAAAACCAGGTTTTAACTGTATGAGATAGAACTACACATCATAAAGCATTTTCACAGATTGTTTGTTCTAGTTTTTATAGGGGGATATTTTTTTTTACTATAGGCCACAGAGAGCTCGGAAATGTCTTCTTTTAGATTCTGCAAAAAATGTTTTCCACCTGCTGTATATAAATATAGGCTTAACTCTGGGAGAAACATCTACACATCACAAACATTTTCACAGATGGCTTGTTTCTAGTTGTTATCATGGGATATTTGGTTTCCCACTAGAGGCCTCAATAGGGCCCTAAGTGTTCCTTTGTAGATTCTAAAAAAAAGTTTCAAATTTGCTGTATAAAGACAAAGGTTTAACTCTGTGAGATGTGTGCACACATCATAAAGCATTTTCACAGAAGGATTATTTTTAGTTTTTTCATGGGATACTCTGTTTTTCATTTGAGGCCACATTGAGATCTGAAAAATCCCTATGTAGATTCTACAAAAAGAGTGTTTCCAGCCTGCAGAATCAAACCAAAGGTTTAATTCTGAGAGATCATTCCAAACTTTGCAAGACACTTTTACAGATAGGTTGTTTCTAGGTTTAATTGTGGGATATTTGGTTTTTTAATATAGGCCTCAAAGGGCTCTGAAATGTCCCTTCATAGATTCTATGAAAATAGTGTTTCCAACTGGCTGAATCAAAACAAATGTATAACTCTGAGAGAGAAATCCACACATCGCAAAGCATTTTCACTGACAGCTTGTATCAAGTTTTTATTGCAGGATAATCAGTTTTTGACTATAGGCCTCAATGGGCTTTAAAATATACCTTCATGGTTTCTACAAGAAGAGTGCTTCAAACCTGCTTACTCAAAGCAAAGGTTTAATTCTGTGAGATGAGTCCACACATCACAAAGCGTTTTCATGTATAGTATGTTTCTAGTATTTATCACTGGATATTTGGTTTGGTTTTTCACTGCAGGCCTCAATAGGCTCTCAAATATCCCCTCATAGATTCTACAAAAATAAGTGCTTTCAACATGATTAATCAAAACAAAGTTTTAACTTTGTGACATGAAATGACACATCATAAAGAATTTTCATAGATAGCTTGGTTCTGGTTTTTATCGTGGGTATTCAGTTTTCCACTACAGGCCACACTGGGCTCCAAAATGTCCATTCAGGCATACAAAAAGAGAGATTTTTGCCTGCTGAATCAAAACAAGGGTTTAGCTCTGTGAGGTGAATCCACAGATCTCAAAGAATTTTCACAAATACCTTGTTTCTAGTTTTTATCACAGGATGTTGGTTTTTCTCATATGCTTCTTCATGGGATCTGAAATGTCCCTTCATAAATTCTACAAAAAGAATATTTCCAACTGGCTGAATCAAAACAAAGGCTTAACTCTGTGAGTTGAATCTACACATCACAAAGCATTCTCATATATAGCTTGTTTCTAGTTTTTATCTTGAGATATAAAATTTTTAACTGTAAGGCTCAATGTTCTCTGAATGTGCCTTCTTAGGTTCTACAAAAAAAGTGTTTCCAACCTGCTGAATCAAGATAAAGGTTTAACTCTGTGACATGAATTGATACATTGCAAAGCATTTTCGCAGATAGCTTTTTTCTAGTTTTTGTCACCGGATATTCCGTTTTTCACTATTGGCCTTTGTGGATTCCCAAATTTCCTTTCGTAGATTCTACAAAAAAAGTGTTTCCAATCTGCTGACAAAACAGAGCTTTAAATCTGTGAGATGTATCCACACATTGCAAAGCATTTTTACAAATAGCTTGTTTCTAGCTTTTATCATGGGATATTTGGTTTTCCACTATAGACCTCAATAGGTTTCCAAATGTCCCCTTGTAGATTGTACAAAAGGAGTGCTTTCCATGTGCTGAATTCAAACAAAGGTTTTACTCCATGAGATGAATCCACACATTGGAAAGCATTTCCACAGATCGCTTGTTTCTCATTTTTATTGTGAAATATTTCGTTTTTCACTGTAGACCTTAATGTGCATCAAAATATCTTCTCGTAGGTTCTACAAACAGACTGTTCCCAACCTGCTTAATCAAAACAAAGGTTTAACTCTGTGATATGAATTAACACATTCTAAAGCATTTTCACAGATAGCTTGTTTCTAGTTTTTATTTCCACATTTTTTTCACTATTGGCTTCAATGTGCTTTAAAATGTTTCTTCATAGATTCTACAAAAAGAGTTTTCCAAACTGCTGGATTAAAATGAAGGTTTAACTTTGTGAGATGAATCCACACATCACAAAACATTTTCACAGATAGCTTGTTTCTAGTCTTTATCATGGGATATTTGGTCTTTCACTGTAGGCCTAAATGGGCTTCAAAATAGCCTTTAGTAGATTCTACAAAGAGAATATTTCCAATCTGCTGAATGAAAAAGAATGTTTAACTCTGTGAGATTAATCCACACAATGCAAAACATTTTCAGAAGTAGCTTGTCTTTAGTTTTTATTGCAGGATATTGGTGTTTCAATGTACTTGTTTATGGGCTCCAAAATGTCCCATTGTATATTCTACAAAAAGAGTGTTTCCAATCTGCTGAATAAAAATAAAAGTTTAACTCTGAGAGATGATTCCACACATCACAGGACCTTTTTACAGATAGCCTGTTTCTAGTTTTCATTGCGGGATATTTAGCTTTTCACTATAGGCCTCAATGAACTTTGTAATGTCCTTTTGTATAATCTATAAAAATAGCATTTCCAGCCTTCTGAATCAAAACAAACATTTAACTCTGTGAGATGGATCCACACATTTCAAAGCATTTTCATAGATAGCTTGTTTCTACTATTTATCAAAAGATACTCGATTTTTCTATTTACTTCTCCATGGGCTCCGAAATGTCCCTTCATAGATTCTACAAAAAGAGCATTTCCTAAATGCTAAATCAAAACAAAGGTTTACCTCTGTGAGTTGAATCCACACATTTCAAAGCATTATCACAGATAGCTTGTTTCTCATTTTTAATGCAGATATTCAATTTTTACTATAGGCCTCAATGTGCACCAAAATGTCTTGTCATCGATTCTGCAAACAGACTGTTTACAACCTGCTTAATAAAAACAAAGTTTTAATTCTGTAATATGAATCCACACATCATGAAGTATTTTGACGGATAGCTTGTTTCCAGTTTTTATCTCCACATATTTTGTTGTTCACTGCAAGCTTCAATGGGCTTTGAAATGTTTCTTTGTAGATTCTACAAAAAGAGATTTTTTTAACCTACTGAATTAAAACAAAGGTTTAACTCTGTGAGATGAATCCACACATCACAAAGCATTTTCACAGATAGCTTGTTTCTAGTTTTTATGGCAGGATGTTTGTTCTTTCACGGTAGGCCCAAATGGGCTCCAAAATGGCCTTTAGTTGATTCTACAAAGAGAGTGTTTCCAACCTGCTGAATCAAAATAAATATTTAACTCTGTGAGATGAATCCACACAATGCAAAGCATTTTCAGAGGTAGCTTGTTTTTGGTTTTTATTGCAGGATATTATATTCAGTGTTTCAATATACTCATTTATAGGTTCTGAAATGTCCCTTCGTATATTCCACAAAAAGTGTTTCCAACCTGCTGAATAAAAGCAAATGTTTAACTCTGAGAGATGATTCCACACATCACAATATCTTTTGATCAATAGCCTGTTTCTAGTTTCAGCACGGGATATTCAGCTTTTCACCATAGGCCTAAATAAGCTTTGTAATGTCTTTTCATAGAATCTACAAGTAGAGTGTTTCCAGTCTGCTGAATCAAAATAAACATTTAACTCTTTGAGATGGATTCACAAATCCCAAAGCATTTTCATAGATAGCTTGTTCCTACTTTTTATCAAAGAATATTCACTTTTTCCATTTATTTCTCTATGGGCTCTGAAATGTCCCTTTATAGATTCTACAGAAAGAGTGTTTCCTATCAGCTAAATCAAAACAAAGTTTTACCTCTATGAGTTGAATCCACACATCTTGAAGGATTTTCAGAGATAACTTGTTTCTCATTTTTGATATGGGATATTCAGCTTTTACTATAGGCCTCAATGTGTACCAAAATGTCCTGTAGATTCTACAAACAGACTGTTTACAACTTGCTTAATCAAAACAAAGTTTTAATTCTGTGATATGAATCCATACATTGCAAAGCATTTTGACAGCTTGTTTCTAGTTTTTATCTCCACGTATTTTGTTTTTCAATGCAGGCTTCAATAGGCTTTTAAATATTTATTCATAGATTATACAAAAAGAGTTTTTTTAACCTGCTGACTGAAAAAAAGGTTTAACTCTGTGAGATGAATCCACACAATGCAAAGCATTTTCATAGATAGCTTGTTTCTAGTTTTCATGGCAGGGTATTCGGTCTTTCACTGTAGGCCTCAATGGGCTCTGATATGGCCCTTAGCACATTCTACAAAAAGGGTGTTTCCAACCTGCTGAATCAAAATAAGTGTTTAACCCTGTAAGATGAATCCACACAACAAAAAGCATTTTTACAGATAGCTTTTTTGTAGTTTTTATTGCAAGATATTCAATGTTTCAATACATTCATCCATGGGCTCCAAGATGTTTCTTGGTATATTCTACAAAAAGAATGTTTCCAACCTGCTGAATAAAAACAAAGATTTAACTATAAGAGATTATTCCACACATCACAAGATCTTTTGACAGATAGCTTGTTTCTAGTTTTCATCGTGGGATAGTCAAGCTTTCACTATAGGTCTCAATTAGCTTTGGAATGTCCTTTCACAGAATCTACAAAAAGAGTGTTTCCAGCCTGCTGAATCAAAACAAGGGTTTAACTCTGTGAGATGAATCCACACATCCCAAACCATTTTCACAAATAGCTTCTTTCTCCTTTTCATCAAAGGATATTTACTTTGTCCATATACTTCTCCATGGGCTCTGAAATATCACTTCATAGATTCTACAAAAAGAGTTTTCAACCTGCTGAATCAAAACAAAGGTTTAACTCTGTAAAATGAATGCACACATTTCAAAGCGTTTTCACAGATAGCTTTTCTCTATTTTACATTGTGGGATATTTGATTTTTTGCTACACTCGTCCATGGGCTCCGAAATGTCCTTTTGTAGATACTACAAAAACAGTCTTTTTATTCTGCTGAATCAAAACAAATGTTTAACTCTGAGAGATGAATCCCTGCATGGCAAAGCATTTTAACAGATAGCTTGTTTCTAGTTTTTATTGTGGGATATTCAGTTTTTCACTGTAGGCCTCAATGGGTTCTGAAATGTCCCTCTGTAGACAAAGGGACAAAAAGAGTGATTCCGTAATGCTGAATCAAAACAAAGGTTTATCTTTTTGAGATGAATTCACACATCACAAAGCGTTTTCACAGTTTCTTTCTAGTTTTTATCATGGGATATTCAGTGTTTTACTCTTGGCCTTAATGGACTCTGACAAGTCCCTTCATAGATTCTATAAAAAGAGTTTTTCCAACCTGCTAAATCAAAACAAATGTTTAACTCTATGAGAAGTATTGACACATCACAAAGCAATTTCAAAGATAGCTTGTTGCTAGTTTTTATTGTGGGATATTTGGTTTTTCACTATAGACCAAAATTGGCTCCAATATGTACCCTTGCAGATTCTACAAGAAGAGTGTTTCCAACCTGCTGAATCAAGACAAAGGATTAACTCTGTGAGATAAATATACACATGGCAAAGAATTTTTACTGATAGGTTGTTTCTAGTTTCTTTAGTGGGATATTCGATTTTTCACTGTAGGCCTCAATGTCCTCTGAAATGTCCCACGGCGATGGTATAAAAAGACTGTTTCCAATGTGCTGGATAAATACAAAGGTTTAACTCTATCAGATGAATCCAAACATCACAAAGCATTTTCTCAGGTAGGTTTTTTCTAGTTTTTATTGTGGGATATTTGGTTTTTCACTATTGGCCCTAATGGGCTCCAAAATGTCCTTTCTTAGATTCTACAAAGAGACTGTTTCCAACCTGCTTAATTAAAACAAAGATTTAACTCTGTGAGATGAATCCACACATTGTAAAGCATTTTCAAAGATAGAATTTTTATTACTTTTATTGCAAAATATTCAGTTTTTTACTACAGGCATCAATGGGTATGAAATGTCCTTTGTATATTCTATTTAAAAAAGTATTTTTTAACCTGTTGAATAAATACAAAGGTTTAACTTTGTGAGATGAATCCACATATTGCAAAGCGTATTCAGAGATAGATTTTTTATTGTTTCTATCACAAAATATTTGGTTTATTACTATAGGCCTCAATGGGTGTGAAATGTCCCTTTGTATATTCTATAAAACAAGTGTTCACAATCTGCTGAATAAAAGAGAGGTTTAGCTCTGTGAGATGAAATCACACATTGCAAAGCATTTTCAGACATAGTTTCTTTTTAGTTTTTGTTGATGAATGTTGGTTTTTTCACTATACTTCTCAGTGGGTCTATGTACCTTCGTAGACTGTACAAAAAGAGTGTATCCAACTTGCAGAATCACAGCAAAGGTTTAACTCTGTCAGATAAATCCAAATATCACAAAGTGTTCTCACAGATCATTTGCTTCTAGTTTTTATCATGAGATACTCTGTTTTTCACTATAGGCCTCAATGGGCTCCGAAACGTGTTTTCCTAGATTCTACAAAAAAAAGTGTTAACAATCTGCTGAATCAAAAGAAAGGTTTAACACTGTGAGATGAATCCACAGATTGCAAAGCATTTTCACAAAAAGCTTCCTTTTAGTTTTTTATTGCAAATATTCAGTTTTTCACTATAGGCCTCAATGGGCTTCCAAATAACTTTTCTGAAATTCTACGAAAAACGAGTTTCCAACCTGCTGAGTGAAAACAAAAGTTTAACTCTGTGAGATGAATCCACACATTGCAAAGCATTTTTACAAATAGGGTTTCTAGTTTTTATCGTGGGATAATCAATTTTTCACTATAGGCCTTAATGAGCTACAAAAAGGCTCTTCATAGTTTCCACAATTAAAGTGTTTGCAACCTGTTGAAACAAAACAAAGGTTTAACTCTATGAGATAGATCCATACATTGTAAAACATTTTCACTGATAGCTTGTTTCTAGTTTCTATCACAGGATATACAGTTTTTCACTATACACCTCAATGGGCTTTAAAATGTCCCTTCGCAGATTCTACAGAAAGAGTTTTTCCAACCTACTAAAAAAAAAAAAAAAAAAGTTTAACTCTGTGAGATGAATTCACACACAGCAAAGTGTTTTCACTGATTGCTTGTTTCTACTTTATATTGTGAAATATTTGGTTTTTTAGTATAGGCTTCAATGGGCTCTGAAACTTTCCTTTGCAGATTCTACAAAATGAGTGTTTTTAACTTATTCAATCAAAAGAAAGTTTTACCTTTGTAAGATGAATCCAAACATCACAAAGCATATTCACAGATAGCAAGTTTTTAGTTTTTATCGCAGAATATTTTGTTTTTCACTATATGCCTCAATGGGTTCCAAAAAGTTTATTCGTAGATTCTACAAAAGGAGTGTTTCCAACCTGCTGAATCAAAACAAGGGTTTAACTCTGAGATGAGCCCACAAATCCTAAAGCATTTTCAGAGTTAGCTTGTTTCTAGTTTTTACCATGGGATATTCGTTATTTCACTATAGGACTGCATGGGCTCTGAAATGTCCCCTCGTATATCCTACAAAAAGAGTGTTTCCAAACTATTGAATTAAAACAAATCTTTAAATGTGTGACATAATTTCACACGTCGCAAAGCATTTTCACAGATAGCTTGTTTGTAGTTTTTATCACGGGATTTTCAGTTTTTCACTATAGGCCTCAACGTGCTTTGAAATGTCTCTTCTTAGGTTCTGCAAAAAACGTGCTTCCAACCTGCTGAATCAAGACAAAGGTTAACTCTGTGAGATAAATGTACACATTCTAAAGCCTTTTGACAGATAGCTTGCATGAAGGTTTTATCAGGGGATATTCTGTTTTTCTCAATGGGTATCAAAGGGCCACCAAATGTCCCTTCACAGATTCTACAAAAAAAGTCTTAAAAACTGCTGAATCAAAACAAAGATTTAGCTTCATAAGATGAATCCAGAAGTCGCAAATCATTTCACTGAAGTCTTGTTTCTAGTTTTTATCACAAGATAATCAGTTTTTTACTATAGGCCTCAATTTTCTCAAAAATGTCCCCTCATAGATTCTAGAAAGAAAGTGTTTCTGACCTGCTGAATCTCAGGAAAGTTTTAACACTGTGAGATGAGATCAGACATCAGAAAGCATTTTCATACATAGCTTCTTTGTAGTTTTTATCCCAGGATATTCAGTTTTTCACTATATGCCTCAAAAAATTTTGAAATGTTCCCTCATAGTACAAAATTATGAGGGGACATTTCAAATGAGGGGACATTTCAAAAGATTGTACAAATCTATGAGGGGACATTCCAAATGAGGGGACATTTCAAAAGAGTGTATCCAACCTTCTGAATCAAAACAAAGGTTTAACTCTATATAATCAATCCACACATTACAAAGCATTTTCACCATATCCCCCAAAAAGGAAACTCTTGTTCTCCTACTCCTATTGGAGGGCTGCATGATTCCTATAGGATGAAAAGCAGACAGCTGTGGCTGGCTTTTGCCTGGTAATCTAGGCTCTGTTTCATTTCATCTGCACGTCCTTTCTCATAGTGGAGAGGCTCTTTCATTGGGCTGTTGCTGGGTGGGACTGCCTCTCGCCACAGTTCTATTGGCTGCTGGGGATTTCAGGGAGCAAAAGGGACTTCGCATAGGCAGGCTGTGCTCCAGGTTGTGTATTATGATCTCGTTGTGGTGCCTGAGGTTGTTTGCACTTTGCAGGAGACTTTTGGGTCCTCTGACAGGAATTCTTGAACGTTGCTTGGACTCCAGCACAAGTCAGCTGGTTCTCTCATGCGAACCTTGATTTTCCTTTGTTTTAATGGGGGGTCAACAGTGCCCCTCAACAGCACTGCTGGACACCATTTTCCTGCTTGCAATCGCCACAGACGGCCTCTGAGACAATGTCTCAACCTCCTCTGCACCCGTGAGAGGCCAGTTCAAGGTGTGAGAACACTGCTACACCTTGGACTTGCCTTTGCCATAGTTCCTGCCTTTCCCAGAGAGCCCCTGTGAGGCCCAGGATGAAGGGAGGCAATGAGGTCAAAGGCCCGGCCATCTTTCGCTGACACCCGCCTCTGGGGTCTCAGGTATGAGTTCATCACCCAAAGACCCCTCAACAGCTCACCAGACTATATTCCAATCCCCATGGGACCCGATTCCTGAACGCAGCCTCCTTCGGGAAGGGAGTCAGAAGAGCAGTGTCCAGAGACCAACTCACACTCTGGAAATGCCTCCTTCTCCCGCGGGACCCGACCACGGAGACTGCCCGAGGGGGCCCTAAGGTCGAGAGTTGTAGGGTTCTGCAGTGGGTTATCATAGGCAGCCTTTTTCCTGATACCAGGCCAGCTCTGCCTGTACCATTTTCCTCTGCTTAAGCAGGCTGACAGCTCTGACATCGGGGCGCCCGAGACTGCCTCGCTAATGCGCATGCGCTAGTCTCAGGGCACCAGGCCTGAGCTGTAAATTCTGGCTAGCGTCACAATGAATGCCATCGTCACCTAGCGACAAATCCCTGCGGCTTGGCGGAGGCAGAGACCTTTGTGGAGGTGCCTTGGCGGTGGACTCTCGCCTGTCTTCTCTGTGGGATCCACGGGATAGTCCCATGATCCTAGGAGAGGGCAGACGTGAGCCAGCCTGAAGAAACGTCAAGCAGAGCCAAAGGAATAAACCGCGAAATCCGTAAGGATCCAAAAGGATCTGCAGGATGTCTCAGGCCTGTCTAGTCGTTGTAGGGGTGAGTCTTTTTGAAACTTGCCCCACTGTGATTTTTAGATACAGCCCACCTGTGTTCCTCAGGGTTGCTCTGTTTTAGGTGGGGCTTCCTTCAGAAACATGCAGCCTCAGAAGCTACCGGTCTGTGTGTTCTGTGGGAGTGTTATGAGTGTTGGAAGTCTGCGTGTGTGTGTGGCTTTGTGTGTGTGCCTGTAAGTGTAGTTGACTTAAAGGAATGCGGCTAATGCACTGCAGCGCTTCTTTTTTTTGAGTCTCCCAACCTTTTGTTGTCCTGTCTGTGTGGCTTTGCTTGGTCTGCACGGCTCGATGTTCTTTATCTTTCTGTGGATCATGAATCCGCAGTGAATTGGGAGGCTGGCTGAGACCGGCCTCGGTCAAAATCACCTCCACTGCAAAAAAAAAAAAAAAAAAAAAAAAAAAAAAGCCATGTTTTTAGAAAGAACAGGAACACACCACACCCAAGAAAGGACATCTCCCAGTGTTTTACTGTCTTGCTTCCAAGTCAGGGAAAGACACTAGCAGTTCTGTCCGCGGGGCCCCTTGAATTCACATCGAATTCGGTTCCCAGCAGAGCAGGTACTTCCCGTCGTGAGGGGGCACTCCTCCATCATCTTCAGATTTCATTCAGGGACAGAGAGTGTGAGCCGCAATACGGTCAGATAGGGGAGAGGACACAATCTGTTGAGGGGTGGATGAGGTCCCACAACTTTACCTGCAAAAAAGGTGAAGACAGATGAAGGTGCTTCCAACTGCATCCCCTCAATACCTTAATTGCACAACCAGTACACCCATGGCCTGGTGTTCAGGTAGGAGTACTCCAAGGTGCAGGGAACATTTGGAGTGCAAACTGAGGCCATCCTGGCAAACTCCCAATTTGGGGGCTTTCATACCTAGAGCCAAATGGAAGTGTGATGGGTTGATGCTGGGTGGGATGTGGCCACCGCACTTGCCTCTTCTTTTGCTAACTTCCATGTTCCTCGTCGGCCTAGGGTTTCCTGGGGCTGGCTCAACGTCTTACACACTAAATGTTTCCCAGTTCACAGAGGACGATCCTCATGGGAATCCATTACATGAGTGTTTTCTTCTAAACGCTGTCATGTTTTAATGACTGGCAGCTGTTATACTTTTACAACCATAAATTCCCATTACATTTGCCAACAAGGAAACTCTCCTTCTCCCACTTCTATTGAAGGGCTGCATGATTACTACAGGATGAGTAGCAGGCAGCCGTAGCTGGCTTTTGACTGATAATCTAGGCTCTGTTTCATTTCATCGGCACGTCCTTTCTCATTGTGGAGAGGTTCTTTCATTGGGCTGTTGCTAGATGGGACTGCCTCTTGCCATAAATCTTTTGGCTGCCAGGGATTTCAGGCAACAAAAGGGACTTCAGGTAGGCAGGCTGCCCTCCAGGTTGTGGGTCCTGGTCTCCTTTTGGGGCTGAGGTTGTTTGCACTTTGCAGGAGCGTTTCGGGTTTTCTGACAGGAATCTTTGAACATTGCTTGGACTCCAGCACAAGTCAGCTCGCTCTCTCAGGCGAGCCTTGATTTTTGTTGGTTTTCATGGAGGGTCAACAGTGCCCGTCAACAGCACTGCTGGGCACCCTTTTCAGGCTTTCAATCACCACAGACAACTTCTGAGACAATGTCTCAACCTCATCTGCAGCCATGAGAGGCCAGTTCGAGGTGTGAGAACACTGCTCCACCTTGGACTTGTATTTGTCATGGTTTCTGCCTTTCCCAGAGATCCTCTGTGAGGCCCGGGATGAAGTAACGCAGTGAGGCCAAGGGTCCAGCCATCTTTTGCTGACACCTGCCTCTGGGGTCTCAGTTTAGATTCCATCACCCAAAGACCCCTCAACAACTCACCAGACTATATTCCAATCCCCATGGGACCTGATTCCTGCAAACAGCCTCTTTCAGGAAGGGAGTCAGAAGAGCAGTTTCCAGCGACCAACTCACACTCTTGAAACGCCTCCTCGTCCAGCGGGACCCGACAACGGAGACGACCCGATGGGTCCCTAAGGTCAAGACTTTTAGGGTCCCGCAGTGGGTTATGGCAGGCAGCCTTTTTCCCGATACCAGGCCGGCTCTGCCTGTACCATTTTCTTCTGCTTGGGCAGGCTGACAGCTCTGACAGTCGGGTGCTCTGGCCTGCCTCGCTAATGCGCATGCGCTAGTTTCAGGGCACCAGGCCTGAGCTGTGAGCTCTGGCTAGCATCACAATGAATGCCACTGTTGCCTAACGACAAATCCCTGCGGCTTACCTGGGAAGGAGACCACCGTGGAGGTGCGAAGGTGCGAAGGCGGTGGACTCTCGCCTATCTTCTCCGTGGGATCCACAGGATACTCCGAGGATCCTAGGAGAGGGCAGATGTGAACGAGCCTGAAGAAACGTAAGGCAGAGCCCCAGGACTAAACCTCGAAATCTCTAAGGATCCTAAAGGATCTGCAGGATGCCTCAGGCCTGCCTAGTCGTTGTAAGGGTGAGTCTTTTTGAAACTTGCCCCACTTTGATTTCTAGGTATAGCCCCCTGTTTTCCGCGGGGTTGCTGTCTCCCAGGTGGGGCTTCCTTCAGAACCACCCAGCCTCAGAAGCTGCAGGGCTGTGTGTTTCTGAGGGAGTGTTGCAAGTGTTGGATGTCTGCGTGTGTGTGTGGCTTTGTGTATGTGTGTGCGTGTGTGTGTGCGTGCGTGTGTGCGCGCCTGTAAGTGGAGTCGGCTTAAAGGAATGTGGCTAACGCACTACAGAATTTTTTTCCCCCACCTTTTGGTAGCCTATCTGTGTGGCTTTGTGTGGGCTGTGGGACCCCATGTCCTTTGTGTTTCCGTGGTTCCTGAATCCGCGATGAATTGGGAGGCTGGCTGAGATCCGCCGGGGTTTAAGTCACCTCCCCTGCAAAGGAGCCACTCTTCTAGAAAGAAAAGGACCACACCACACCCAAGAACAGACAACTCCCAGTGCTTCATTATCCTGTGGCCAACCCAGAGCCAGACCCTAGCAGTCCTGTTCACAGAGCTCCTTGAATTTACCTCAGATTGGGTTTCCAGCCAAGTAGGTGCTTCCCATCGTGAGGGGGACACTCCTCCCTTGTATTGGGATTACATTTCGGGATGGAGAGTGTGAGCAGCAATAAGGTCAGGTAGGGGAGAGGATACAATCTGGTGAGGTGTGGATGGGGTCCTGCACCTTCACCTGCAAAAAAGATGCAGACAGATGACACAGAAGGTGCTTCCAAGTCCATCCTCGCATTCCCTTCATTACAAAGGCAGTCCACACATAGCCCGGTGCCCAGTTGGGAGCACTCCAACGTGCAGGGAACAGTTGGAGTGCAAACTTGGGCCATTCTGGTCAGCTCCCGATTTGGGCTTTCATTCCACTTGAGATTGGGATGGATGGATGCCGGGTGGAATGTGGCCTCTGCACTGGCCTCCTATTTTCCTGGCTTTCGCTTCCTTTCTCAGGGTCTTGGCTTGTTCTTTCGCGCAAAGGGAGTGGGGTGGACAGATTACCTCTGAACCTTGGGTGCCTTTGATTTCTTTCTTTGTAGTTGATGTCATTACAATGAATATTGATGCCTGCCATGTGCCAGGCCTGAGTCCTGGATGCCCAGAGGAAGGAGGCACCGTTCCCCTGAGCCTGCTAATAGGTCTTCCATCCACCCTTCTCATTATAATGCAGAGTTCAGGTTTTGAGACTAGGAAAACGTGAATTTGACTCCACTGGTTCACCTGCCAGCTGCTGACAGCCACTTAATTCCTCCAGGCCCAACATCCCTATATGTAAGCACAATACACAATTAGGGTTGCTGTGAGCCTTATGCAAGGGGAGACTTGGAAGTGCTTGGCAGCAGCAGGTGGTCCACCCAGACTCTCTGGGTAGGCCTTGGTCTGCTTCCCTCCAGGTCTGTGCCACCTTCACTCAGGCTCCTGCAGAGGCAGCCCGTCACCTTGTGACCAGGCTGGAAAAAAGCAACTGGCAGGAGGGCATGGGGACTAAGCAGGTCCCTGTCTGGAGCCCCAGCCAGTCGGCCAGGCAGCATCTCTGGGATGGGTGGCTGGATGCCAGTGCTCTTGTCCTGGCACCCCTCTGTTTCCTGCACTGGCTCGTGGTGGCAGACTTCCAGGCCTCTCCACATTCTCTGTCCTGGTGATGGTGGGATTGTCTGCCCCTCTGAAAGGTGTCCCTGGAGGTTGGGAAATGGCCATGCCCTTTGAACCTCATTTCTGGCCCAGGGTCTGGCTCAGACAGAGTGCACGGGGTATGTGTTGAGGAGGGTGGAGGAGTGGCAGCCCTTTACCTGTGAGCCAGTGCTCTGCAGGTCTGCCCAAGGGCCAACATCCCAGGGCCCAGGCCCTAAGATGAACGCGGCATCCCAGGTCCCAGCATCTTCTGAGAAGACATCATCCCAGTACCAGGGTGCCTGTTGGATAGTGCCTCTGCCCATCTTTCCTGTGTCTCCCAGCAGGTTCATGGTTGCAGTGGCCTGTGCGGGAGGGGTGCAGGTGATGGGGCCAGGGACTTTCGCAGGAAGGAACTAGGACATTGGCCAAAGAGGCTGCTCCCTAACCCCAATTGTGTCCCTAATTTACTGTGTGACCTCCACAAGTCATTCAGCATCTCTGGTCCTGTTTCCCCCACCCCCACCCCCACTATGTGATGGGTACAATAATACCACAGTCCCTGTGACTGTGTTTTATTCAGGAGTCAGCTGTGGGCCTCCCTGACACTCCATCCCCAACAAAGTCCAGCGTCGGGAGTTAGTTGGACCTCCACCCTGATCTTATATTTTCCAGCAGCATTTTGGGAAGGAATATCCTGAAAGGTGAGCCTGCCTGTTATCTCCTCAGAGGATTCAGGAAAAGCCAGCCCTCTCTATCCCCTTTCCCCACCATGATCCTCCAGGTCCGTTCACCTAATCATTAGGCATGAACTAATTGAACACCTGCCAAGACCTAGGTGCGCTTTTACATCTAGAGAGAACTAAGACACAGCCATGGTCCTGGGGGTCTCACCCTCTTAGATGGGAGGCCAGCAGGAGAGGACATGTGGGTCGGGTTCAAGAGTGGAGTAGGCAGTTGCAAGTGGCTAGTGCCCACCTGGGCATGGTCTCATGGGCCCTTGCCAGGAATGTGCATGCCATCCTGTGGCCATTGTAAGGCTTTTAGCAGAGAAGGGAGTGGGATTGAGAAAAAAAAATCCCCATGGCCAGGGCTGCAAGAATGGCTAAAGTCCTTGGTGGTACCATGGGCACGTGGCAATGACTGGAGGTTTTGAGAAGTAGAGTAGGCAGGGTCTGGTGGTCAAGGGGCATCTAAGGGAAATCAGATCAAGTTCTAGCTTCCCAGTTTGCACTCATGGGCAGACAGTGGTGCTATTTACTGAGGGGAGATGACTTGAGGAAGAGTAGGATGGAGGAAACACCGGGCCTGCCTGAAGGTAGATGCCAGACAAAGGGAGGAAAAGAGAAGCCTGAGAGGAAGCAGCAGGCACAGATCAAGGAGGAGAAGCACAAGAGTGCTGGCCCAAAGGTCAAGAAGTGTCCAGAAGGAAGGGGGCTACAGAAAGGTCAAGTTAGATTAAGGCCATAGTACACCTATCCAATGTGGCCACCAGAAGGCCAGCTGGTCAAGGGTGTTGCTGAAGGCAGAGGACAGTGGGTCAGGAGTGAAGGTGAGGATGCGGATCGAGAGTGTAGACAACAGGCAGAAGGGAGAGAGATGGTGTGGATAGACGGGATGTAGGGTCATAGATGGAAATATCCCCAAGTTTAGGTGGATGGGCAGGAGATCATTGCTGAGAAGGGATCTCATAAGAAAGGAGAGGTGGAGCAGAACAGAGGGGGCAACGATGTGAGGGTGGCAGTGACACAGGGTCATTGGGGAGTGTGTGGGGACACCTGTCTGTTGGGCATTGGCTCATGGCTTAGGGCAGGCTACTGGGCAAGCCCACAGACCCCTAGAAGAGAGGAGCTCCTGCCATGTATGGCGCAGTCTTGTCATTCACCATGCACTCTAATTTCACATATTGAGTACTTGGTATGTATCGGTCACTGTGTTGGACACAGGGGACATAAAATATGATAAGACACAGTCCCAAAGGAGCCAAGAGTACTGTGGCCTCTTACTGAAAGGCTTGAACCCAGGGTTAAGCTTCTAACAAGTTGGAAGGCAGACACAGGCACCTCCATTTGCCTTGAGTACAAACAGATGTTCAGAGAGGTTTAGTGACTGGCCGAAGGTCACGCTGCCAGGAAATGGCTGTGTCCAGGACAGTTCCAGGTCTCCTGCCCAAAAAACCCACCCAGGCCACCAGGTTCAGTTTCAGCCAGGTGGCCTTCAGGGTTGACCACGCTGTTCGACTCGGCAAGAAGAATGCAAGCCAAAGGCAAGCACGTGCTCATTCTTCTGAGCATCCTCTGTGTGCCCAGCCCTGTTGTGGGCATGGGAAGCAGGGCAGGAGACAGGAATTCCAAATTGTGACCTTGCCATCTGCAGCTGAGGGTGTAGTTGGAGAATTTGATGTCCCAGGAGAGGGATGTCTCCTGTTCCCTGGCTGCCTAGGAGAGGGCAGAAAGCAAGCCCTCTTGAAGGACAGAGAGGGTGGCAAGGGGAAGTTAAGCAGGGACAACTCTTCCCCTCCCTCAAAGGAGGCCACTCAGGAATCCCAGGGAAGCCAGGCAAAAGCCTGTGGAATAAAGGGGCCTCTGAGCCTCCTCCCCACTGCTGTGGTTCTGACTCGGGGATTTCAGGGTGCAGTCATCATTCCCACCTCAAAAGGAGAAAGCCCATGCCGGTGGAGCCTGGCTGCTGCAACTTCTTGTACAAGCAGCTCCGGAGGCCCCACATCTGAGCTGGCAGCCCGGACGGGAAGGAGCTGGGAGCCATTGTTCCTCCTCCTCTTGTGGGAACTGTGAGTGAGCCCTCACCCATGAAGGACCAGGAGAGGGCCGCAGCAGTTTCCTCACTCTCTCCCCTCCCTCCTGAACTTCCACCTGGACCTCCCCTTCCCCCATCCTATAACCCATCCGGTGACCCCTCCTCTCTGGATCCAGGCCCTGCACCCACTTCCTAGGTCAAACTCCAAGGGCAGCCCAAAGTCGCTGTGATTGAGAGAAAGAAACTGGCTTCAGGACAGACCCATCTGTTCTACTCCAGGGCCAGCTGGGGGCCTTTGGAAAGGGAAGCTGGTATCAGCAGGAAGCTGAAGCCAAGTTGAGGGGACTCCAGCGAGTCCCCTTGCCTGTACTTCCTCCTACAGCAACTCCCCCACCCCCAAGCTGGAGAAGCCACCCTGGGGTTGTTCAGCTGGATTACGCCTGGCCCAACCTTTCCCTCCCCAGACTCACCTGCTGACCCAGAAGCCCCGCTGCCTGTCTAGTGTCTGATCTCTGAGAGAGCAGGTTCTTGGGTCTCCCTCCATCTTCACTTCACATTCCTGTCCACCAAGAGCTCTCCCCATCCACCCCTCCCTTCCCTTCAGGTCCCATGGTCCTCTGGGGACCTCCCTGAAGGCTACACCTGTTACTCACCTCTTAGTCCCTGGCTCCCTGCAGCCTGCAGGGGCCTGAGATGGACCAGGACAAGCTCATCTGCCCTGTCGCATCTTTCCCCAGCCACAGCAGTTGCCGTCATTCTAGATGGATTTTCTCTCCCCTTCCTAGAGCTGACTGTGTCCAGTAGAGGGAGGGTGGGCATTAGTATGGAATGCCAGCCTAGATGGATGGTCAGTGCCAGGCTCTGGGACATAGGAAAGTCCTTGGTCATGACCAGGAGTAGCTGATCATCAGGAATGCAGTTGGGGCTCCATGCCCGAATGCTAGGGAGACTCATAGCTGGATCTGGGCCACGGAGTGAGGGGACAGTGGCTGTTGGTTTATATTGAGGGGAAGATGGGGCTGACAGGACTAAGGCCCTGGGGCTGAAGGGCATAGGAGCTCTTGCTAAAATTTAGGAGGCTCTGTTTGAAGGAATCTAGTGTTGATAGAATTTCCAGAGCTGCTGCCTGGGCCAGGTAAGACCCACGGGACCCTTCTCTCCAGCTTAGGCTCCCAATGGGTGCCCAACCTGTTTCCTCACCTTCTCCTAGCTAGAGGTCCCCTATGAGGCATGAAGGTGGTGGGGCAGAGGCCCCTGTCAAGGCCTTCATGTCTGCCTGGGGGCTGGACCACCTGGCTGGAGAAAGGAAGCCGAGGTAGCAGAAGGGCCTGCCTGAAGATCCTCTGAGCCTTCCTCCTCCTTTTCTACTCCTTGGCCCAGGTGGTTGTATAAATTACTATTCACCCCTATAAAAATTGTTTAACTCCATCACAAATATTTGGATAATGGGGGAAATCTCAATCTAATTACTGTTAGCATTTTGGTTTCTTTTCATTTATTCTCCTTCCTATGTGTGTGTCTTGGGGAGTTCCCACAGGGGCGTTACAGAGTACTGATGATTGTGCATTCTGCTTTTTCACTTACCGTATTCACCTAGTCAGCCAGTGTCAGCTGCTGTACCAGGCACTAGGAACCAATAAAAAAGTGTGATTCCTACACTCAAGTAGCTTATTGTCCAGGACAGAATGGCCATCAAATCCAGTTAGGATGTGGTATGCAGATATGATATCATATGATTATGATATGATATGGTACATCTTCAAGGAGCTGTGTCAGGGACATGATGGAGAAGCCACTCTCCCAGGATCTTGTCAGCAAGAGGGAAATCCAGGAGTGCTTCCCAGAGGAGGAAGATGTTGACAGGTGAATTCTAAAGGTTTCTACGGTTCCTTCTCATGAAACCCTCTGGACCTGGTGCTTTTTTCAGTGGCAGGTTTTTTTCTCATCAGTGGTAATTAAGTTTCTACTCATTGTCTAGTTCATTAGGGGCACTTTATATTTTACTAGGAAAGCATTCATTTTCTCCAAATGTGTAAAGTCTCCACTTTTAAAATTTATTATGAATTTCTTTATGGCCAAACAAATGATTTTTCTCAGATTTTCATAGATATAGAAAAAATGTATATTTTCTATTTAAGGGATATAAGGTCCCATATATACCAAATCAAGTTTTTGGTTATTCAAACTTTCACTTCTTTTGTATCCTTTGAGGGAGGAGGCTTTTACTCTAGTTCTAACAGAGATTTAGCCTTCCACTCAAATTTTCTCTATAAATCTCTTCTTTTACTAGCTTTTGCTTTTTATATTTACTATGATGCTGTGGGGAGCATGCAGATTTTGAGTGTTCTCTGTAATTTTCTCTATAAATCTCATCTTTTACTAGATTTTGCTTTTTGTATTTACCGTGATGCTGTTGGGAGCATGCAGATTTCGAGTGTTCTCTCATTACAAATTGTGCCTATCATTACACGGTGTCCCTCTTTATCCCATTTCAGTGCTTAACCTTAAATTCCACCCCTCTATTATTATTATGGCCACTCTTTATTTTACTTTAGCTTTTGCGCTTTCCTGGTGTATCTTGGCATTCTTTTATTTTCCACCATTATCATTGTTTAAGTGTTTTTCTTGTATATATACATCACTGGGTTTTTTTGTTGGTGATGGTGTTGACTGAGACAATGTCTTGTTCTGTTGCCCTGGCTGGAGTGCAGTGGCACCATCACAGCTTACTTCAGCATTGGCCTTCTAGTTTGAGGTGATCCCCCCACCTCAGCCTCTACAGTAGCTGGGACTACAGGCATGCACCGTTACACCCAGCTAATTTTTTGTATTTTTTTTTTCTTTTGGAGAGATGGGGATCTCACCATATCGCCCAGTTATCACTGTATTTTTAAACCCAAGCTGACCTTTGTCTTTCAATGGGAATTCATCTGTTCACATTTCATTAAACAATTGATCTACTGTAGTTGATTTTATTTCTTTTGGCTTATTTTACATTTATTGGTTTACCTTGTGGGTTTTTTCCTCTGGTTATTGATCACTCTAGTTATTAATTTCCTTTTTCTTCCCTTGTTACTCTTTCCATTTCATTATTGGCATCTACCCCTTCTCTGGAGTTCCTAATCAAACACATATTCTTTAGCATGTGATTCCATGGGGATTTTTTTTTCTCAGCACTGTCATCTGGAGCTCCAACCTGTTGGTCTATAGACTCAGGTCTTTCTTTCTGCTTCAGTAAATCTATGTGTTGTTTGATTTGATTGTCATTTTTGTTGTTGTTATTGTTGTTTATTTTCTCTCTTCCCCTTTCTCCTTTCTTCTCTCTCCCTTTTTCCTTTTTCTTTCCCTTCTCTTCTCTCTCTTCTCCTCGTTCTCTTCCCTTCTTCTCTCTTCTCTCCCTCCCCTCTCCTCCCCTTTTCTTCCTTCTCTCATCTTCTTTTCTTTTCTTTCACAGGATCTCAGTCTGTCACCCACGCTGGAGTGCAGTAGTGCAATCATAGCTCATTGCAGCCTCAACCTCCCAGACTCAAGCATTTCTCCCAACTCAGCCTCCTCAGTAGCTGGGACTACAGGTGCATGCAAGAACACTTGGCTAATTTTTGTATTTTTTGTAGAGACAGGGTCTCACTATGTTACTCAGGTTGGTCTCAAACTCCTGGGGTCAAGCGATCCACCCATCTCAGCCTCCCAAAATGTTGGGATTACAGGCATGGGTTACCATGCCCAGCTCATTTAATCTTAGTTTTTGTGTTAATCATTTAACCTTCATCATTCCTCAAATCTCTCTTTAAAAATACCTTATAAAGATGTAAATCACTATAACTCTTATGTCTCTTCAACTTTTTTATATAAAGTGACAACTCCAAATACATTTTTCCATTTAATGTTATTTAATAAAAACCATTCTATTTTTTATGCTAGTATCTCCATTTGGCCATAAAACAATATATCTAGAAACAAAGTGTGAGCTTCAAAGAAACAATGATCTACTGTTTCTATCAACTTTTTACTATCCATAATCCCTTTGCTTCCTATCTACCTCAAACAAATTGAAGTTAATTATCAACTTGAAATTTCTAGAGCTTATGCAACTTCAATTCATTTGTCTTTCCCTTGATATATTCAACTCTACTGCCAAAATTACAACCTTCATTAAATGCAACTGTCTGTGTGTCTAATCCTTGCCAGCACCCATGCAGCTGAACATGCCCAAAAGAAAAATATAGCAATGATTTTCAACATTTTATATCCAGGCTAGAACTCTCCTCTGAGTTTCAGATTTATATATTTAAATGCTTACTTAACATCTCCAATTAACTACTTAATGGAAATCCCAAAATTAATATATCCATAACTGTCAAATTCTTCACCTACATCATCTCTCATTTTACAAAAATTCCATTTTTTCCTAATGAATATTTACCGTATTCATCATTTTGCTCAAATGTTTCCTCAAAGTGGTGCCTACCTTAATCGTATTACTAAAAGTTTTTCTAAGCACTTCATTTTTCTGCCCTGCTTTGTTTTCCTCCTTAGAACCATCTGATGCACTGTATGTTTTACTAATACACAGTTTGTTTCTCTTACATGCTAGAATATAAATTATATAAAACCAGCAATTTTTTCCATCATGTTTACTTTCCAACGCCGTACCAAGATCAGTACCTGACACTGAAACAAAGGTAGATTATTCAATTTTTTTAAATGTGTTCTGTGGATTACTAGAACTGCAAAACTCACTTCAATAAGTCTATGACAGTTAAAAAATACATTCATGACACCTTATCTTCTTGGGGAATTACAGTGATTACTAGTCTTTAAAAGTAAGAAGACATAAACTTCAGTTTGAAACCAGGACTCATCATACCACAGTTAGAGTTGGACGACTTTGTGTGTTCAGGGACTACAGAGAGGTCAGGGGTGTTGGCCTCAGCCTCTTGGACAAGGGAAGCGGGCACCTTATGAGCTCAGGACCCCTGTCCCTAGCCTGGATGATGGCAGAGTCTGGCTCAGCCAGGTCCCTGGCCTGCACAAAGCCAGTGGCACCAGGTGAACATGCCCAGCTCAGTGATTGCCTGGAGCAGGTGTGGGGCAGCCAGACCCAGTGGGTGTGGGCTTGGGAGCCTAGCCACAGAGGATGAGCAGGACGGGCACAGTCAGACAGCCCTTAGAAGGCCTCCACCCCTGAGCTGCAGGAAGAGATCCCCTCATCCAGCTGCTCCCCAGGGGCCCACTCTGGATCAACAGGAAAATGTAGCCCCTGATGTGGTTGTGCATAACTGGACAGATGGGAGACACACAGCTGAAGGCCATGTTGATAACCGCCTGCTGGTATCCCAGTTTGACATCCCAGTACCACATATCGCTGAAATGCCAGGTCACCACATCACCAATGGTCAAGTCGATATGAACTGTTGATTGTTGACGAGTCCCAGGATCTTTTCTGCTCTTGAGCCTGACCATGAGGTAGTAGATGCCAAAGTCAGGCAAGGATTGCCAGGCCTGATGGAGGCACAACTGGGCCTGGTCGGCAAGAGTCAGGCCACATTCTGGGGGCTTCCAGGATCCATGGGATGAGCTGCTTGGCCTTGAACTTTTGTGGAAGTGCAGGGTTGGGGTGTGGAGGGAGTACCAAGACCACAGAGGCTGAGGCCCCTGACAACTGCGCGACTGCCCTGGGAGTGGTTGCCGAACCCGGTGCCTGTCTGCTGGAAGGCCTGCATCTCGCTGGCGGCTGTTCTCTGCAAGGTGCAGCCCCTCCTGGGAAGCCAGTGGCAGCCGCTGCAGCATGCACCCGGCTGCTCCTGCCCCGCAGGTGGGGGTCGCTTGCCTAGGGTGAGTTGGATGCAGAACTTGCAGCCAGAGATGCTAACACCAGAAATGCCCTCACAGCCCTTGAGGTTGAGCTGCCGAGGGTGTGGGGTGGGTGTCCACTGGGGCGTGGCCTGGCTCTCATGGCAGGATTGCATGTCTTGCTTGAACAGCTCCCAGTGCTGGCCTCAGCCCTTCAGGGTCAGCTTCTGGGGCTGGGAGATTTGGGGACACTCCTTGACTTCTGTGACAGTGGCCAGGCTTCCAGCCCGTCTGTGGGTACCTAGCCCTCCAGCTTCTCCTCCAGGCTGCTGAGGGCTGCGTCCAGGCCATCCAGCCGGGTATCCACAGCTGGCTTGCCCATCTCCCCTCTCTGAGACAGCCTGTTTCCATAGGACTGCAGGGATGAGACACCATCAACCCCTCCTAGATGCAGCCCACCCCTCCAGCAGCAGATCTCACTGAGCAGCTCGCACAGCGGGATCCAAGCCGCAGAAATCTTGGGGCTGAAAGCACAGCCAGAGGCGCCTGGCCCTGGCGTCCCGTTAAATGAGGCACGGCAGGTACCAGAGCCCGCTGTGCAGCAGGGATTCGTCCAACGGGTGTTGGGCCCTGGAGGGCGAGGGAGGGTCGGGCGGCGTCGGTCACTGGCTCGGCAGGTGGTCGCAGGCCTTGGTTGGCCACTGTCCCAGAAGTGAGCCAGCCTCCCCGGAAGAGCACTGGAGCGAAGCTCCCCGCTGTTACCACCTTGGTCAGGTTGCACACCTCCTCGTCCGGTTCCTTCTAGTCTCAGGAGCTGGAGTGGGGCTGGAGGCAAGTGAGCCCCACCTGCGGGGCAGGAGCAGCTGAGTGCATGCTGCAGGGGCTGCCACTGGCTTCCCAGGAGGGGCTGAACAGTGCAGGGAACAGCCATCAGCGAGGTGCAGGCCACCCTTGGCCTTTCAGGAGACAGGCGCGGGACTCGGGCAACCACCCCCAGGGCCTTGGCGCCTCCGTCAGGGGCCTCAGCTTCTGTGGCCTTGGTGCTCAGGAACTGGAGTGGGGCCAGCTCAGGGACACCGGACACTGTGGAGGCTGTAGGTGGCGGCTGCGGCCCAGAAGCACTGACGAAAGCGCCTTGACAGATCAAGTCAAAATGTTACTGAGGGCCGGGCGCGGTGGCTCATGCCTGTAATCCCAGCACTTTGGGAGGCCGAGGCGGGCGGATCACGAGGTCAGGAGATCGAGACCATCCTGGCTAACACGGTGAAACCCAGTCTTCACTAAAAATACCAAAAAAATTAGCTGGGCGCCATGGCGGGCGCCTGTAGTCCCAGCTACTCGGGAGGCTGAGGCAGGAGAATGGCGTGAACCCGGGAGGCAGAGCTTGCAGTGAGCCGAGATTATGCCACTGCAGTCCGGCCTGGGCGAAAGAGCAAGACTCCGTCTCAAAAAAAAAAAAAGGTGTTATTGAGAAGGCCAGTTCATTCTCTAGGATGCCAGTGGCAAACAAACATGAGGACGACCAGGGAGACGAGGATTTTGAGTGCTTACTTTATAAAGTGTCTATAATATCTGCAGCAGAAGAACTTAATGGCAAGTTGGTCAGAAGATAAGCCTGGAAATCTTAAATGTCCTATACTCATTTTTAATTATATTGTATGTTACATACTCTTTGGGGCAAGAATGATGGAGATTATGTGAAGTGGAATAAGGGCTTTCCCTCTCTGTTTGCTTCAGACCACTTCTTTGTTACCATTATCACAATTGGTACAGTTAGCTGGGTGTTGTGCTAAACACATTAAAGACATGTTATTGAATACCCATTTTAACCATATGGGATAGATTTTATTAACAGGGTGTGAATATGGTTCAAACAATTTACCCAGAGTATGTAATGGATTAGCCAATACTAGTCTGTTTTCCTCCCAAGCCCTCTTGACTATTATTATATATTCTTCCCATGAGAGACCAGAAGATGCCTAAAGAAAGGAATCGAGGGAGCAGAAGACGTTTTGTGAGGAGGAGATATTTGAATGGTACTTGAGTATAAGTTGATACACGGTTGTGTGCTATGACATCTATCCACAAATAACCCAGTTTACCCCATAAAACCTTCAACCAACTTTCATATCTCAATTTTCCTTTGAAGTATTCCTCTGAGTGTTAAAGAGAAGTACGAAAATTTGCTCCACAGTAAACTGCAGAGATAAACAGAGATGGCTATGAAAATACTACAACTATTATTAAGGAAGATGGCTATTTGCCTTTTAGTATAAATTGAGTCAATGAGATGCATGAATATTATTTCCAATATCAGTGAATATTTGCCTAAGACATAATTTATTATTATTTTCATTTTTAATTTGTAGATACCATTGTACATATCGTGTACAATATATTTTAAAGTATATATATTGTGGAATGATTAAATCTAGCTAATGAACATATGCATTGCCTTACATACCATTTTTGTGGTGAGAATACAACAATTTTAAATATTTGTCCAATTCACATTTGGAAAATACAGTTAAAATAAGTTTAAAATGCCTATAATTCACAGTGCAGTCATAAAAATTAAACCGATGAAACACACTAAAGTCATTTAAATGTATCCTTACTTATTGTTCTTGATCATATAGTAAAACATCATCAAAATATAGTCTCTATTGTTTTAGAATTTGATTTTTTAGATCTGGTCATAATTATGCTGTATAGATAAAACTGTGTGGTCTAAACGGATTTGAAGTCAGAAACTTGCACTGCCAAAACAACACTGTGTGTTATCAGCTCTGCCTCAATTTGCAAATCACATAAGCTTTCTGAACTCCATTTTATTCATTTGGGAAATGAGATCAATACACTAAATATTTCAGTTAATGCAAAGTAGAATACAAAAAGAACCATACTCTAGTTCCATTCCACGTGAGCACTTCATCTATTTCCCTCCAGAAATCACCTGTACACCATAGGAAAGTAAATTCATACCCACCTAGTTAACAGTGTGAGAATGTAAGTTTAAAGCATGTTTGACTAAGGAAACTTAATCATAATAAAATGGTTTAATTTCCCTGAGCATGAAATATTCTCCACAAGAAATGGCATGCTATGTTTAATTGGTTCTGGGAATGATTATCCGATATTAGTCACTTTCATATTGGTGTCCCCTAGAGTGGAAAATAAATAAGTCAGTGATTGCACTTCTGCATGTCCATCTTCTGCCAAGACATTTTGCTGATGTGCAGTGTCTGCAGCTTCCCATTTCTTGGCTAAGTTCAAGCTTTGTTAGTTTAGTGCTTAGGAAAGCCTCATGTTCTTACAGAAATTCTTTTGCTCTCATTACTTTTTGCGATGTTATGGACAATAATTTGCTTTGGGAGCATGACAATTGATTCCAACAGTTGCCAATGTGGGGGAGGGGAGTGTCAAAAGGTGGGCTTTTTCAATGTCAATTTTAACCCAGCAGCAATTTCTGCAGTTGCAAATCTATTTTCTTTCTGGTCACTTAAGTTCTGTCAAATTAAATTGGTGTTCAAAACTCATAGCACAGTTTTGCTTTTCTATTACTACATCTGCAATTTGATTAGTGTGATAAATTTTCATATATGAATGAATATCACTTAAAGGTGATGAACATTTATAGGTAACTTTTTCAGCCATAGAGGTTAGTAATTTTAACGTGTAAACCATCTGAATTCATACTGCAACCATATTTTTGTAACATAAGAAAATGTAGATTAAATAAGTTTTATTAGTGTTTTAAATGTAATAAAATTATTTTCGGCTGGCTGCAGTGGCTCACGCCTGTAATCCCAACACTTTGAGATGCCAAGGTGGGTGGATCACCTGAGGTCACTAATTCAAAACCAGCCTGGCCAACATGGCAAAATGCCGTCTCTACTAAAAATACAAAATTAGCCATGCATGGTGGTGCATGCCTGTAATCCCAGCTACCCGGGAGGCTGAGGCAGGAGAATAGCTTGAACCCGGGAGGCAGAGGTTGCAGTCAGCCAAGATCGTGCCATTGCACTCCAGCCTCTTCAACAAGAATGAAACTCCTTTATGAAAGTATTTTCTTAAAATATTAAAATATAATTTAATGTATCATTAACACCATATGCCCATTAAAATGTTGTGTTAAATAACTATAATATTACTGAGAATAATTTATGTTTCAGACATTTCACTTACATCATTTAAATCAGACTTCCTAATAACCCACGTATAAACCTTGGTATGAAGTAACTGATCCTGAGAGATGTAAATTATCTTCCCAAATTCATGCATTTATTAAGTTTATCATCTGAGTTTTCTGACACTATACGTAACATTTTTTTCTCCATACCACGTTGGTTCCTTGCATTCCAAAGCTCTTGAAGAACACTGAAAGAAGTCAATGGCCTTCATCTGCATTTCAACCAACAATGCTACAATCACCCTTGTTCACAGTCCTGTCTTCATACAAAAAGAAATGTTTCCATTAGTTTCCAGCATCATCTCACATAGTTATCATTTTGGTTTAGAACACTAATCCACTCTCAGAATTTCTCAAAAATACATTAAGTTGCTAACAATAGTCAGCACATTGCACAATAGATCTCTTGAATTTTACTCCTTCTCTCTGACTATAGTTGTGTATCCTTTGACCAACATCTACAAAACTCCATTCCCAACCACGTTAGCTGCTGGCAAAAAAACATTTTGCTCTCTACTTCTTAACTTTTTTAGATTCCGCATACGAATTAGATTATGTGATAATTGTCTTTCTGGCCTAGCTCATAATATTCTGCAGGTTCATCCACGTTTTCACAAATGACAGAATTTCCTTCTTTTCTGTGGCTGAATGTATTTCATTGTATGTATATGCCGCATTTTCTCTATCCATTCCCCCATCGATGGACACAAGTTGATTCCATATCATGACTGCTGTGAATAATACTGCAATAAACATGGGAGTGCAGATATCTGTTCCATATACTGATTTTATATCCTTTGGATAGGTAGATACCCAGCAGTGGGATCACTGGATCATATAGTAGTTCAATTTTAAAATTTCTGGAGAACCATAATACTTAGCGGCCTAAAACTTAATATTTAATACATAGCGGCTGTACTAATTTATTAGGTTAGTGCAAAAGTAATTGAAGTTTTTGCCATTGAATGTAATGGCAAAACTGCAATTACTTTTACACGAAGTGAATATATTCCCACCAATAGTGTACAAGGGTTCCCTGGTCTCCACACCGTGATCAACACGTTTAATTCTTGTATTTTTGATAATAACCATTATAATAGGTGTGAGATGACAGCAGAGTGGAGCTGTAGTTTGCATTTCCATAATAATTGTGATGTTGAACATTTTTTGCATATGCCTACTTGGCCATTTGTATGTCTTCTTTTGAGAAATGTCTGCTCAGATCTTTTGCTTATATTTTAATCAGTTCATTTGCCTTCTTGCTATTGAGTTGTTTGAATTTCTTATATATTTTGGATGTTAATTACCACAAAATTCATAACCATATAAGGTAATACATATGCTAATTAGCTAGATTTAGTCACCTCACAACGTAAATATACCTCAAAATATCATGTTGTACAAAATAAATACATAAAATTTTATCCTTCAATTAAGAAATTAAAATAAAATGAAATTTTCAGCATGATAGACATTCAAATATATGAATCATGTCACCCCAACCTCTCTTTATCATTTTCAGTAGTTACGGGTGAAATCTGAGTCAGGGCTGATGTTCCTAGTTCCCTACTATTATATTCTTAATACACTGCAGTTTCTCAATCACCCTTATTAAAGCAGTTACCAAAATTTAAAAATTAATTTTGAATGTACTATGATCATCTCTGAAAATTATAATTTGAAGAAGTGCTTCTATGAATGGGATAAAATATTTCATTATTTTTTTCAGCATTCCACATTTTTGACTCATTGACTCAGCTAAACCACATAAATCTTCACTTTTTTCTATTTTATATATCATAATGCCTATCTTTCAGCTGTGAAAAATTATCAACTATGTTTGTTTATTAACTTTGGGAATATGAAACTTAGACTGTGATCTTCTAGAAATAAAATTTAGAAGCTTTTTTTCTAACCAAAGCATTCAGACTTGAGCAAATGACAAATGCAGAATATTTTATGTGTTGACAAATATATACATATAATATCAATGTTTTTGTGTTTCAAGTTTTTAAGCAATATTTGCTAGCTGATAAACTTATTTTTTATTTACTAAAAAGGAATAATTTGGAGTGCAGAAATCAAGATACTGTCCTTGCATGACATTAAGATTAATAGATAAATGTTATCACACATACAGGGACATACAACACCACCAGAACTTTACCTAAATGATTGTTTTCCAACTTATGCAATTGTGGCTATTCATAAACATCTTGTTTATTATTGATCTTGTCTATAAACTATCTTTACTAATTAGGAAACATTTTTTTCTCTTTTCTTTTTTTTTTTTTTTTCAGAGAAAAGGTCTGGCTCTGCCACCCAAGCTGGAGGACAGTGGCACCAGCTCCACTCACTGTAACCTTTGCCTCCCAAGTTCAAGTGATTCTTGTCCCTCAGCCTCCCAAGTAGCTGGGACTACAGGCGTGCACCAGCACACGTGTCTAATTTTTGTATTTTTAGTAGAGATAGGGTTTTGTTATATTACCCAGGCTGGTCTTGAACTCCTGGGCTCAAGTGATCAACTATTCCTGGTCTCCCAAAGTGCTGGGATTACAGGCATGAGCCACTGTGCCTGGCCTCTGTTTTCTTTATTGCTTTATTTATCTGGTTTTGAGTTGGGAGATGATATTAAACAAGAGTTATAATTTTCCAAAAATTGAAATAAAAATAATTTTAGGCTAGAGGAAAATGCAAACAATGGCAACATTAGGATCTATTAGCTTATTTGAATTTTGTAATAAATAAAGATTTGATATAACGGGAAATTTCGTATGCTCAATATGTAAGTACATTCTCAATTCTTGAAGGAAATAATAAAACAGTATCAACTTAGAAAGATATTAAAAAAATGCTAAGTTGTCACACAAAAAAAAGAAATTCAGAAAAAAGGAAATTCCAAAGCAGAAGTCCTGGTAGGTTACTATTCCAGACAAATCTCATATGAGAAAGCACTCAAGATAATTGAAACGTTAATTTAATAATTAATTAATAAAAATAATACAGTCCTGGATGTCTTTCCTTTTTTGTGCTTTCTTTAATTTCTTTCCAGCTATATATAAATGTGTCTTGGTAGAAATTTAAGTGCCTGGGAATGAATAGTACTGTCCCCCAGGATAATAAGTTATTAGCAAATTAATACCTTGCTTCTGTTAGTTGTCAACATGTTGCAAGTAAACATTGTTGATAGGCACTGTGGATCTACAAAGGGTAAGATATCATCCTTTCATAAAAGGATAGCTATTAAACCTGACTGTAGGTAAAGTTAAATTGCAACTAAACATATGTAGACATATACCAAGATTTTTAAAATTACACAATATTTCTGACCAATAAAATATAAACTAGAGTCTAAACTGTTTGGCTGAGAATTTCATTGCTAGAGTACACTTACAAGTACTAAATGAATTTCCAAAAATCTAACATTTTGTTCTCAATAAAATAAAATGTGTTTAATAAATATGAAGCAAAAAATGAAATCCTAAACAAAAGCAAACACTGTTGATCAGTCAATTTAACATGGACTATTATTGCTATTATTTTTATTGACCAATAATTTATTTCCTGACTTTTCTTCCCAGATATGGACACTATTGATGGGAGCGGCTGGCCATCTGGAGTGGCAGTTGCCATCATGTCAGTAGCACTTGGGCCGCACGGGCAGTGTTGTCAGGAGCAGCAGCAGGAGCAGCAGCAGGAGCAGCAGTGGCGGTGGTAGGTCCCCATTCCCTGTGTCCCAAGGCATCTGACTGAGCCGCCCCCTAATGGCTGGGCAGGACCCACTCCCAGGTGCAGACCCTCCATGGTGGCCTCAACTTCGCTTCCCACCACATCTGGGAACCCATCAGCGCTGGCAGCCGGGTCTTGCAGGATTGGCCCCAGGAGCATCAGGTTCATTTGTGCGGCATTAGCCAGGGCCCCCATGCCACCTGCACCTCGCCCGTGCACTACTGCAGGGAAAACGCAGAGAGGAGTCACGGCCAGGGCTGCACACTCTATGGAGCCAGTGGGAGCTGGGGACAAGTGGGAGCCCAGCCCCTTCCAAATTGCCAGGGCAGTAACTCCCCAGGCGCAACTGCAGCTGCCCAAGGAGGGTCTGCGACCCAGGCAGTCCTGTGCTCTTGGGAGCCAGGAGAAGGCAGGAGCCCCACCCTCCCAGGTACAGCTGGAGCCTTTCAAGCCATGGCTGCAGACCCAGGCACTCTGCACTCTTGGTGCCTGGGAGGGCCCCCGTGACCCCACAGGCTCAGAAGTGCCTGCGCCCACTGTCTGGGTTCTCCTCGCTGTCAGCACCTGCTCCAATCTTTGAGCAAATTTGAGGTCGAGCACACTATATTGTGCCCAATATAAAATAGATATAAAAATACCTCTTACACTTAAATCCAGGCATTGTCATTTGAATGACTTAAGAATATGCAGCTAAGGTGCTTTTGAAAATACAAGCTAGTGATTATACTGAATTTGTAAATCACGTAGGATAGTGAGTCATTTTAGAATATTAATTATTTCAGTCCGTAAACCTGGATGTCTTTCCTTTTCTGTGTTTTCTTTAATTTCTTTCATTGATGTTTGTAATTTTTGTTGTAGAAATCTTTTACTTCCTCGGTTAAGTTTATTTCTACAATAGCTACATTTTTGTAGCTATTGTAAAAGAAATAGCTTCCTGAATTTTTTTTCAGCTAGTTTACTAGCAACATATAGAAATGCTACTGTTTTTTGTATGTTGATTTTATATCCTTCAACTTTATTAAATTTATTAAATTCATTTATCACTGTAAGAAGTTTTTGGTAGAGTCTTTAGTTTTTTCTGTGTATGAAATCACATTGTCTGCAAACAGGGACAATTTGACTGTCTCCTTTCCAATTCAGACACCCTTTATTTCTTTCTCTAACTGAATTGCCCTGGCTAAGACTTTCAGTATGTGAAATATGAGTGGTGAAAGTGGGCCTCCTTTTCTTGCTCCAGTTTTCATTTTTCACCTTTTCCATATTCAGTATGATCTTAGCTGTGGGTTTGTCTTTATGCCCTTTTGTGTTGAAGCATATGTTTTCTATACTAAATTGTTGAGAGGCTTTTGTCATGTAAGAATGTTTAATTTTGCCAAATGCTTTCATTGTGTTTATTGATTTAATCGTATGGTTTTCAATATATATCCAAAGGAAAGAAAATCAATATATCAAAGGGTTACCTGCACCCCCATGTTTATTACAGCACTATTCACAATAGCCAAGATATAGAATCAACATAAGTGTCCATCAACAGATGAATGAATAAAGAAAATGTAACATACCTATATAATGGAATACTATTGAGTTATAATAAAGAACAAAATCCTGTCATTTGTGGCAACATGAATGCAACTGGAGGGCATTAGCTTAGGTGAAATAAGCCTGGCATAGAAAAATAAACACCACAGGCCAGGAGCAGGGACTCATGCCTGTAAACCCAGCACTTTGGGAGGCCAAGACAGGCGGATCACGAGGTCAGGAGATCGAGACCATCCTGGCTAACACAGTGAAACCCCGTCTCTACAACAAATACAAAAAAAAATTAGCCGGGCGAGGTGGCAGGCACCTGTAGTCCCAGCTACTCGGGAGGCTCAGGCAGGAGAATGGCTTGAACCCGGGAGGCGGAGCTTGCAGTGAGCCAAGATAGCGCCACTGCAGTCTGGCCTGGGAGAAAGAGCAAGACTCCGTCTCAAAAAAAAAAAAAAAAAAAAAGAGAGAAATAAACAGCACATAACTACATGTTCTCACGTATGGAAGCTTAGATAGTAGAGTATTGGTTACCATATACAGGAAAGAGAAAGGGGAGTATAAGAAAAATTTGGTTAACACATACAAAATTACAGCTGGAGAGAAGGAACAAGTTATAGTTCTCTACCGCACTGCAGGGTGACTGTAGTTAAAGGGAATTTATTGTGTGTTTTCAAATAACCAGAAGAAAAGATTTTTAATATTCTCCTGCAAAGAAATAATAAATGATTTAGGTAATGGATATTCTAATGACTCTGACTTGATCATTACACATTGCATAAATATATCAAAATATCACTCTGTAACCCATAAACCTGTACAATTATTACATGCCAATTAAAAATAATTTTAAAAGAGAAAAAATGAAATAAAATTAAAAGTACAGAATTTAACTACTTTTTCTTGTATGAAACCCAAGTGTCAGTACCAAGAAGAGTGAATTTATTAGTTTTCTAAAATAAAAAAAATCAAAATGACCAAAAAAGAGCAATATCCAAGAAAAACAACTGTTAGTAAGAATACTTAGAAAACTTGGGCACTGTATCACCCTGTTCCTAGATACCAATTTATAGATGACCACTTAAATAGAAGTTTATTCCAGTTAATTCATTTATAATCCCAGAGTTCAAAATTACATTTTGCCTACAATAAATGAGATAACACATTTAAATTGTATGGTACTCTGCCTAACACACGTTAATAACTCAACACATGTTAGCAATAAGCTTTTAGTATAGTAGTCATAGTACTAATTTCTCACATTGCAATTTCCTTCATTCAGAGACATGAATACAACTTTCCTCATGACTCCTTTTTCGTCAGGATAGCTCTTCAAATTATTCTATTTCTTTCATTCAGTATATTAGCTGTGTATACCGATACTACATTCTTTTTTTTTTTCTGAGATGGAATCTCATTCTGTCACCCAGGCTGGAGTGCAGTGGCATGATCTTGGTTCACTGCAACCTCCAACTCCCAGGTTCAAGCAATTCTCCTGCCTCAGCTCCCCAGGCAGCTAGGACTACAGGTGCACACCACCACGCCTCACTAATTTTTGTATTTTTAGTAGGGTCGGGGTTTCACCATGTTGTCCAGGCTGGTCTCAAACTCCTGATCTCAGGTGATCGACCCACCTTGGCCTCCCAAAGTACTGGGATTACAGGCATAAGCCACTGCGCCCAGCCTGATATTGCATTCTTGGATTTTGAACACTGAATATCTTTTTGAAAGATTACACCTCTTTACCAATTTGTGCTTTGGAAATTATTTTCCCTCAAGTGTTCTAAGAGTGTAATGAAGAATGAGGATCACGTTTTATCACTTTTTTCCTTAAAGATTTCAGACATGCTGAGGCCGAGCTTGGTGACTCACGCCTGTAATTCCAGCACTTTGGGAGGCCGAGGTGGGTAGATCACGAGATCAGGGGATCGAGACCATCCTAGCTAACACGGTGAAACCCCATCTCTACCAAAAACACAAAAAAAGTAGCCAGGTGTGGTGGCGGGCACCTGTAATCCAGCTATGTGGGAGGCTGAGGCAGGAGAATGTCTGAACCCAGGAGGCAGAACTTGCAGTGAGCTGAGATCGCGCCACTGCACTCCAGCCTGGGTGACAGAGCATGACTCCGTCTCAAAAAAAAAAAAAAAAAAAAAAAGATTTCAGACATGCTGAAACTGAATGAAGTATTATTTGCTACCAGATAGATTAGTTCTTTCTAGTTGTAGGAGTGAATACATCTTTAATGGTATATTTTGGGTTATTGCCTTATTTTTGATGCAGTATTCTGTAAATAATTTTTTAAACCTGGCAAAATTCAGTGAGCATAGATTCATCAACTTTGGTGTTATATTGTGTTTGCTTTTAAAAACTGCTTTTGAGGCCTGGCATGGTGGCTCTTGCCTGTAATCCCAGCACTTTGGGAGGCCAAGGTGGGTGGATTACCTGAGGTCAGGAGTTCGAGACTAGCCTGGCCAACATGGCAAAACCCCATTTCTACTAAAAACAAAATTAGCCAGGCATGTTGGTGCATGCTTGTAGTCCTAGCTACTCAGGAGGCTGAGGCAAGAGAATCGCCTGAATCAGGGAGGCAAAGGTTGCTGTGAGCCAAGATCACACCATTGCACTCCATCCTAGGTGATAAGAGCGAAACTCTGTCTCAAAAAAAAAAAACCAAAAAAAAAAACTGCTTTTGAATAGAGTTGTAAATACATTTTTTTAAGAAAAAAGAAATTATCAAGTGCATAAGTTTATAACACAAAATCAAATAAAATTCAAGGCACAAGTTAGTACTAAAAAAATTATGTTGAATATTCCCTAATACAACATGCTTTTTCCCTTCATGAACAGTTTGTGTTTTACTGAGAAGACACCTTATTTATGGCAGAAGTTAGACTACAGATGAATATGTACTTTAAACACTCTCAGTAGCTTTCTTAATTTTACATATGCTGCTTTATGCTTCTGTTTACTTTCATTTTTCCAGTGTCCATATTCTAGTAAATTTGAATATTTTAATTCAAGTTCATTGAATTTAATATTTAATATTGCTTGTATAATTTAGTGTTTGTAAGACTCAAAAAGGTTTATGAAAAAAGAAAAAGATCAACATGTTGCTAATCATTTAAAGATTATTTTAAAATCTTTGACCTTTATGTGTTAATGAATAAAATGTTAGTAGTTATTAGTATAAAATAATTTATGTCTTTTGGACTTAGCATCCAGCATTTCTTTTTAAATAAATAAATAATTATTCTCCTGCAATATATTATGTTTATCTGGGTTTTGAAAAATGATGTTTCCTAATATGAGAAAGCCATTTACATATTTAAATCTACAAAGGCAAATGAAATGGTACTAAATTATTTACATAATAACATTTAGATGGTGGCCCTTATAACATTCTGTGTATACTTCATACAGAGTTGGGGATATGCAATCCTAGAATATTTCTGAGAGCAAACCCTTCAGCTTGATGAACAAAACAAGACTTTTAAATCAAATTAAACTTTTAAATTACCCAGGTTATGGGGCCTTTTAATTCAATGGAGATGGAGCATAATGAATTATTCCCTTTTCATTGGGTAATAAGATCTCATTCTTAACTTTTAATACTCAAAATATCCTTTAATTTTTAATTTGTGATTAACCATATCATTATCCCTAGATATTTTAGCTTCTATCTTGAAGTCTATAATAATTTTGAAACAGGAGAAAGTATTTTTTATTACCATATGTGTTAAACATCATGGTTTTCAAATTTAACTGCAAATGTATCTTTTTCATTGCTTCCTGATGATGCCCTTTACCCTATCCATATTGTCACTACCAAGTGGTAATTACTTTTCAGGTTCGCATATTTGTTTTTTTGGAAAATCTTCTCTGTACCTTATAAAGAATATGATTGTAGGCATTCAAATACCAGTGAAATACACATAATTAGCCTGTGGCCTAACTCATTTCTTTAAGAAACTACACCAATTTTACCCACATACTGATATTTTTATTGCCGCATTATTTCTGGAGAAAATAAATACTGCTAACATCATGTTGGTAAGAGAGTAAAAAAGTCTTTTCTCGAAAAGTGCTCATTGCAGTATTAACATATAGTGTCAATTTTTTTATAAATTCCTCATACACATTTTATTCTTAGAGAAATAAAAATGCTAAAAGTGAAATGACTTTGTTTACTCTCCATATTATAAGCCACCCATCTTGGTAATTTAGGGTCTTTATAGTTAGGGTAAGTTGTGTCATACCGAGGTAACAAAACAAAAAGTATTTTGTCTCTTTTGGGCCTTTTCTTATTCAGTTATACTGTCAGTTTGGCTTTTTTTGTAGATCAACTTATTGATCTCAGTATTCTGAAATAACATGTTTACTATCTTTTGATCAGCATTTAAAATATTAGATTTATTGTTACTCTTCTGCCTTTATTGGGCTGGAAGAATAATTGTTTCTCTCACTCCACAAAAGCCAAGTTGCAGAGAAAAACACATAGACATTCAATTGCAAAGCAAAGAAACTTGACTATTTTCTGCAATTTTAAAGTGTACATTGAATGAATTAAACCATCTTTTTATTTTCTTTTTTGCTCACTTGCAAATATTAACATCAAGCGTATTATTGTAATGTTATCTAGGTAAAAATCTCAACAAGTTTTCATAATTACCATTTTTAAATATATAAATAGGGGACCTAACTTTAATTTTTAATGTTCGAGGCCATGTCTGTTATTTCACTCTTTAAACACAGTTCGTAATGCAGACACTTAGTAAATACTCAAAAATTATGTGCTGAATAAAAAAGGTTAAATATGTAATATGTACAAAATCTACTGGAAAAAATGCACCAACAATTTTATTTGGTATACCAGTTTATTGTAGAATCTTTATTGCCTTTAAATAATAATATACTTTTCCAGTGTCTACAATGACTTGTAATATTTGTACACATATAAAATAATATTTCCAAAAATGTAATCCAGCAAGGAAATATACTTTCTAAATTCTAGATTTATAATTTAGGGGTTAAATTATAAAATCATTAAATAAAATACAAATGACATATAGTCAAAGATCCCCTTGGAAAAAAATTAAGGGTCCTCTAAAGTGATGTATTCATATATATAATTTTACAATCACCCTCAGTTTGCTGTTCCTCTGGCATTAGAACAGATTGTTGTTGTTTATTTGCTTTAACATCAAAGGTAAATGTTTTTGTTCCTTTAAGGACATATGTAAAAATAAATGCATATGGTTTACAATAGAATCATATTTAGTGATAAGCACATAGGACATGAGACCATCCAAAATAAATGCAGAACCAAATCTCTCATGCATATGCACTCAACCACATATGTTTATTGATAAAATGCTAAGTGGAAAAACCTGAATTATGTAAATTTATCTCTCTCCTTTGCCTTTTTAAATATACACACAATCAATCAAACTCTTTGTGATTTAGTAATGAATAAGTAATACTCCATTGCATATGTAATGAAATGTGTGGCATAAAATCAATATTAGGTATAAAAAATCTATGGCAATAAGGTTAGAAGGAATGTGCCATAGCACCGATTATCTCATAGCCAAAAATATAGGTATTTTTAGTCTCTGATTTTTTTCATTGTCTACATTTTCTATGAATAACACAGATAACTTTTGTAACATTTTATTCTAAATCTTTTAACATGAAAGATACATTTAAAAATACTCATTCCATATACACGCTGATTTATAAAATATTTATTATGATTTCTCATGGAGTTTAGGAATATTCAAAATCTACTAAAAGTTATCATGTTTTATGATAGCTCTCACTTGCTTTAAAAAAAAAAACAGTCTTGACAATTTACAAGTATGCAGTGGGCATCCACCTGGGGCCTAGATATCCTCTTGGGGACTGATGTCAACCTGGAGCCTGATGTCCACCTGGGACTGGCTATCCACCTGCGGCCAGATATCCACCTATGGCTGAATTTCCATTTGGGACCTGAAGTCTACCTCTGGCCAGGGTGTCCATCTGGGGCGTGATGTCCACCGGACACCTAGGTATCAACTTGGGGCTTGATGTCTACCTGTCCTCAGACTGTGGCCCCTGGGGATAGGGACCACGTGGACATTTTCAGTACCGTATGCTGGGCCCACCAGGGCACCTGGCACACAGGACTAATGCTAAGGGCAGAGTTGCTGTGTGAATAAATGGGAGGATGTCAAATGCCTCTTCCTGTTTCTGGCCACCTCATAATGTGGAGATCATTCATAAGAACAGGAACTGCGTGACCTCAGCATGACTCTCCCCTGGCTCCAGATGCATGAGAACAGCTCAGTGGGCACCAGGAACACAGAACACTGTCCTCCCACCCACCCCGTAGCGAGCGTCAGCACTGCAGCCTCAGGCAGGAGCATCACAGAACAAAACAGGGACCTGCATTTAGGATTCCTCAAGTCAGTGGCTCTCTAGGGTCCCAGGAGGCAAAGGAGCAGGATCTGCAGGCTCCAATGGCAGTAAGAAGGACCTCAGCAGTCTCTTTTGTCCCTTCTTTGCCTCCAGTTCCTGGGATGTGCAGTTCACTCTCGAGGCGTCCTCACCACAGCCAGGGCAGCAATTTCCCCCAACTTCCAAATGAGGTTTGATCGTGTTCCGGGACTTTTGACACAGGGTCCAGTGCCTGGGCACATTCTGTCCTATCCCAAATCCTCATCCACCCGAACCACCAAGCCTCTCTCTGCTCTGAAGGACCCCCAGAGTGAATAGCTTTTTTCAAGTGTCTCAGCAAACACGGGGTCATTTGTAAAAAAGCCAAGGTCAACAAGCACTATCAGAGCATGTGGAGCCCTATGGTTTCATGCTCTAAGCACCTCACATTATATACAGGAGAAAACGGAGGCTTCATCTCCTGCAGCCCCTGTCTACACTAGGGCAGGTGGGATGGTCGTAATTCCAGGTGCCCACAGAGGTGGACTGCAGGACCCCAGTTCTGTCCTTTCAAGGCTGTGCTGGGCATGGCCCTGGCCCAGGCAGAACCCTGGGAAGCTTGCGGATTCTCCTGCCCATGCTCTAGGCCCTTGTCTGAGCCTTTCTCTAAACTCAGCACATTGAATAGGGCTTGCTGGCTTCTCCTGCCCATGCTCTAGGCCCTTGTCTGAGCCTTTCTCTAAACTCAGCACATTGAATAGGGCTTGCTGGCTTCTCCTGCCCATGCTCTAGGCCCTTGTCTGAGCCTTTCTCTAAACTCAGCACATTGAATAGGGCTTGCTGGCTACACGTAGGTCAAGAGTGTAACCCCCATATCTCTAATTCCTCACAGAGTTCTCGCTATATTCTCCCACCCACCCTGTTCTCAGACCTCCAGACTCAGAGAATAGATAGGCTACTGCCTGGTAACTCTATCTGGATGTCTAAGAGCAAACCCTACATAGCAAATTGTGCCAACACTATATATCCACCACCCACAAACCCATGCCGATCATAATGCCCATATGGAAACTAAATACTTGGACTGGTCCCATATGCAGAAAAAGGCAAATTATAAACAAAAGATTGTTATTAGGTTGGCGTGAAAATTATTGCTGTTTTTGACATTACTTTTAATGGCAAAAACTGCAATAACTTTTACACCAACCTAATAGGAGTGTGTGAAATGAACAGGTCTAGTTTGTCGTGCTTTTCTGTTTTCCATTTGTTCATATTTGTTGCTTTCTGTGTATCTTTGAGAGTTTGGAGGAATTTGTGAAAGGAACCAGGATAAACATTTTTTCTTGCTATTTGAAGGCCACATTTTTTATGTATGTTACATCTCTAGTAATAGCTTTTTCAAAATTCTGTTTCATCTGCATACCTTATGTTCTTAATTAGTATTGCTACTAATATCAAAAGTTATTTTCTTATTTTAATATTTTGTCTTCTGTTATTTCTTAGTTTATGTTACTTAAATTTGTTATGATTTTTGTTTACTTGTATGCTTTTTCTAGGTTTTCAGATGGATGATTTAGTTGTTTTATTAGATTTTCAGTTTTTTCTAAAAAATGTACTTAAAGTTAGAAATATACCTCCAATTTCTGTTTTAAATGCATTCTCAAAAACTTACATATCTAAAGGTATTTATCATTATACTACATTGTTTTCATAATTCACCTATTGTTTTCTCTCTAACTTCAAGATTGCTTAATAATGGTCTTAGTGATTTCCAAATATCTGAAAATTTTAATTATTGCTGGCTTTGAGGAATACAATATGATATTGATGATTTAGAATACATTGATTACTCATTTGTTGTCTAATTCATGACCTACATTTGAAAACATGATGAAATACAAATGTACATTTGTATACTTTTAAATAAAGTTATTGACCATGTTATTTACATCCTTTTCAGCTTTTTTACTTTTGATTTTCAATATTATTGTGCTGGCTTACCAAAGAACTAGTTAAAATTAATTTTCTACCTATTTCCCTATCCCACTTGTTTAAATTAAAATTTCAAAATTATACTTTTAATTATACTTACGTTACAGATTTTCATATTTTTTAATCAATGTTTCTTTACCACTGTTCCTTATAAAGTCGTTTTTGGTGCCCTTTAAGTGGTGATGAATAGAAATAATAAAGCAACTGAAGCAAGGTGATAAGAAAAAATGAGAAGACAGAAACAAATCAATGTGTCCATTTATGTAAATTTAACTGTGTAAGAGCAATAACAAAAAAAAACCCAGAAAGTTATTTTTCAAAACTATTCATAGAAAGTGAGATTACACACACAGAGAGAGAGACAGGCCCGAGGTGAAGACCAGGCTCCTCATAGAACTCTGGCCCCAGGTGGACACTGAACTCCAGGTGTACATTAGGCCCCCAGTTAATGCTCAGGCCCCAGGAAGGTAATCAGGCTTATGAAGGGTATATGGCTCCAGGTGGATACCCAGGATCCAGGTAGAAATCAGGGACAAGTGGGCACCAGGCCTCAGAGGGATACCTACGACCTTAGTGACCTCAGGCCCCAGTTGGACAGTAGGGCCACAGGTGAACTCCAGTCTTCAGGTGGACATCAGGCCCCAGGGGAAATACAGGTCTTAGGTCTACTCCTAAGACACAGGTGGACACAGGTCTTAGGTTTACCCCTAGGACCCAGGTGGACAACAGGCCCTGGGTGGCCACGGGCCCCAAGTATCCAGTTTCCTAAGAGCTAGGGTGGGCAGCCCCACTGGGCACTGTGGCCAGGCCTGCCATGTCTTCTTGTTCAGCTGCCACATTCTGGTGGGGTGGGCGGGAGGTGTCAAGAGACCACAATCTAAGTTCTTATTACCTGATTTTATTTCACCTCCACTGAGTGCTCACTCTCCTCTCACCTAACAGATTTACTCTCATCTGCAGGTGGTTTAAACGCAAAGGTTTACTGAAGATTTAAAGAGTGTTATCACAGTTGGGATGATTTAAACTAACAGTACACGTTGCATTTTAAGAAAATAATTAATCCCCAGAGGAGGTGTGGGTTATGGAGCCACGACAAATTTTCAACATTGCTTCCCTTACTTGTTGTTTCCAAATAAAAGATTTTTGATTCCCCACTGATGTTGGATGAGAATGCTGAGTGTGCAAGCAAAATATCATATTTTAACTAAGGGCCCAATAGTGTCTTAAATATGCAGAGCTGAGTCTGCAGGTGGAGAGTGACAGGTTTGTTCAAAACGTGGTATAGAGCGGCCTTGGGTCTCACCTGCCGGCCCTTCCATCGTGTGCCCTCCCAGCGAGGCGCCCAAGCCCCGCCTTAGGGCACACCCCTTCACAGGGCCACATAGGCCCCAGTCCTCACCTATGCGGTCATCTCCAAATGGCACAGCAAGACCTTCTGTCCAGGCCCAGGCCAGGGTCCCAGTATCTCCAGGGGGGCCTGGCATCCAGGCATCTGTTGAGAACTGGCCCAATGTTGGGGTCTGAGCTAGCCTGTGGGACCTGGACATGTGGGGCAGCTGCACGAGGACTCATGCCTGGCTTTATGTGTAGCACCAGGAAAGGCACTTTAATCGTATTCATTTGTTGCTCACAAAACCTCTGAGGTGGGTGCCTTCCCCATGTCACAGATGGGAATGACAAGAAATAATAAGGTTAAAGAGCATGCTGATGGTTGAAACCTGGTCAGGAACTGAGAACTGGAGTCTGTAGACCCCTACCTGTGACCTCTGTGGCCGGAGGACCCTCTCTCACCGGGTTTGTGTTTGCAGCATGTCCTGTCCTTCCCTAAGGGCCTCAGGTTCTGAGGCATGGTGAGGGCTGCTGGAGCCCATCACTGAGCTGTAGAAGGAAATACTAACGCTGGCCATGCCACCTTCCAGGCAGACACAGCTAGGGTTGAAAATTGAGATGGGGCAGGGCTGCCAGGAACAGAGGGAGGCAGGTGGAGAATAACTCACCAGTGAGGGGTTTCACTGCTACAGCTTTCCAGGGCCATTTCCACTTTCTGGGTGGCATTTTGGGGCAGCTCACACAGCACACCCACATAGCCAGTCCCCAGGGTCACAGTCCCCAGATGTTGGTCATCTTGGTGACAGGCCCTGTGCTTCTCCAGGAGCCTTTGTGTATTGGCCCTTCCCAGGTAAACGTGATATGTCCTGGTTGTCCTCAGTCCAGGGCACTGCCAGCATTTTCCTTTCTTGTCAGGGTCAAAGCTTTGTTGATCATCTCCAGGATACGATGGCCAGCTGGCCCTTGGAGAGCCAGTCACTCCAGGTGACACGGTTTGGTACTGGACGTCCGCCGTCCCCTCTCCCACGCCACCCCATACTGGTCCCCGTATCCAGCCGCCACCGCTGCTACAGAAAGAACAGCCCCACTGCCTCCGCGCAGCTGCCATTGTTTAAAGGGACCTCAGCCTGACTTCCAGGAGCTACGCAAGACTCGGCCCAGTAAATGCGCATGCGCGAGGAGCGAGCTGCTGCTCCCCATCACAGCGATTCCCAGGGTTGTGGTAGAAACCACTCCCTGAGGCTTGGCAAAGCAGGAGCCCTCCGTGGCAGGGCTTCGGTGTCGGGGCTCCGAGGCTCCGGCCTGACTTCTCCACGGGGTCCACAGGAACGTCTCCGGATGCCAGGACTTGAAATGGGCCAACCAGGATGGCGAAACCACAGGCAGAGTCCGGGGAAACAGAGCGGCATCCCATCCTCAGGCCTGCCCGGACGGTGTTCGGGTGAGTCTCCCCAAAAGTCGTGCCCCCGTAATCTGGATGACAGGTCTGCCTGTGTGTCCGTGGGCTGCTCTCTCACCCGAGGGTCGTTCGCGTGGAGAGCAGAACCCCGCAGCCTCAGGGGTTGCCTGAGGGCTGAGGTAGGGGTGTTTCCGTGACACCGCTGTATGACTGTGCGCGCGTGTGTGCGTGTGTGTGTGTGTCCCATTCTCTCCTCTCTCTCTGTCACTATTTCTTTCCGTGTCTCTGTCAGTTTGTGTGTGTGTGTGTGTGTGCCCTTGTGCGTGTGTGTGTTTGGACGAATGTGCTCTGTGCGCCAGAAAGCGATTTCTTGCATGTCGGCCGGTCTTTGGTGAGCCTCTTACTGCATCTCTGCCTGGGTCATGTGGCCGGTTGTCATTCATTTTCCTGGCGGTTCCACTTTGGGTTTGTGAAGGCCTCTACAACGTAAGGAGATGCGTCGGTCCTGGAGCAATTGAAATATCATCCCCATCCTGAGTGGCCTCTTTTCTAGGATCAAGATGACCACACTCCAGCCAAGGATAAAAGCCCCACAGGAGCTCACTGCCCTGCAGGAGAGGAGCAGAACCACATCCAAGAAGATGGCTGTATCTTTTCACCGCTCTTTTCTGAGAAATGAAGCCACACCACGATACAGTCTTGAAGAAGAAGCCGGGAATGGGAGATGGCAACAATCTCTGTCATGGTGGCCTCTCTGGACAAGTTACCCGTTTGGCACCCCTCCCCTTATGCCCGTGGCAGTGGCACAGTGCTGTATCCTGCCTGGGCTCTGGCCCCTGCTCTGTCCTCCTTCTTACTCTGTCTCCCTTGTTTCTGAGGGGCCTAGATGCTCCTAGGTCTGGCTGAATGTCTTCAACAAAGATCACTTCCCAGTCCATCATGGAGTCAGTTGGTGGACATCCGTTTCATGATTGTGTCTCTCTCCAAACCTGTTTCTGCTTGATTGGGCAGGTTTGATGATCCTGGAGCTCTTAGCTTCCATATGTGTCTCAGACAGGGAAGCTACCTTGGTCTCCATGTTTCACCTCATGGGTGGGTGGATTGCCTAGAAGCAATGGTAAACGACCATGGCTGGCCTTGTCCTCTATGACAGCTGCGATGTCGCATTTCCTCTGCATCTCCTGTCTCATTCTTGAGGGACGTCCTCTCCTCTGCTCCTGGGTAGACTGACTCCCTGAATCTTTTGGCCCCCTCCTGGATCCCAGGTGTTCTTTGATTTTGCTTGGCATTGATGGAAAGGTCACTTGTACCCCCCTTCATCTGGGCACGTGCCTGGACACCATTGCTTGTTTCGCTATCGCCCCATATGCCCTCAGTGACACACATCCACACCATCTGCTCTGGGATACGCCACTGCCATGCGTGGTCGCCTTGGTTCCACCTCGGAATAGCCCCGTCCCTGTTTGCATGTGTCATGGAAAGTGGTATCAGCTTGCAGGAGCCCCTGGGCTTAGAAGCGGGGCAGGCCACTGCTCTTTCAAAGGAGGAGGGAGGCAGAGGGCTCATGGGTCAGTGAATTTTCAGCTGACACTACAGTCTTGAGGCCCATGGGAACATTCTGTGCTGCAGCGAGGCCCTGCCTGGTCAGCGGATGTGGTGAGCCCATCCTTTCTCACCCAGAGGGGTCCAAGATCGGATCCGAAGAGGAGTCCTGAGACTCCAGCAGGATCCCTAGAGCTCTCTCTTCACTAGTGGAAGTCGGCTCAAGGAGGTCCTGAAGACAGGACTCCTGAGGGTTTGGCCCTAGGTCACCCGCAGACCCCTCTCCCACGATGCCCCCTACTGGATCCCGGATCCAGCCGCCGCCGAGGTTACACCAGGAGCGCGCCTGCCGCCGCGCAGCCTCCATTGTTTCAAGCGGACGCAGCCTGACTGCCAGGAGCCCAGCGCGAGTCGGCCCCGCCAATGCGCATGCGCGAGGCACCAGCGGCTTCTGCCTTCAGTGATTCCCACGGTTGTCTTAGAAACCAGTCCCCCAGGCTTGGCAAAGCAGGAGCCCTCCGTGGCAGTGCTTGGGTGTCGGGGCTCCGAGGCTGCGGCCTGACCTCTCCACGCGGTCGACAGGAACATCTCCGGATGCCAGGAGTCGCAAAGGGCCCACCATGATGACGAAACCACAGGCAGAGACCGGGGGAACCAGCGCGGCATCCCAGCCTCAGGCCTGCCAGGACGGTGTTCGGGTGAGTCTCCCCAAAAGTCCTGTCCCCGTGATCTCGAGGACAGGTCGGCCTGCGTGTCGCTAGGCTCCTTTGTCATCCAAGGGTCGTTCTCGCAGAGGGCAGAACCCCGCAGCCTCAGGAGTTGCGTGGGGGTGTATGCTTCTGTGCCACTGCTGTATGACTGTGTGTGTGTGTACATGTGTGTGTGTGTGTGCGTGTCTCCCATTCTCTCTTCTCTCTGTCTCTCACTCTCTGTGGGCTTCTTTCTCTCTCTCTGTCATTGTGTGTGTGTGTGTTCCCGTCTGCGAGTGACTTTGGAAGAATGTGCCCTGTGCGCCAAAAAGCGACTTCTTGATTTTTGGCCTGTCTTTCATGAGCCTCTTTTTACGTCTCTGCCTGGGTCATGTGGCCGGTTGTCAATCGTTTTCGCCGTGGTTCCACTTTGGGTCTGTGAAGGCCTTGACCACATGAGGAGATGCGTCGGTCCCGGAGCAATTGAAATCTCATCCCCATCCTGAGCGGCCTCTTTTCTAGGATCAAGACGACCACACTGCAGCCAAGGACAAAATCCCCACAGGAGCTCATTGTTCTGCAGGAGAGGAGCGGACCCACGTCAGAGAAGATGGTTGTATCTTTTCACAGCTCTTCTCTGAGAAATGAAGCCACACCACGATACAGTCTGGAAGAGGAAGCCGTTAAAGGGAGATGGCAACAATCCCTGTCACTGGAACTCTGGCCTCTCTGGACAAGCCACCCTAGTGGCACCCCTCCCCTTATGCCCGTGGCGGTGGCACGGTGCTGTATCCTGCCGGGGCTCTGGCCTCTGCTCTGGCCTCCCTCTTGCTCTGTCTCCCCTGTTTCTCAGGGGCCTGGATGCCTCTCGCTCTGGCTGAATGTCTTCAACAAAGATGACTTCCCAGTCCGTCAGGGAGACACTTCCTGGAGACCTGTGTCGTGATTGTTTCTCTCTGCAAGCCTGTTTCTGCTTGACTGGGCAGGTCTGATGACCCTGGAGCTCTTGGCTTCCATATGTGTCTCAGACAAGGAAGCTTCCTTGCTCTGCATGTTTCCCTTCATGGGTGGGTGGATTGCCTAGAATGAGCGCTAGGCGACCATGACTGGCCTTGCCTTCTAGGACAGGTGGTGTCGCATTTCCTCTGCACTTCCTGTCTCATACTTGAGGGACATTCTCTCCTCTGCTCCTGGGTGGAAGGACTCCCTGGATCTTTTGGCCATATCGAACGTCACGGAGCCAAAACGACTGGGCTGGGGCTGGGGTTGGGGCTGGGGCTGGGTGCAGGGGAGGTTGCATCAGGGCTACCTGGACGGTGGAGGGTTGGGGGTGGGGTGAATGTTGCAGAAACCTCTTTGCTCCTCTGGCAGATGTTTCAAAATGTGGCTTGGACTCAGGCACAGGCCACCTCCTGGTTCCCAGGTGTTCTTTGATTTTCCTTGGCATTGATGGAAGGGTCACTTTTTCACCCCTTCCATCGGGCACATGCCTGGACACCACTGTTTGTTTCACCGTCGCCCCAGATGACTCTGGTGACACACATTCACACCACCTGCACTGAGATACGCCAGTGCCACGCGTGGTCGCATTGTCTCCACCTCGGATTCCCCCCGTCCGTGCTTGCACGGGTTCTGTAAAATGGTGTCGGCTTGCAGAAGCCCCAGGGCTTTTAGATGCGGGGCAGGCCACTGCTCTTTCAAAGGAGGAGGGAGCCAGAGGGCTCACGGATCAGTGAATTTTCAGCTGACACCACGCCTTGAGGACCATGGGGTCATTCTGTGCTGCAGCGAGGCCCTGCCTGCCTCACCAGATGTGGTGAGCCCATCCTTTCTCACCCGGAGGGGTCCATAATCGGATCTGAAGGATCCCCAGCAGGCGCCCTGAAGCTCCCCCTCCTTTCTCACCGGGTGGGTCCAAGATCGGACCTGAAGAGGAGTCCTGAGACCCCAGCAGGTGCCCTTGAGCTCCCTCTCCACCGGTGGAAGTTGGCTGAAGGAAGTCCTGAAGACAGGACTCCTGAGGGTTTGGCGCTATTCACTTGCGGCCTCCTCTCTCACGCCGCCGCCTACTGGATCCCGGATCCATCGGTGGCTGAGGCTGCAGCAGGAGCGCCCCTGCAGCCGCACAGCCGCCATTGTTTCAAGGGGACGCAGCCTGATCCCCAGGAGCGGAGCCCCAGTCGGCCCCGCCAATGAGCATGTGTGAAGCACCAGCTGCTTCTGCTATCACAGTGATTCCCACGGTTGTCAGAAACCAGTCCCCAAGGCTTGGCAAAGCAGGAGACCTCCATGGCAGTGCTTGGGTGTTGGGGCTCCGAGGCTCCAGCCTGACCTCTCCACGGGGTCGACAGGAATGTCTCCGGATGCCAGGAGTCGCAAAGGGCCGACCAGGATGAAGAAACCTTCGGCGGAGTCCAGGGGAAACACCGTGACAGACTAGCCTCAGGCCTGCCCGGATGGTGTTCGGGTGAGTCTCCCCAAAAGTTGTGCCCCCATGATCTCTAGGACAAGTCGGACTGCGTGTCCTTGGGCTACTCTCTCACCCAACAGTCGTTCTCGTTGAGAGCAGAACCCCACAGCCTCAGGGACTGCCTGTGGGCTGAGGAGGGGGTGTTTCTGTGCCACTGCTCTGACTGTGTATGTGTCTGTGTGTTCGTGTGGGGGGGTGACTCCCATTCTCTCCTCTCTCGCTGTCTGTCACTCGGTCAGTTTCTTTCCCTCTCTCTGTCGGTTTGTATGTGTGTGTGTGTGTGCCCTTGTGCGTGTGTGTCTTTGGACAAATGTGCCCTGTGTGCCGGAAAGCGATTTCTTCCATGTTGGCCGGTCTTTGGTGAACCTCTTTCTGTGTCTCTGCCTGGTTCATGTGACCAGTTGTCAATCATTTTCCTGGCCCTTCCACTTTGGGTTTGTGAAGGCCTGGACACATGAGGAGATGCGTTTGTCCCGGAGCAATTGGACTATCATCCCCACCCTTAGCAGCTTCTTTTCCAGGATCAAGATGACCACACTCCAGCCTAGGACAAAGGCCCCACAGGGGCTCACTGTCCTGCAGGAGAGGAGCAGACCCACGTCAGAGAAGATGGCTGTATCTTTTCACGGCTCTTCTCTGAGAAATGAAGCCATACCACGATACAGTCTTGAAGAGGAAGCCGGGAATGGGAGATGGCAGCAATCCCTGTCCCTGTGACGCTGGCCTCTCTGGACAAGTCACCCGTTTGACACCTCTCCCCTTATGTCCATGGCAGTGGCACGGTGCTGTATCCTCCCTGGGCTCTGACCTCTGCTCTGGCCTCCCTGTTACTCTGTCTGCCCTGTTCCTGAGAGGCCTAGATGCCTCTTGATCTGGCTGAATGTCTTCAACAAGCTCATTTCCCTGTCCATCAGGGAGACAGTTGGTGGACATCCATGTCATGATTGTTTCTCTCTCCCAACCTGTTTCTGCTGGATTGGACTGGTTGGATGACCCTGGAGAGCTTGACTTCCATAGGTGTCTCAGACAGGCAAGCTACCTTGGTCTGCATGTTTCACCTCATCAGTGGGTGGATTGCCTAGAATGAGCAGTAGGCCACTGTGACAGGCCTAGTCTTCTAGGACAGGTGGTGTCGCATTTCCTCTGCACTTCCAGTCTCATTCTCGAGAAACATTCTCTCCTCTGCTCCTGGGTGGACTCACTCCCTGAATGTTTTGGCCCCCTCCTGGATCGAAGTGTTCTTTGATTTTCCTTGGCATTGGTGGAAAGGTCACTTGTGCCCCCCTTCCACCTGGCACATGCCTGAACACCATCTTGTGTTTCGCCATTGCCCCATATGCCTTCAGTGACAAACATTCACACCATCTGCTCTGGGATACGGCAGTCCCACACGTGTTGGCATTGGCTCCACTTTGGAGTTGCCCTTGTCTCTGTTTGCATGTGTCCTGGAAAGAGTTATCAGCTTGCAAGGGCCCCAGAGCTTTTACAAGTGGGGCAGGCGACTGCTCTTTCAAAGGAAGAGGGAGGAAGAGGGTTCATGGATCAGTGATTTTTCTGCTGACACCACGCCTTGAGGCCCATGCGATCATTCTGTCCTGCAATGAGGCCCTTCCTTTCTCAGCAGATGTGGTGAGCCTAACCTTCTTCACCCGGGGGGTCCAAAATGGGATCTGAGGAGGGGTCTGGAGACGCCAGCAGGTGCCCTGAAGCTCTCTCTCCACTGGTGGAAGTCAGCTCAAGGAAGTCTTTAAGACAGGACTCCTCGGGGTTTGGCCCTGGGAACACCGCGGCCCTCTCTCCCCTGCCGCCCCCTACTGGAACCTGCATCCCACCATCGCCGCAGCTGCAGCAGGATTCCCCCTGCCACCGCCAGTCGCCATTGTTTAAAGGGGCCACAGCCTGACTTCCAGGAGTGGAGCGCGAGTCGGCCCAGCAAATGCGTATCCACGAGGCTCTAGCTGATTTTCCCGTCACATTGATTTCCATGGTTGTCTTAGAATCCAGTCCCTGAGGCTTGGCAAAGCAGGAGTTCTCCGTGGCCCTGCTTCATTGTCAGGGCTCTGAGCCTCCAGCCTGACTCGCAAGGGTTTTAATACCCTTCTCATCCTCAGCTGCCTCTTTGCTAGGATCAAGACGACCACATCCCAGCCAAGGACAAAGGCCTCACAGTTGCTCATTGTCCACCCGCAGGAGGGTGCCCACAGACCTTCAAGAAGATGGTTTCCACTCCTCTCACACTTTGCCCTCGTTGACAAATCTAGCCACAGCTAGACACAGGGACGGAGAAGGAAGCCGGCAACGGGATGCGGCAAGCATTTCTGTCACTCAAACGCTAGCCTTCCTGGCCAAGTCACCCGTTTGGCACTTGTTCCCGGATGCCCGTGATGGTGGCATTGTGCCGTATCCTGCCTGGGCGCTGGCCTCTGCTCTCTCCTCCTTATTTCTCTGTCTGCCCAGTTTCTTGGAATCCTAGAGGCTTCTTAGTCTGGCTCAACGTCTTCAACAAAGAACACGTCCCAGTCTATCAGGGAGAAATTTCTTTGGGGTCCGTTTCATGATTCCTTCCCTCTCCAAACCTATTTCTGGATGATTGGGCAGGTGTGATGATCCTGGAGCTCTGGGCTGCCATACCTGTCTTGGACAGGAAGCTCCCTTGGTCTCCATGTCGGAAGTGATGGCTGCGTGGTCCGTCCAGGAAGAGCGGGAGGCGACCCCACCGTGGCTGACCTTTGCCTTCTAGGAAAGGCAGTGTTGCATCCCACCTGTGCTTCCTCTCTCATTCCTAAGGGCCATCCAGTTGCTCTGCTCCTGGGGAAAGTGCCTTCAAGCAGTGAATCTTTTGGCTGCCACTGATGTGAGGGAGCCAAAGGGACTGGGTTTTGCTGGGTTTAGGGGAGGTGGCATCAGGGGTTCCTACCCGGTGGCGGGGTGTCAGTGTGGTGTCGTTTGTCGACACCTCTGGGCCCCTCTGGTAGGCATCCCTGAATGTGGCTTGGACTCGGGCACAGGCCCTGCCTCGCATGTTTTCAGGTGTGCTTGGCTTTTCCTCAGCTTTGTGTGGAAGGTCCCAGTGGCCCACGGAGGCAAGCCTGGACGTCACTATCTGTCTCGGCATCGCCCCATACGGCCTCAGAGACACACGCTCACTCCATCTGCTCTTGGGAGACATCAGTACCACGTGTGGTCACATTGGCTCCATCTCGGACTCGCCTCTGTCTCTCTTTGCACATGTCGCGGAAAGCAGTTTCGGGATGCCAGAGCCCTGGGCCTTGGAGATAAAGGCAGGCCACTGCTCCACCCAGGAAGGAGGGAGGCAGTGGGCTCATGGGTCGGTGCATTTTCAGCCTAGAGTATGCCTTGCGGCCCTTGGGATCTTTCTGTGCCCCACCGAAACCCTTCCCGCCTCACTACATTGTAACCCCATTCCTGATCACCCTTTCGGATCCATACTCAGATCCGAAGAAGAGTCTGGAATGCCCAGCCGGCACCCTGAAGCTCCTCCACCACTAGGAACTGAAACAGAAGACCGATCAAGAAGGTCCTGAGATGACAGGACTCCTATGGGTCCAACCATGGGTCTCCTGCAGGTTCCCTCCTAGTACTCTTCCCACCCGCCATCTCGGACTGCGCCGCCGCCCCAGTCCCCGAAGCCCGTCGTGTCGCCGCCATTTTTTAAAGGGTCCGCAGCCTGACTCTAGGGAGCAAGGGGGGAGTCGGCCTCGCCAGTGCGCATGCGGGAGGCCCAAGCCACGGCTTTGGTAACAGTGACCGCCACTGTTGCCCAGAAGTGGGTCCCTGAGACTTGGTGAAGTGGGAGCCCTGTGTGATAGTGCGTCAGAGTGGGGGCTGAGATCAGTCCTGGCCAGGGTGTTAACAGGATGGTCTCCGGAGACCGGTATTCTCGGAGGGTCAAAAACCAGGAAGAAACCTCAGGAGCAAGAAACCTCAGGCAGATCACAGGGGAGGCAGCGCGAGATCCCAGCCTCAGGCCAGGATTTGCCGAGGGTCGATGAGGCCCCTCTCCCAATCTTCACCTCACCAGCCACCACCCCAGTCCCCGCAGCCGCCTCTCCACCATCATTTATTTTATTATTATTTTTTTTAACAGTCGAAGTCTCGCTCTGTCACCCAGTCTGGAGTGTAGTGGTGGGATCTCAGCTCACTGCAAACTCTGCCGCTTGGGTTCAAATGATTCTCTTGCCTCCACCTCCCGAGTACCTGGGATTAGAGGATTATTCAGAATCGGGGCTAAGACCAGTCCTGGCCAGGGCATCAGCAGGATGGTCTCTGCAGGCCGGGATTCACGGAGGGTCGTCCAAGAGGAAGAAACCGCGGGCAGAGGGCCGAAGAAGCAGCGCGGGATCCCAGCCTCACGCCTGCACAGACGGTGTGCCAGTGAGTCTCTTCAAAAAAGGAGAGGCTTGCTTGTGTGCCCGTGGGCTGCTCTCTCACTGGTGGGTCGTAGTTGCGGAGAGCAGAACCCGGAAAATTCAGGGACTGCCTGGGGGTGGGTGTTACCGTGCCACTGCCCTATGTCTTTGTGCGTTTGTGTGCGTGCTAAGTCTCTCTCTTATTTCTATCTCTCTCCTTTCTCGCTCTTTCGCTCTGTGTCCGTCTGTGTGTGCCTGTGTGTGTGTTGGGACACATGTGCCCTGTGCGCCAGAGGGCAGTATCTTGTACGTCGGCCTTTCTTCTGGTCAGCCTGTCTCCGCGTCTCTGCCTGGGTCATGTGGCCGGTTGTCAGTCATTTTTCTGGTGGCTCCAGTTTGGGTTTGTGAAGGTCTGGTGAGGTGGGGAGCTGCGTCTATCTCATAAGTATCTAAATCACCTCCCCACCCTGAGAGCCCTCTTTTCTAGGATTAAGGTCTCCACCCCCCAGCCAAGGATAAAAGCCTCACCAGTGAGGTCATTGTCTACCTGCAGGAGCTGTGTAGAGCGACCTGAAAAAAGATGGTTCTCATTCGTCTCTCTCTTTCATCTCATTGAGAAATCTAGCCACAGGGTAACACAGGTTTTGAGAGGATGGGAACGGGACATGGCAAGGATCTGTGAGTGTGCAGGCTGTGTTTCACATATCATTAAACATAGTCCAGTGAGGGTTCTGCAGATAGCTGGCGTTTAAGTTTGTTTTATTGAATCAAGGAAAATAAAAAATGCTGAGAAAAAATGACACAACTTGCCTGCCAGCCCATCTGAATGTTACAAATTTAATAGTAATTTTAATTTATCTTCTCATGTAAAGGTCCTTGGCAGTGATACCTGATTTCCTAAGATAGCCTTGCTTTATTTCGTATGATTAAGATATCATGCATATCAGAGTATCTGGAAATTCTTCCCAATGCCCTTGACATACGTGATTAATCACATTCCCAAAATAACATACCAAAACAAACAACAGAAAATTATTTGTTACTTGGTTCCTTCAAATTTGTTTATCTAATTTGTGGTTCCTTCATGCACGAAACATTTCATGTGTGTCTGGCACTCTTCTGGTCACAAATTTCATCTTAAATAACCTAAGTATTGAAATGCTTGTGCCCTTTGATTAATTTTTACTAAATAAATACTTTGATAAAAAGCTACATTGAGGCTGGGTGCAGTGGCTCACACCTCTAGTCCCAGCTCTTTGGGAGGCTGAGGCCAGCAGATCATGAGATCAGGAGATCAAGACCATTCTGGCCAAGATGGTGAAACCCTGTCTCTTCAGAAATACAAAGAATTAGCCAGGAGAGGCCAGGCGCTGGCTCATGCCTGTAACCCCACACTTTGGGAGGCTGCGGTGGGTGGATCACCTAAAGTCAGGAGTTCAAGACCAGTCTGCCCAACATGGCGAATCCCTGTTTCTACTAAAAATACAAAAAATTAGCCAGGTGTGGTGGCAGGTGCCTGTAATTCCCAGCTACCCAGGAAGCTGAGGCAGGAGAATCACTTGAACCCAGGATGCGGAGGTTGCAGTGAGCTTAGATCACGCCACTGCACTCCAGCCTGGGCAAAAAGAGTGAAACTCTGTCTCAATAAAACAGAAAGAAAGAAAAGAAAAGGAAAGAAAGAAAGAAAGAAAGAAAGAAAGAAAGAAAGAAAGAAAGAAAACCTTGTCTAAAAATACAAAAATTAGACCCTGAAGGTCACATCTGAATGAGAAAGACATTGTTTGGCTCAAATTGTCTGACACTAAGGAATAGTGCAGACTGGACAACTGAGGAGACTCACACCTATAATCCCAGCACTTTGGGAGGCCAAGGCAGGTGGATTACCTAAGGTCAGGAGGTCGAGACCAGCCTAGCCAAAATGGCAAAACTCTGTCTCTACTAAGAAGACAAAAATTAGCCAGGCGTGGCGGTGCACATCTGTAATCCCAGCTACTTGGGAGGCTGAGGTGGCAGAATCACTTGAACCTGGAAGGCAGAGGTTGTAGTGAGCTGAGATCATGCCACTGTACTCCAGCCTGGGTGACAGAGTGAGACTCTGTCTCAGAAAAAAAAAAAAAAAGAAAAGGTCACTAATGTATCAAATAAAACAATCATTCATGTATTGCAAATAAATACTCAACCAAGACAAAAAGGCATGTCACATCTTCTGGGAAAAGATTGAAATGATGGTGAGAAGAAAACTGTGACTCTTGAATGTAAGACAGAAAAAAATCAGGGCACGATGTTAAGGAATTGGAAATAATTATCCATATTAAAGGAATACAAGAAACAGAGAGGAGAGAGGGACACGGTAGTCACAGACTGCAGGGGTGTGGGGTAGGTGGGAATCAAGGAGGCAGAGAGAGCAGTGGGAATGTACATAAAATCACCCTCCAGAGCTGTGCTGTCCAATAAGGTTGCTGAACACTTGAAAGATGGCTATTTCAATCTGAGAAATGCTGTAAGTGGAAAACACATTTAAAAAAAATTCTGAATACTCAGTATAAAAGAAAGAATGGGGTGGTGTTGGGGCTCACACCTGTAATCCCAGCATTTTGGAAGGCCCAGGCGGGAGGATTGCTTGATCCGGGAGTTTGAGACCAGTCTGGGCAACACAGAAAGACCTCATCTCTTCAGAAAAAAAAAAATATTAGGCCAAGTGCAATGGCTCACACCTGTAATCCCAGCACTTTGGGAGGCCAAGGTCAGTGGATCACTTGAGCTCTGGAGTTCGAGACCAGCCTGGACAACATGCCAAAACCCTGTCTTAACAGGGTTTTTTGTATTTTAAAAATACAAAAATTAGTCAGGCGTGGTGGCACATGTTTGTGGTCACAGCTACTTGGGCGGCTGAGGTGGGAGGATCATTTGAGCCCTGGAGGTTGAGGCTGCAGTGAGCTGACATTGTGCCACTGCACTCCAGCCTGGGTGACAGAGTAAGACCCTGTCTTAAAAAAAAAAAAATAGCTGGGCATGGTGGTGGTCAGGACCAGCCTGACCAACATGGAAGAACCCCGTTTCTACTAAAAATACAGAAATAGCCAGGTGTGGTGGGCCATGCCTATAATCCCAACTACTCAGGAGGCTGAGGCAGGATAATCCTTTGAACCTGGGAGGCGGAGGTTGGAGAGAGATGAGATCGCACCACTGCACTCCAGCCTGGCAACACAGTGAGACTCTGTCTCAAAAAAAAAAAAAAAAATATATATATATATATATACACACACACACACACACACACACAATTTTGAAGCAAAGTTTCAAAATCAATCACTAAGCACTCCCCGAGGTTTATCCTTACGTAAAGTGCCCCCTCTGCACATGTAGGATTAAATGAACCTTGAAAATATTATGCTAAGTGGAAGAAGCCAGTCACGAAATATCACATGTAATTCCATTTAAATAAAATGTCCAAAATACATGAATGCATAGGACAGAAAGTAGACTAGTGGTGACCCAGAGTTAGGGGAGTTTGGGGAAATGGAGGGATATGGGGTTTACTTTGGGGTAATGAAAATGATCTAAAATTTATTGTGGTGATGTTTGCACAATTGTGCAAATATACTTAAATCATTGAATTTTACACTTTAAATGGGTGGCTTCTGTGATATGTTAATATTTCTCAATAAAACTTCAAGGAAAAGAGTACCTGTGTGCCTCCAGAGTCCACATTTTTACACTTGATGAAGAAATCAAGATATTGTTTCTTCTTCTTCTTTATTTTTATTTTATTTATTTTATTTTTTGAGACAGAGTCTCCCTCTCTTGCCCAGGTTGGAGTGCAGTTGCACGATTTCAGCTCACTGCAACCTCCCAGCTAATTTGTGTATTTCTAGTAGAGACGGTGTTTCGCTGTGTTGGCTAGGCTGGTCTCGAACTTCTGACCTCAAATGAGTGCACCACTTTGGCCTCCCAAAGTGCTGGGATTGCAGGCGTGAGCCACTGCACCTGGCTTAAGATTTAGTTTCCATTGTTTCAGATGCCCTAGGACCATTTTATTCTACTTTAATGTCTGATGCATGATCTCAGTGGAAACTTTACATTAGTTCCCAAAGTATTTTACTCTGTTTAAGATTTTATCAGCTGGGTACAGTGGCTCACACCTCTAACTGCAACATTTTGGGAGGCTAAGATGGGAGGATCAGTTGAGCCCAGGAATTCAAGACCAGTCTCTGCAACATAGTGAGACACCCATCTCTACAAAAAAAAAAAAAAAAATTCTTTAATTAGGTGGGTGTATTTTTGCATGCCTGTGGTCTCAGCCAGTAGGTAGGCTGAGGTGGGAGGATCACTTGAGCCCAGGAGGTCGAGGCTACAGTGGCCATGATTATACCACTGCATTCCAGAAAAAATATTTTTAATTACTTTTTTTTAAGAAAACAAAATATACGCTTAGTGACTTGATACAAATGAATGACTTTTATAATCTACAGAAACCAAAAACTAACAATAATATAAACCCACAGCCATTCTTCTTATGTGAGTCTCTGGTGTCTCTGAGTTGTAAGAATTGTGAATTATGATTAATAACAAATATGCATGACAAGGACTCAATAAGGGATAGGCATTGATAAATTGCAAACCACACTTACTGGACTAAGCTCTTTAAAGTTGTACAAGAAAAAGGAAAGGCATTGAAAAACTGCATTGGCTACCAAAATGCTAAAGTTCACCTAAGTCCATTAATCAGCACACACACACACACACACACACACACACAATGGATGTGTAAAATGGTCAACACAGTCTCCCGTGAATGTATCCTCTTATTAATAGGTCTGTGAGGGTAAGAGATGAGGTTCTATAGATCCTGGAATCAGGGATGGGGAAATTGTGGGGTCCCTGGGGTGAGAGATGAGGGTCTGTAGATTAGTGATGGGTGGTCTTTTGGATAGTGATGAGGTCCATGGAATCAATTCTTGTGGATATGTAGGGTCAGTGATGAGGGAATCTGGTGTCAGTGATGGGATGTGTGTGGAATCAATGAGAGAGTGTGGAATCAATCTGTGAAGGCCAGATTTGTGGTGTCATCTCTCAGGCTGACGCATCCTGATCTGTGTGTCAGTGGTGGAAATTCTATGGGGTCAGAGTGTGACAGTCAGGTCCCTGCCACTCGGTGTTCTGGGTCCGGCCAAGTGCACAGATTCCCTTACCTGACCCTGGCTGGAGAGGTCCTTCTCACGGACTCCTCACGTGAAAGGTGGGTTGGCGGCGGTTTTTTGTTTTTGTTTTGTTTTGTTTTGTGATAGGGCTGGGTGGGTTGTCTTTTTCTTTAGGGTTTGGTTTTGCCTCTTAGAGACCACAGACACATGCAGCTTTTAGGAAGACATTTTTGTCTGGGCGATCGCTAGGTCCTTTGGGCCAAGCCATCTAATGGGAACGAAGCTGACCATTCCCTCAGAGCAGTTCAGATCTAGACGGTCGCTTAAAGGTGTCCACAAGGGGGCCTGCAAGTGGATTGTGGCTTTGAGTGGCAAGTGGGCGGAAAGAAACAACTAAGAAAGACACACGAGCTGTCCTCAGGCTGCATCTGGCACAGCTGGAAAAACAGCCTCCCTAACCCATCAGGCGCCAATGGGAGGTGCCTCTGGGCTGTGTGAGGCTGGCGGAGGCGGGACTTCCAGACCCAGAAAATCTGGGCACAGAAGCCTATTACTACCAGACACTGAGGCGTTGCCGTGGGAACCAAGGGCCTTTCGGGTCAGATCAGAGCCTTTCTCAGACAATTCTTTGGGTAACTGGAGAGCTCCTGTCCAGCGCACGCCCCTATGAATGCTTAGTGTGCCCTCTCGGGCAGAGTCTTCTTTGGTCTGAGAGCCACTTGTTTCTTAAATCCCTGCGCTAATCTTGCAGTCTGCTCCTATGTAGCCCAGGCATTTGCTGCATGCTGATCCTTTCTTTCCTGACAGGCGGGCCGCCTCTCCAGCTTCTGGGAGGACAGTTCAAATTATGGAGGAGGGAGAGGTGCAGGGCAGCAGTGCGGAGGGGAGTACGGAGGAGTTGGGGGAGCAGGGGCTCATTATTCTTTGTAGCTCAGATTCCCAAGCCTGTGACTTTGAGAATCTCTGTCTTCCTTGCAACGTTTCAATCTGAGGCTCTTGGGGAGAGGGCAGAGTTGGAGCCGGGTGGAAGAGTGGAGGGGAGAGGAGTGGGTGGAGGGAACGTGGAGAATGTTTCAGGCGGTGTCTTTATTCCTGGCACCTTACTTTGCCTACTGGAGTTTCCCAGTCTGTTCCAGACACACTCTCTAGACCCTGAGGGGGCCTGAGGAGGCCTGAGGAGGCCTGAGGAAGATTGTTAGTTGCCAGTGTGTGCTCCCCTGGACTCGATTGGAATTGGTCCCACAAACATTTTTTTGAGGGAGTCTCACACTGTCACCCAGGCTGGAGTGCAATGGGGTGATCTCGGCTCACTGCAACATCTGCCTCCTGGGTTCAAGCGATTCTCCTGCCTCAGCCTCCCTAGTAGCTGGGACTTCAGGTGTCCGCCACAACACCTGACTAATTTTTTTCTATTTTTAGTAGGGACAGGGTTTCACAATGTTTGTCAGGCTGGTCTCAAACTCCTGACTTCAGGTGATCCACTGGCCTTGGCCTCGCAAAGTGCTGGGATTACAGGTGGGAACCATCACGCCCCACCAATCCCACAAATTTAGACATTATGATACATTGGAGCCACCACGCCCCACCAAGTACACACATTTAGGCATTATGATATATTGCTACTTTTAGATCACTTGGTTTTTATATTGTGTTTTTCCCCTCCATTTGTTTGTTTGTTTACTTATTTATTGAGACAGAGTCTCACTGTGTCAACCAGCCTGGAGTGCAGTGGCGCGATCTCGGCTCACTGCAACTTCTACCACACAGGTTCAAGCAATTCTCCTGCCTCAGACTTCCGAGTAGCTGGGATTACAGGTGCATGCCATCACCCCCGGCTAATTTTTGTATTTACAGTAGAGACAGGGATTCACCATGTTGGCCAAGGTGGTCTCAAACTTCTGACCCCAGGTGATCCTCCTGCCTCCTCCCAGAGTGCTGGGATTATAGGCATAAGCCACCGTGCCCGGCCTCCCCTCTTTTTCATTCAGGGATTTTAAATATTTTATTTGCTGCATCGGTTGTGTATGATTGCCTTGACGATTTCAGCTTGAATTAAAATTACATATTTTTGCCTGTGTTTATTAATATTTAAACATATTAAAATAATACATGTTCATAATGAAAATGAAACATTACAAATAAATGCACAGGAAAGGCAGTATTCCCCCTCCAGTTCCACTCTTGAAATAACCAGATAAGAAGATGGTGAACATTTTTCCATGATGTTCTCCAAGATTCATATAATTATTTGTGATCATACAATGGCATATACAGGCCAGGTGTGGTGGCTCACACATGTAATCCCAGCACTTTGGGAGACTGAGCCAGGTGGATCATTTGAGGTCGGGATTTCAAGACTAGGCTGTCCAACATGGTGAAACCCCATCGCTAAAAAAAACACAAAAATTATTTGGGCGTGGTGGCAGGCACCTGTATTCCCAGCTACTTGGGAGGCAGAGGCAAGAGAATCACTTGAACCTGGGAGATGAAGGTTACAGGGAGCCAATATCACATTACTTAACTGCCATCTGGGTGAGACAGTGAGATTCCATCTCAATAAATAAATAAATAAAGATAAAGAAAGAAAGAAAGATGAAAGAAACAAAGAAAAAAGAAAGGAAGAGAGAGAGAAAGAGTCAGAGAAAGGAAGCAAGGAAGCAAGAAAGCAAGCAAGCAAGCAAGAAAGAAAGAAAGAAAGAAAAATAGAAAGAGAGAAGTCGTGTGTTCAGGTTGCTAAGATCGATGGTAAGAACAAATCCTCTAATGGTGAAAGTGTAAGAAGGAAAAAGAAATTTCTGTTAGTCTTGTTTGTTGCACCCCAAGCTCTAAAAAGTACAGCTATGTGTGTGATAAGTGCTTAGTTAAGATGAAAAAGGCATTAAATTTGTGCGTGGAAATCGTAAACAGAAATGCACTCTGATTGATAGCAATTGGGTCAATGCTATCCAAGGTTCAGGCATCCACTGCAGGTCTCAGAACATGTCTCCTGCAGATAAGGGAGGGCTACTATATAACGTTTCTTTCTTTTTTTCTTTAACTATAAAGCATTCTCCTTTTTTATATAACAATTTGCCATTGATATCACTTTAGGTATAAAGGTATTAGGATGTCTTTATGGTAGATAAAAAGCTAACTCATTATTTGTAAGAGTTAAAGTATCTTCCATTATATGAGCATTTAAAATGCTAAACTACTTTTCCCACCAAAAAGTGCTTCTGTAAATATTCTTTTAATTATATCTTTATTAATCTTTACTTCTGCTGAAACAAATTGCATGAGGAAACAAATGTACATGTACAAAATGTAACATATGTATATATACTTAATATGTGTATATACAACTTAATATATACACATACATACAATAACATACCCATTTTTTTTGTTTTTTGAGATGGAGTTTTGCTCTGTTGCCCAGGCTGGAGTGCAGTGGTATGATGTTGGCTCACTGCAACCTCCACGTCTTGGATTCAAGTGATTCTCCTGCCTCAGCCTCCTGAGTAGCTGGGAATACAGGCATCCGCCACCAAGTCCAGCTAACTTTGTCTTTTTAGTGGAGACGGGTTTTCCCCATGTTGGCCAGGCTGGTCTCGAACTTCTGACCTCAAGTGGTCCACTGACCTTGCCCTCCCAAGGTGCTGGAATTGCAGATGTGAGCCATCACGCCCAGCCTAACATATACAATTTAATGTACATACAAATATAGGTTGGGTGCAGTGGCTCACTCCTGTAATCCTAGCACTTTGGGGAGCTGAGGTAGGGGATTGTTTGAACCCAAGAGTTTGAAATCAGCCTGGGCCTCATGGTGAAACCCTATCTGTAAGAAAAACACAAAAGTGTGTTGGGTGTGGTGGCACGTGCCTGTGCTCCCAGCTACTCAGGAGACTGAGGTGGGAGGATAGCTGAAGCCCAGCAAGTCGAGGCTGCAGTGAGTTGTGATCATGCCACTGCACTCCAGAGTGGGTGACGGAGTGAGACCCTGTCTTAGACAAAAACAAATCAAACCAAATATAATGTTTATGCACTACACACTTGATTTCTTTCCAAAGGGTTATATAACACTGTACTTTCACCAGCAATATATGCGACTACTCATTTCCTACATACTATCACTTGTGTGCAGTCAAGGAAACTCAGTAGGCCTGAATTGTCGAAACCTGGCATACTCCAAAGAATGGTGTGACTCTATCCTAGCTCCTGGGAAATAACGTCTAAGTCCTTGGAATCTCCTGCCTATCTGGGAGTTAACAATGTGATTTATTGTGAGGAACTTGGACCATGCAGTGTCAGCTTGACCTTGGGAAGGGTGGAGACAGAGAAACTAAGGTCATCCAAATGGGTGCTCTTGTCCGTGTGACCAACCTCCAGTAAAACCCTCAACCCCAAGGCTCAGGTAAGCTTCTGGTTTGGGAGTATTTTCTGTACCTTCTGCCACATATCACTGGGTGAATTAAGCACTGTCCACATGATGCCACTGGGAGAGGATAACTGGAAGCTTGTGCTTGGTTTCTCCTGGACTCTGCCCTAGGCAACTTTTTCTGCTGCTGATTTTAATCTGTAACCTTTTGTTGTAATAAATTATAACTATGAGTATAACAGCTTGACTCAGTTTTATGAGTCCTTCTAATCAATCACTGAACTTTTGGGACCCCAAAACACAATGTTGTTTCTTCTTTAATTGAATTTTCCATGTTATGTAAGAAACCTATGTGCATAACTGAAAATCCCACACTGAGAAAGAGCGTTCCATGCAGTCTACTCCCCCACCGTTTCTCCAATGCTCCCAAGTCTACTTTCTGAATAATCAAATGTTTAAATTTTCTAAACTATTTATAATCTATATATCTGAGCGCTTATCTCTGTTATATAATAGGTAGATCCTCTTCCTTCTGTTTTTTATTTTATTTTTTCTGAGACAGAGTCTTGCTACCTCACCCAGGCTGGAGTGCAGTGCCGCGATCTCAGCTCACTGCAAGCTCCGCCTCCCAGGTTCACTTCCTTCTGCTGCCTCAGCCTCCCCAGCAGCTGGGACTACAGGTGCCCGCCGCCACACCTGGCTAATTTTTTTGTATTTTTAGTAGAGACGGGGTTTCACTGTTTTAGCCAGGATGGTCTCGATCTCCTGACCTCGTGATCCGCCTGCCTCAGCCTCCCAAAGTGCTGGGATTACAGGTGTGAGCCACCACGCCTGGCCCCTCCTTCTTAATATATCAACTTGATATATTACCTGATGGCTTCGTGTTCTGATAGCTGATGACTTGGCTGACACTCACCCCTAACTCCAGTGCCTGAACCACTTTCCTTAGGTGGTGCTCTCGCTATTTTCTTTTTTCTTTTTTTTTTTGAGACAGAGTCGTGCTCTGTCGCCCAGGCTAGAGTGCAGTGGTGCAATCTTGGTTCACTGCAACCTCTGCCTCCCAGGTTCAAGTGATTCCCCTGTCTCAGCCTCATGAGTAGCTGGGATTACAGACATGAGCCACCAAGCCTGGCTAATTTTTGTATTTTTAGTAGAAGCGGGGTTTCACCATCTTGGCCAGTCTGGTCTTGAACTCCTGATCTCATGATCCACCCACTTCACCCTCCCCAAGTGTTGGGATTACAGGCGTGAGCCACCGATTTGGCCACTCTCACTATTTTCAATGGCTCTGTTGGTTACCATTCACAACATTCGACAATTAGACTTATACCTCATTTATTTAGTTATTTTTATTTTTTTCTATTTTTATGTTTAAGGGGTACATGTGCAGGCTTGTTACATGGGTAAATTGCATGTCACTGGTGTTTGGTGTACAAATGAGATCATCACCCAGGTAGTGACCACAGTACCCAATAGTTTTTTGACCCATAGCCTCATGCCACCCTCCCCACTCAAGCAGGCCCCAGTGTCTGTTGATCCCATCTCTGTGTCCCTGTGTACTCATTGTTTAGCTCCCACTTATAAGTGAGACCATGGGGTATTTGGTTACCGGATGCTGCATTAATTCGTTTAGGATAATGGCCTCCAGCTGCATCCATGTTGCTTCAAAGGACATGGTTTCTTTTTCTATGGCTATGTTGTGTTCCATGGTGTATAATTACCACATTTTCGTTATCCAGTCCACTGCTAATGGGAATCGTATATGCAACTTCAAACTATACTACTAGGCTACAGTAACCAAAATAGCATACTAGTGGTACAAAAACAGACACATAGACCAATGGGATAGGTTAGAGAACCCAGAAATAAAGTCACACACCTACAACCATCTGATCTTTGACAAAGTCAACAAAAGCGAGCAATGGGGAAATGACTCCCTATTCAATAAATGATTCTGGGATAACTGGCTACCCACATGCAGAAAACTGAGTCTGGGCCCCCTACCTTTCACCATATACAAAAATTAACTCCAAATGGATTAAAGATTTAAATATAAGATCTCAAACTATAAAAATCCTGGAAGACAATAGTCTAGGAAATAGTCTTCTCAACTTTGGCCTTGGCAAGGAATTTTTGGCTAAGATTCCAAAAAAGCAATCGCAGCAAAAACAAAAATAGACAAGTGGTACTTAATTAAACCAAAAGCTGGAGACCAGGTGGGGCAGATCACAAGGTCAGGAGTTTGAGACCAGCCTGACCAACATGGTGAAATGCTGTCTCTAAGAAAAATACAAAAATTAGGTGGTGGTGGCACACACCCGTAATCCCAGCTATTCAGGAGGCTGAGGCAGGAGAATCGCTTGAACCCATAAGACAGAGGTTGCAATGAGCTGAGATCACACCACTGCACTCCAGCCTGGGTGACAGAGTGAGACTCTGCCTCAAAAAAAAAATTAAAGTAAAATAAAAGCATAAACACAACAAGACAAACTATCAACAGAGCAAAACTACAGAATGGGAGAAGATACTCTCAAACGATGTATCCAACAAAGGCCTAATAATATTCAGAATCTATAAACAACTTAAAGAAATGGAACTTAAACAGAACCCTTACTCTGTAGCAAGTTCTGTATGCATAAGCCTCTCTTTGTTCTTATTTTGGTGGCCTCTGTTTATTTACACAAAGAGAAAGGACTGCTATTCCCATAAATCATGGCTTTGAAAATGGTCACAGTTCACTGGGCATCCTTGCTCATGCCTGTAATCCCAGCATTTTGGGAGGCCGAGGCAGGTGGATCACGAGGTCAGGAAATCGAGGCCATCCTGGCCAACACGGTGAAACCCCATCTCTACCAAAAATACAAAAAAATTAGCCGGGATTGGTGGCATGCACCTATAATCGCAGCTACTCGGGAGGCTGAGGCAGAAGAATCACCTGAATCCGGGAGGCAGAGGATGCAGTGAGCCAAGATCATGCCACTGCACTCCAGCCTGGATGACAGAGTAAGACTCTGTCTCAAAAAACCCAAACTGGTCAGGGTCAGTGGCTCACACCTGTAATCCCAGCACTTTAGGAGGCTGAGGCAGCCTGGCCAAGATGGTGAATCCCCGACTCTACTAAAAAAATACAAAAATTAGCCAGGCACATGGGCAGTCACCTGTGATCTTAGCTACTTGGGAGGCTGAGGCAGAAGAATTGCTTGAACCCAGGAGGCAGAGGTTGCCGTGAGCTGAGATCTCACCACCGCACTCCAGCCTGGGCAATAGAGTGAGAATCTGTCTCAAAAAAAAATAATAATAATAAACATGGAGAAACTCCATCTCTACTAAAAATACAAAATTAGCCAGGCATGGTGGCACATGCCTGTAATCCCAGCTACTTGGGAGGCTGAGGCAAGAGATCACTTGAACCTGGGAGGCAGAGGTTTCAGGGAGGTGGAGGTTGAGGTGAGCCAAGATCATGGCATTGCACTACAGCCTGGGCAACAAGAGTAAAACTCTCTCTAAACAAACAAACAAACAAACAAAACAAAACAAAGAAAAATACACACAACTTATTTCCTGGTTTGTGATAATCTGTGAAATATATTTTGAAATGAATTGGAATTCAAGTCAGTACTATTCACACCCCAAATACTCCTAATATTTGCTTTCCCAGATGATCACCTGGTACTCTTCCTAGGGCTTCGCTTCTCCCTACAGGTCCCCAGTACAAGTATTTGTGATTCTGAGTCAATTCATTGTCTACCTGTGTGACAATGCAATGCTCTTGTTGTAGAGTACCAAGATGAGTCAGGTCCAAACTGCACATTTGTAGAGAACATAGTATATGTGCAATTGAACTTGTATGTGGTTATGATACTGAAAACAATACGAACATAGGCCAGGAGCTTATGCCTGTAATCTTAGCAATTTGGGAGGCCGAGGCATGGAGAACACCTGAGGTCAGGAGTTTGAGACCAGCCTGGCCAACCTGCTGAAACCCCATCTCTACTAAAAGTACAAAAAATTAGCTAGGTGTGGTGGCAGGGACCTGTAATTCTACCTACTCAGGAGGCTGAGGCAGGAGAATTGCTTGAACCCAGGAGGTGGAGGTTGCAGTGAGCCAAGATCACACAACTGCATTCCAGCCTGGGCGACAAGAGTGAAACTGCATCAAGAAAAAAACAAAAAACAAAAAACATTGGCCTTGGGCATTTCTTTAGGTTGGCTCCTGTGTTCTATTTATACTATGCCTTTATCAGGGGTTGGGGTGTGGGACTAATTCCCAACTTTCTGGCACCATAAAGTGTTTTGATTCATCTGGCATTTTCCCTGACCCAGATGTGGAATAAACCATTTATTAAAGATCCTTGGTTTCTTTTATTGAAAAGTATTATTTACAAAGCACCAAAATCTTGGGCTGGGTGAGGTGGCTCAGGTCTGTAATCTCAACACTTTTGGAGGCTGAGGCAGGAGGATCCCTTGAGGCCAAGAGTTTAAGACAAGATTGGGCAACACAGTGAGACCCCCATCTCTATTTTTAAAAACTAAACAAAAACAAAATCACCAAGATCGGGGTGACACGTGTGCTCATTGCTATGGCTGTGTCATTGCTTCTAGGCCCTCTTAGTGGGCAGAACTAGGAAATATATTGTACATATACTAACACACATGCCACATGCCTAATTTGTATATTTATTTAGCCTTACTGGAAGCATTCATTTTTTTTTTCTTTTTTGAGACAGGGTCTCACTCTGTCACCTAGGCTGGAGAGCAGTGGCATAATCTCAGCTCAATGCAACCTCCACCTCCCAGGTTCAAGTGATTCTCCTGCCTCAACCTCCTGAGTAGTTGGGACTACAGGTGCATGCCACCATGCCTGGCTAATTTTTGAATTTTTAGTTGAGACAGGGTTTCACCCTGTTGGCCAGGCTGGTCTGGATCTCCTGACCTCGGCGGATCTGCCCCCCTTGGCCTCCCAAAGTGCTGGAATGATAGGCATGGGCCTCTGTGCCTGGCCAAGCATTCTTAATGGGAGTGATATTGCCCCTAAGAGGGTGAACATTGGTTATTGAAAGTAAAATGAATTATAGTTGTTGCAATGGTTTGTGGCCTTCTACAGTTTTTTTTTTTTGCAGATGGAGGCTCACTCTGTCACCCAGGCTGGAGTGTGGTGTTGCAATCTCTGCTCACTGCAACCTCTGCCTCCTGGGTTCAAGCGATTCTCCTGCCTCAGTCTCCCAAGTAGCTGGGATTACTGGCATACACCACTACACTCAGCTAATTTTTGTATTTTTTGTAGAGATGGAGTTTCACCATGTTGGCCAGGCTGGTCTAGAACTACTGATCTCAAGTGATCTGCCTGCCTCGGCCTCCCAAAGTGCTGGGATTACAGGTATGAGCCACTGTGCCTGGCCTATTGCACAAAATTTTACTCCTTGGTATTTAATTTCTCTCAAATATTATGGGCAGCATTAATCATTTTATGGAAGATAAAAAATCCATGCAAGATCAGGCCATGCACAGTGGTTCACACCTGTAATCCCAGCACTTTGGGAGGCCAAGGAAGGTGGATCACTGAAACTCAGGAGTTCAAGACCAGCCTGGCCAACATAGTAAAACCCTGTGTCAACTAAAAATACAAAACAAATTACCCGGAAGTGGTGGCACCTGCCTGTAATCCCGGCTACATGGGAGGCTGAAGCAGGAAAATCGCTTGAACCCAGGAGGCAGAGGTTGCAGTGAGTGGATCGTGCCACTGCCCTTCATCCTGGGTGACAGAGTGAGCCTCCACCTCAAAAAATAATAATTGCAAGATCAGTGCTACAAAATGATGGCAAATTGATGGCTATACCTGGAAGACTTTTTCTTAATTGAATGCTCTATCCCAAAGTTATATGAGAGGTGGTCTGTGTGTGTCTGTTGGCTGCCTTGTGGATAGTATTTATGATTGATCCTCAGTGCTTTGGGAATTATGTAAAATAGTTTATATTTTATATTGAAAGCATATATTATGAAATATATACTTTATTTCATATTACGAAATACATCCTTTATTTCATATTATGAAATATATCCTTTATTTCATATTATGAAATAATTTGAAATATTACTTTATTATGAAAGTAATTCAACCTAGCATTAATTGTGTTAAGTGTTGAAATGAAAAGAGTTGACTACATCTGAATGAGTGAATATCTGGCCAACTGGTTTTGTTTTTTGTTTGTTTGTTTGTTTTTGTTTTTAGAGATGGAGTCTCACTCTGTTGCCCAGGCTGGAATGCAGTGGCATGATCTTGGCTCACTGTAACCTGCACCTCCTGGGTTCTAGCAAGTCTCCTGTCTCAGCCTCCTGTGTAGCAGGGACTATAGGTACATGCCACCACACCCAGCTTATTTTTTGTATTTTAATAAAGACGGGGTTTCACCCTGTTGCCCAGGCTGGTCTCGAAATCCTGAGTTCAGGCAATCCACCCACCTCAGCCTCCCAAAGGGCTAGGATTACAGGCATGAGCCATGGCGCCTAGCCTAGCTTATGGTTTTATTGAAAAGCCCATTTAACTCAAAACAGCTTGTTTCTTATGAATAATAGCTTTTATTTGTTTGTTTTTTTTTGTTTTTACAAACAGGGCTATGAAATCATCAAGATTTGTGAATCATCAAAAAAAGAAACATCCTGATAAAGTCGAGAAACAGAATATTTAAAAAGTTTAAAATAGAATTTTGAACTGTAACACTGTTACTTCTTATTTAAGAAGGACAAGCCGCAGGGTGAGGTGGCTCACACCTGTAATCCCAACACTTTCGGAGGCCAACGTGGGTGTATCACGTGAGTCCAGGTGTTGGAGACCAGCCTGGGTAATATGGTGAAACCCTGTCTCTACTAAAAACACAAAAACTAGCCGGGCATGGTGTGTGCACCTGTAATTCCAGGTAATCGGGAGGCTGAGGCAGGAGACTCGCTTCAACCTGAGAGGTGGAGGATGCAGTGAGCCGAGATTGCAGCACCATGCTCCAGCCTGGACTATACAGCAACACTGATCTCAAAAAAAAAAAAAAAAAAAAAAAGGATAAGCAAACAAATTACGATGAAATAATTGCCTTATAAAATTGCAGAAATAGGCCAGGCACGGTGACGCACGCCTGTAATCCCAGCAATTTGGGAGGCCGAGGCAGGTGCATCACCTGAGGTTGGGAGTTTGAGACCAGTCTGGCCAACATGCTGAAACCCCGTCTCTACTAAAAATACAAAGTTAGCCGGGCATGGTGGCACACACCTGTAATCCCAGCTACTCGGGAGGCTGAGGCAGGAGAATCACTTGAGACTCGGAGACGGAGCTTGCAGTGAGCTGAGATCATGCCACTGCACTCCAGCCTGGCTAACAGAGTGAGACTCTGTCTCAAAAAAAAAAAAAAGAAAAGATTACCGAAATCATTGTAAAACCCCATAGTGCTTTATACTTGCTGAAACTGTCATAGGACTCACATTAGAGACGGTAACTTCAATAGTGATGTAACACATTGCCACTATTTCACAATCACTCCTATTGAGCAATAATTCAATTCAAAGATGCATTAATGAGATGTCAGGTAATACCAAAGAGTAGCTGATTAATCAAGTAAGTTTCCTATTCACATCAATGAAATCAGTTACTGAGAGTAAGGCCTGACAATAGGATTATGTTTGTTATTTCAATAATGACTGCAAACTAGAAGAAGAGATATTGTTTGTAAAATCTTTAGACGCTGACCCTACCAGAACATCTATTCTTGCTGCTATAAAAACTTGGTTTGGGGCTGGGTGCAGTGGCTCACGCCTGTAATCTCAGCACTATCATTTTCTCATATGAATCCGAAAATGCCGACCTCTGCATCCTAAATCTAAACTAATTTCCCACTCACTTGCTAAGCTTCAGTCACACCAGGCTGCTTTCTGTTTCCGGAACGCTCCAAGTGCTCTCTGATTTTTCAGGGTCTTCAGTGTAACTGTGCCTCCGCTTGGAATACCCTTCCACACTGCTGGCTCCTCACCACCAAAGCTCGAGGGTTCTCTCTCAGACACTCCTATCAATGCTACGGGAAGTATCCCTCAAGTTACTGCTTATACCACCTATTTATTTATTTCATAGTATTTATCACAATATAAAATTACTTCATTTTCCCCTTTTAATTTAAAATCTTTTTTTTTCCTCCAGACTAGAATGTAAACCTCACGTGGGCAGCAGACACGTCTGCTTACTTTTTTTATGAGTCTCGCGCGATCTCGGCTCACTGCAACCTCCACCTCCCAGGTTCAAGCGATTCTCCTGCCCCAGCCTTCCAAGAAGCTGAGATTACAGGCGCCCAGCACCAGGCCCAGCTAATTTTTGTATTTTTAGTAGGGGAGCAGTTGGGCTCTGGACTACATTTCCTGGAGGATCCCGCAGGCCAACACCACGTCTCGCGAGATTTCGGCTTCCTCTTAGCCAGGTGGCAGAATCTTTTGCTGGGCGCAATTAGCTGCTGCCGCGCCTTGGAGTCCGGAGTAACTTGGCCAGGCTGGCCCCGAGCGGAACTAGAGAAAGCTGAGGGTGAGGAATCCCGCTCCGGTCTTTTTGTGTGTGGAGGGCTGAGGAGAGGAGTTTGCGTGTGTGATTGCGATGGTTGCCGTGGGTCTTCGTGGTCTGTGACTGTGGCTGTGTGGTGCTGACTCTGGGTGATCAAGTGGGCGCTTGTGACTGTGCGCGCTCGGAGTGGATGTGTGTGTCCTGGACGAGCCGCGTTGTGTGTGCGCATTGGGAAAACCAGTGACTGTATGGTTGGGGCTGCGTGTCCCAGGGTGGGTGTGTAACTTTGCCTGTGTGCAGTACTGTGTGTGCGTGAGTTTCAGGTCTGTGCAGGTGCAACTTGTGTGGCCCCGTGGTCTGTGTGAGAGAGAAGAGTGTGATTGACTGTGAGGCAGAGGGTAAGTGGATGTGGGGAGGCATGTGTGCGATTGGAACTTTGTGTGTCCCCTTGAGAGAAAAAAACCCTTTAGGGAGTAAGGGCGGGTCCTTGGTAAAACTCCTTTAAACAGAGAAACAGCCTGAAAAATCAGGCTTCAGGCACAGAGAAGGAAAACTAGCAAAGGGGGTTGTCCTAAAGACATTCTTCAGCTGCATTGATAAGGAACCGAGGCCCAACATAGAAATGCCTTTGTCCTTTGCGTGACCAGCGGGCTTCCAGGAAATAGTTTTTTGTGGGCATGTATACGGTGAGCTCTGTTAGATTTTGAAGGGAAGGTGAAGGTTGAAGAGAGAGAGTTGGTGGCTCTATGGAGGGGACCAACTAAATGCCAGAGCCCCCTGCCGCTTACAGGCTGGAGTAATTATAGGCCTGGGCAGGAGGGGTCTGGGCAGTATGGCTTATTGCCTGGGAGAAAGTTGATAAGGATGTTTCTTGGGCCTTTTCCCAGCAGGATGTGATAAGGAAGTCAGGTGGTTGGGGAGGATGTTTCTCGCAACCCAAACCCCAGTGGAATGTTTCTGTCTGACCAGGGTCTGTGAAATGGTGGGGGCTTACAAAACGGTGCAGCTTGGACTAACAGGCTCCGGCGGCCACTTTCCTTTTCTGGACATGCTTTGGACTGTGAGCCGAACCTCTATGAATCATCACTTCAGCCCCTGATTGGTCCTGGGACCAACTTTCACTTAAGCCCCTGATTGGTTCTGGGCCAAGCTTTCACTTCAGCCGCCGATTGATCCCAGGCTAAGGTCCCGGGCCAAACGAAGTAGTGTTTTCTCCAAGACAGCCCACAGACCAGTGAACACATTCTTCCCCTTCCCAGTTCACAAAACCCCCAGATTCAGCCTCCTAGTTGGCAACCCTCTTTCGGGTCCCCTCTCCGCTGGGGAGAGCTTTCTTCTTTTGCTTATTAAACTTCCGTTCCAACCTCATCCTTTGTGTTCTCCTTCCTTAACATTCTTGGCTGTGAGAGAAAGAAAGCAAAGCCAAGAGTCTTTATCCTAACAACTCAATTGCTGGAGAGAAGATTTGTGCATATTCTATGTGGCATCACATGCCATAGCCCTGGGATTGAAAGCCATGCAGTTTAAGGGATGGTGTTAATCTCAGTCCAAATAGGTAATAAGATCTTTCACTTTGCTGTATTTTAGGCGTAGGAATGAGATTGGGGGTTTGATCAATAGTTTGTACCCACAGGACCAGGGATTTGCCCAGTCATCTGTGAGTAAATGCTTGGGCCAGTTTCCATGTCTGTATTGAATTAAATACTCATATGGTTCTGTGATTTTGTCAAATACAGATGTGGTCTTTGTCCCTATTTCCTGGCATATAACTCCTAAAATCTTTGGAATGTGCTACGTGCTTGCTTTTTTTGTTGTTTTTTGTTGTTTTTTTTTTTTTGAAACGGAGTCTTGCTCTGTCACCCAGGCTGGAGTGCAGTGGCACAATCTCCACTCACTGCAACCTCTGCCTCCTGGGTTCAAGCAATTCTTCTGCCTCAGCCTCCTGAGTAGACTACAGACATGTGTCACCACACCCGGCTAATTTTTGTCTTTGTTTTCTTTTTTAGTAGAGATGGGGTTTCAACATATTGGCCAGTCTGGTCTCGAACTCCTGACCTCAAGTGATCTGCCTGCCTCGGGCTCCCAAAGTGTTGGGATTACAGGCGTGAGCCACCGCACCCAGGCTTTGGCTTTTTATATGTTAGTGATTGAGCGATAGCTTCAGGATGTGGGCTGGTCATCAGAAAGACCAAGGCAGGATTAGAGGGTTGGGACTTTCAGCCCCTACCCTCCCACCCCTGGGGAGTGGAGGGGACTGAGGATTGAGTTGATGGCAAGTGGTCAATGGTTTAATCAATCATGCCTATGTAATGAAGCCTCCTTACAAATCCAAAAGGAGTGGATTCGGAGAGCTTCCAGAGAGCTGAACACGAGGTTCCTGGAGGGTCATGCCCAGAGAGGGGATGGAAGCTCTGTGCCCCTTCTCCCATACCTCGCGCTAGGCATCTCTTCATCTATATCCTTTGGAATATCCTTATAATCAAACAGTAAATGTGTTTCCCTGAGGTTTGTGAGCCATTTCATTCTAGCAAATTAATCACACCCAAAGAGGGGGTCGTAGGAACCCCAAATTAAACCCATCAGTCAGAATTTCTAGAGTCTGGGACTTGTGACTGGTGTCTGAAAGGGGGGCAGTTTTGGGGGCTGAGCCCTCAATCTGTGGGGTGACACTATCTCATGGTAGATAGTGTCAGAATTGAATTGGTGGACACCCACGTGGTGTCTGCTGCAGAACTGATTCCTTGCTTGCTGAAAGGGAGAAATCTCCTCATATTTTGAGGCCACAGAAGTCTTCTGGGTTGATTGTTGTGGTTTTGGTGTGAAGCGGAGGAAGAACACAGGTTGAGTTTTTTCCAAATGGGTTCACATTGGGGGTCCTTAACCTCAAATCCATCAACTCCATCACTGAATTTTTATTTATGTATTTATTTTTATTTTTGAGGTAGGGTCTCACTCTGTCTCCCAGGCTGGAGTGCAGTGGCACGATCTCAGCTCATTGCAGCCTTGATCTCCTATGCTCAAGTGATCCTTCTACCTCAGCCTGCCAAATAAGCTGAAACCAGAGGCACACACTAGCACTGTGGCGTAATTAAAAATAATTTTCAGAAGAGAAGAAGACTCACTATGTTGTCTGGGCTGCTGTTGAACTCCTGAGTTCAAGTAATCCTCTCCCTCTGCCTCCAAAGTACTATGATTACAGGCATGAGCTGCCTCACTTGTCACTGATTTTCTTTTTCTTCTTTCTTTCTTTCTTTCTTTTTTTTTTTTTTTTTTTTTTTTTTTTTTTTGACAGAGTCTCACTCTGCCTTGCCCAGGCTGAACTGCAGTGGTGCAATCTCGGCTCACTGCAGCCTCCGCCTCCTGGGTTCAAGTGATTCTCCTGTCTCAGCCTCCTGAATAGTTGGGATTACAGGTGCCCGCCACCACACAGAACCAATATTTGTATTGGCTGTCACACAGCCTAGAGTGCAATGGGGTGGTCACAGCTCACCGATGAATACCACCATGCCTGGCTTATTATTTTATTTTATTTTATTTCATTTTATTTTTGCAGAGACAGTGTTTCCCTATATTTCCCAGGCTTGACTTGAAGTTCTGGGCTCAAGTGATCCTCCTGCCTTGGCATCCCAAAGTGCTGGGATGATAGGCATAAGACACTGGGCTCAGCTAATATTATAGTCTTGATAGTAGAAGTGTCTCAGTGTGCTGGAAAGCTTTGTCTAAATTTTGAATAAATATTAAAAAACATGTTGGTTTTATTTAGCCAATACTGATTTCTTTGCTTCATCATTATTTATTGGCATTATTAGCCTGTTGACTTTCAATTTCCTTACATCCCTTTCACTCCATTTCTTTTATTTTGTCCCCCAAATAGAAATTCTTTTTTTTTTCTTTAGATGGATGCTCGCTCTTGGCTCTTGTGACCCAGGCTGGAGTGCAGTGGTGCAGTCTCAGACCACTGTAACCTTCACCTTCCAGGTTCAGGTGATTCTCCTGCCTCAGCCTCCTGAGTAGCCTAGATTACAGGCATGTGCCACTACACCCCGCTAATTTTTTGTATCCTTTTTTTTTTTTTTTTTGAGATGGAGTTTCGCTCTTGTTGCCTAGGTTGGAGTGCAATGGAATGAACTCTGCTCACTGAAACTTCTGCCTCCCAGGTTCAAGCGATTCTCCTGCCTCAGCCTCCCAAGTAGCTGGGATTAGAGGGTGAGCCACCATACCCAACTAATTTTTGTATTTTTAGTAGAGACAGTGTTTTCCCACGTTGGCCAGGCTGGTCTGGAACTCCTGATCTCAAGTCATCCGCCTGCCTCGGCCTCCCAAAGTGCTGGGATTACAGGCATGAGCCACTGTGACTGGATTTTTTGTATTTTTATATTTATTTATATTTTGATAGAGAGTCTTGCTCTGTTGCCCAGGCTGGAGTGCAGTGGCACAGTCTTGGCTCACTGCAACCTCTGCCTCCCAGGCTGAAGTGATTCTCCTGCCTCTGCCTCCCGAGTACCTGCTATTACAGGCACCTGCCACAATGCCTGGCTACCTTTTGTATTTTAATTAGAGACAGGGTTTCATCATGTTGGCCAGGCTGGTCATGAACTGACCTCAGATGATCTGCCCACCTTGACCTCCCAAAGTGGCCTTGCTTGAGGCCAGGAGTTTGAGACCAGCCTGGCCAACACGGTGAAACCTGCTCTCTACCAAAAATACCAAAAAAAATTAGCCAGGTATGGTGGTGTGTGCCTGTATTCCAAGCTACTTTGATGGCTGAGTCACAAAAATCACTTGAACCCAGGAGGCAGAGGTTGCAGTGAGCTGTGATCACCTCACTGCACTGTAGCCTGGGTAACAGATTGAAAGTTGTCTCAAAAAAAAAAAATTCTTGGCAGGACGTGGTGGCTCACACCTGTAATCCCAGCACTTTTGGAGGCCAAGGTGGGTGGATCACCTGAGGTCAGGAGTTTGAGACCAGCCTGACTAATATGGAGACACTCCGTCTCTCCTAAAAATACAAAATTAGCTGGGTGTGGTGGTGCGTGCCTGTAATCCCAGCTACTCAGGAGGGTGAGGCAGGAGAATCACTTGAACCCAGGAGGCAGAGGTTGCGGTCAGCCAAGATCACACCACTGCACTCCAGCCTGGGCAACAAGAGTGAAACTCCATCTCAAAAAAAGAGAAAAAATCTTTACTTTGGATAAATACTTAGAAATGGAATTTCCACGCCAGCCTTTACATATTATTAATGGATTTAATATGAAAAACCTTTACTTGAGGATGTATAAAGCTTTAAAAGACAGGGTCCCTATTCTTAAGTTATAAATAAAGCAGCATTTGTAAGGTAATATTCAGAAAACATCAGATAATATCCTATAAAGTCCTCCTGTTCATGCTGATGACATTCGATGGCCAGTTAAGGATGACACTTCATTCTGTCCCCTGCAACCACGGTCCTGAAATGTCTAAATGATACTGGCCCTATGAGAACACTGTGGATGTGAAAGCATTTCCTCAAGTTATCTTTTTGGCCTGCTGGTTTTAATCTAATGATGGGATATCCAAAGCCAATCTAACGGAGTGACATGATTGTGCATCTGTTGGGGGGAATCAGAGACAGCCAGAGCAAGGGCAGAGCTCTTGTCTTAAGAGCTGAAGCAAGAAGCAGTGTTGCTAGCAGAGCTATTGCACATCTGTACACGTGGCTCCAATGGCTCTGACCTGTTTTTTTCCCAGTATGAACCTAATACATGAGGCAAGTTAGAAAATCAGAGTTGGCCAGGCATGGTGGCTCGCAGCTGTAATCCTAGTACTTTGGGAGCCAACGTGGGTGGATCACTTGAGGCCACGAGTTCGAGACCAGCCTTGGCAACACAGTGAATCCCCGTCTCCACCAAAAATACAAAAATTAGCTGGGTGTGGTGGCAGGCACCTGTAATCCCAGCTATGGGAGGCTGAGGTGGCAGTGAGCCAAGATCAGGTCACTGCACTTCAGCCTGGGTGACAGAGCAAGACTGTCTCAAGAAAAAAAAAAGGGAAAGGAAAGGAAAGAAAATCACAGCATGTTAGCCACTTGCAGCTAAACACATATGCACAAAAATTATTCAGTAAAACCTAAACAGTTTTGGTGTATCTTGAGATATTTTTTATACCCAAAGGAAGACTATATCTTTTCTCTTTGAACTACTGTTTGGAAAATGCCTTCTATATAACAAATGTTATAGTTTTCTTCTAATTGGGTCTTGAGGTCTCTCAGGAGAATGGCTATAAACTCTACCTCACTCTAATGGGGCTCTAGCGGAGGGGCCTGTGGGTCTTTAGAGTAGCCTTTCACCAGAAATTTCTTTTTCCTGGCCCACAGCCTAATGCGCAAGTATCTGACCCATGACCAGGTGTCTCACAGGAAGCTTGTTTATACTGGCAGATGCCCTTGTAACTTTTGTCTGACCTGTGTGCAGTTTATTCCTATCATGATACGCACTCTTTTTTTTTTTTTTTTTGAGGCGCACTCTCGATCTGTTACCAGGCTGGAGTGCAGTGGCACGACCTTGGCTCACTGCAATCTCCACCATCTGGTTTCAAGCAATTCTCCTGCCTCAGCCTCCCAAGTAGCTGGAACTACAGGCTAACGCCACCATGCCCAGCTAATTTTTGTATTTTTAGTAGAGACAGAGTTTCACCATGTTGGCCAGGATGGTTTTGATCCCTTGACCTCATGATCTGCCCTACTTGGCCTCCCAAAGTTCTGGGATTACAGGCGTGAGCCACAGCACCTGGCTTTTTTTTTTTTTTTTTTTTGAGACAGGATCTTGCTCTGGTGCCTAGGCTGGAGTCCAGTGGCAGGATCACAGCTCACTGCAGCCTTGACCTCCTAGGCTCAAGCAATCCTCCCATCTCAGCCTCCCAAGTAGCTGGGACTAGAGGCATGTCCCACTACATCTGGCTAATTTGTATATGATATATGTTTTTGTAGAGAGAGGGTTTTGCCATGTTGCCCAGGTTGATCTTGAACTCCTGAGCCCAAGCAATTCACCTGCCTTGGCCTCCCAAAGTGCTGTGATTACAGGTGGGGGTTACCACACCCAGCCAATGTACATTTAATTATCAAAGTACTATCTATACTATTTTATGGAAGTATTAATTATCAAAGTGCAATAGAGGTTTTGTTGTTGTTGTTGTTGTTGTTGTTTTTCTTTTGAGACAGAGTTTCACTCTTATTGCCCAGGCTGGAGTGCAGTGGTGCGATCTCGGCTCACTGCAACCTCCACCTCCCAGGTTCAAGCGATTCTCCTGCCTCAGCCTCCCAAGTAGCTGGGATTACAGACATGTGCCACCACACCCAGCTAATTTTATATTTTTAGTAGAGACTAAAATGGTTTCTCCATGTTGGTCAGGCTGGTCTCAAACTCCTGACCTCAGGTCATCCATCCACCTTGGCCTCCCAAAGTTCTGGGTTTACAGGTGTGAGCCACTGTGCCCGGCCAATAGAGGTTTTTAAACATTTTGTAGACATTTTTGAAAGATCCTGCCTTCCTTTAAGAAAAGAGACAAGGCTGGGTGTGGTGGCTCATGCCTGTAATCCCAGCACTTTGGGAGGCCAAAGCAGGTGGATTGCTTGAGCTCGGGAGTTTGAAAGTAGCCTCGCCAAATGGCAAAACCTCGTTTCTACTAAAAATACAAAAAAAAAATTAGCTGGGCATGGTGGCACATGCCTATAGTCAAAGCTAATACAGAGGCTGAGGTGGGAGGATCAACTGAGCCTGGGAGGTTGAGGCTGCAGTGAGCTGTGATTGTGCCACTGCACTCCAGCCTGGGCAACAGAATGAGACCCTGTCTCAAAGTGAAAAAAACCAACAAAAAAAAATGAAACAAGAGAAAAAAAAAACAAGAAAGAAAATGGTAAGGGGGAAGTGCTTATTTATTAAGCTTTTGTTGTAAATAGTAACTTGCATATCAGATGTTTACTGTAATATTCTTGAAGCTCTGCCAGGCCTACAGCTTCCTGTGTGCTTTTCAACTCTATTTCATTTATTTGGGAAATAATATATCAATGTACTTTATTCATTCCCAGCTCTAACCATGGAGTACTGGGAATGTCCCATTCTATGAAGGAGGTTTGCCAGCCACAATAGGAATATTCATGAACATGGAGGTACTTTGTTGAAGTTACACTATTTTTTTTACTCTTCTCCACTCTCAGCCTAGCCGGTCTGCTCACTATATTCTCTTCATCCTTCAGCACCCTTCCATCTCTTCCTTCATCTTAAAAACCTTTCCTTTAATTTCAACAGTGCTGCCTGGGTTTGTCATTTCAGGGGTTGGGCATATTCCAGGATCTGTCTACAGACTTCTCTCAGGAGGAATGGGAGTGCCTGGACGCTGCTCAGAAGGACTTATACAGAGATGTAATGATGGAGAAGTATAGCAGCCTGGTCTCACTAGGTAAGGATGTCTATCCCCAAATAACTCATGAATTTTGGGTGTAGCTTTCACTTGCCTGGGTGACTTTTCACCTGCTGCCTAGAGAATTGTTTTGTGTTTTGTTGATTAATAGATGGGCAGCTCTTTGGGGTCCCTCCGTCTTCTCCATGCTTCAGACCTTTACACCTTCCTCTTGTCCTTTGTGTGTATAAGGGACTAACTTTGAATTCAGGAACAGCACGATTATGTCTTACTTCTTTTCTTTCTTTTCTTTTCTTTTCTTTCTTTCTTTCATTCATTCTTTCTTTCCTTCTTTCTTTCTTTCTTTTTTTGAGATGAAGTCTCACTCTATCTCCCAGGCTGGAGTGCAATGGCGTGATCTTGGTTCACTCCAAACTTCATCTTGGGTTCAAGCAATTCTCATGTGTCAGCCTCCTGAGTAGCTGGGATTACAGGCACCCACCACCATGCCTGGCCAATTTTTGTGTTTTTAGTAGAGACGGGCTTTCACCATGTTGGTCAGGCGGGACTTCAACTCCTGACCTCAAGCAATCCACCTGTTTTGGCCTCCCAAAGTGCTGGGATTACAGGAGTGAGCCACTATGCCTGGCCATCTTACTTCTTTTCTTATAAACAGGTCTCTATATCCCAAAGCCTGATGTGATTTCCTTACTGGAGCAAGGGAAAGAGCCCTGGATGGTTTCAAGGGACGTACCAGGAGGAAGGTGTCCAGGTGAGTAAGGACTGAGCAGATGGGGAAGGCAGTGCTGTTTAGAACCCAGCCCATCAGAGAGGAAGCACCGTAAAGGTATTGGTTGAGGAATCTCTTCCGCAAGGTCCCGTGTAAGAGTTGTGGCCTAAGACACATGGAGAAAAGTCAAGATACCCCCGACACACACACTTTTTTAAAAATTTTTTTAATTTGAGAGAGAGACTTGCTCAGTCACCCAGGCTGGAGAACAGTGATGCGATCTCGGCTCACTGCAACCTCTGGCACCGGGTTGAAGCGATTCTCCTGCCTCAGCCTCTAAAGGAACTGGCATGATAGGTGCCTGCCACTATGCCCAGCTAATTTTTGTATTTTTAGTAGAGACGGGGTTTCACCATGTTGGCTAGGCTGGCCTCGAACTCCTGACCTCAGGTGATCTACCTGCCTTGGCCTCCACAAGTGCTGGTATTACAGGTGTGAGCCACTGTGTCTGGCCAAGAACCCCCTTTTACTTCCACCTCTTCAGTCTTTGCTACCCTCTTGTCATAATTTCTTTCCATTTCAAAGAATAACATTCCCTTCTTCAGAAGCCATCCTGTTTCCTCTATCTTGGAGCTACTTTCATTTTAAAATTTAAACCCGTGTTGTTGCTTTAAAAACAAATCTTTTAAAATATATTAATTTTTCATACTGATCCTTGACTTTTTTTGCCTTGTCTTTTCTTGGCTAGTTTTCCTTTCATGCAGCCATTTCATACATCAATGGATATTCATTCACTATTTATTTATTTATTTATTTTTTGATACAGAGTCTCACTCTGTAGCCCGGGCTGGAGTGCAGTGGCGCGATCTGGTCTCACTGCAAGCCAATAAGAAGCGCTTGGGGATGACCTCCCTACAAGCACAGCAAAACCTTTCCTGCGCATTTCTGGGCTGGAACGCCTACCCGCCCCGCCAAACCAAAACTTTACTAACACCCTTAGTGCCGTTTCCTGCACTTCCTTACAGATTTGTACCAGGTACTGGAGACCCTCCCACCTGGTCCACGCCCACCGCCCCGTGATCACCGAGACCCAACCTTGAGCACCGCCAGTCTTATCAACAAACAGGCTAGTAAATTATAAAAAATAAAATAAAGGAAATGTAGCTGGGCGTGGTGGCATGCGCCTGTAATCCCAGCTACTCCGGAGGCTGATGCAGGAGAATCGCTTGAACCCAGGAAGTGAAGGTTGCAGTGAGCCGAGATCGCACCCCTGCACTCCAGCCTGGATGGCAAGAGCGAAACTCCTTCTTGAAATAATAAATAAAATAAAGGAAATGGGGCCGGGTGTGGTGGCTCACGCCTGTAATTCCAGCAATTTTGGTGGCTGAGGCGGGCGGGTCACTTGAGGTCAGAAGTTTGAGGCCAGTCTGGCGAACATGGTGAAAACCCGTCTCTACTAAAAATAAACAATTAGCCAGGCATGGTGGCGGGCGCCTGTAATCCCAGCTATTTGTGAGGCAGAGGCTCAAGAATCGCTTGAATCCCGGAGGCAGAGGTTGCAGTGAGCCGAGCTCGTGCCACTGCCCTCCAGCCTGGGCGATAGAGCGAGACTCCATCTTAAAATAAAATAGGCCAACCGAGGGTGCTCATGCCTGTAATCACAGCACTTTGGACGTCGAGGCGGGTGGATTGCCTGAGCTCAGGAGTTCAAGACCATCCTGGCCTACATGGTGAAACCCCATGTCTACTAAAAATGCAAAAATTAGCCAGGCATGGTGGTGCATGCCTATAATCCTAGCTACTTGGGAGGCTGAGGCAGGAGAACCGTTTCAACCCAGGAGGTGGAAGTTGCAGTGAGCCGAGACCACCACATTGCACTCCAGCTTGGGCAAGAGGACTGAAACTCCATCTCAAAAAAAAAAAAACAAACAAATAAATAAATATAAAAGAAATAGACAAAGCAAACCTTAATACATGAACTCAAACAAATGCTTTCATTGCCAGGCTCCATCTTTGCAAAACTGAACCTAGGACAATGTGCACGTTTCTAACTAGTAATTCTGGAGGACAGATCAGGGAGGCAGCGTGAACTTTCTTTTCTGCAATTTAATTGACTGGTCAGTAAAGTGAGTGTTTGCAGGCATTTTCAATGTTCTGTAATGGGCTTCAGTTCCTATGGCAGTGTGGCAGGCCAGATTTCCCATAGCAACCAGAACAGTTTCTACTAACCCTTTACTATAATTTTGATGAATGCATAATTTAACGTTAAAGAAATGGAGAAACTGGTGCCTGAGTATCAGGAATGGAATGTGAAAACAAACCCATTGATACCCCGCCTGGGTTTTCTCAGACCATAAAGTCTGATCGAATAATGATAGCATTCTTACACATTCAACTCGGCCTGTCTTAAGACTCAGAAACTTTCCAAGACTCTAAAGAAATCTTTCCAGATGCTAGACCCAAGTTAAAGATTAGATGTTGATTGAATGAAACACTCCTGCTTGTAGGTGCAATCCCACATGGAGCTTAAGATGTATATAAGCACTAGAAAAAAAACACTTGTAACTTTGAGTTGATCTGGTGAGTTACCCGGTACTTCTCCCTGTAAGTGGCTGCAGAAATAAACTTCCTTCTTTCCCAGTCTGTCTGTGTCTTGTTATTGAACCATTGCGATGGACCTGCCCAGCAAAGTCCTCTTTTGTGTGGTTATCTGGGACTCCTTTTGGAGGGAACACTTAAAATTTTCCATTTCAAAGCATTCTGTTGGCACTCTTCCACTGTTTTTCTCTGCCTACCCTGGGACCTGTGTTCTCCTGGACTTGAATCTCCAGCCACAGAGCCTAGAAGCCCATTCCTACACATTCTGTGACTGTTCCCCAAGCACAGGGAGAATTTGCGGAAAATAAGCCTAAAAATCTGGCCATTCTTTGCAATAAAACCCCACATTACAAACTGCTGAAAACAGGATTCTAGCCTGAATAGGTTTTTCCTCTATTTGAAACCAATCATTTCCCTTTACAGTTTTGGAGGGAAGTTTCAAAATCAATCAGTAAGCACCCCCCACCCCATGTTTATCCTTATGTAAAGTGCCCCCTCTGCACATGCAAGATTGAATAAACCTTGAAAATATTATGCTAAGTGAAAGAAGCCAGTCACAAAGGACCACATGTTATGTAATTCCATTTAAATAAAATGTCCAAAATAGGCAAATACATAGAAACAGAAAGTAGATTAGTGGTGGCCCAGGGTTAGGGGAGTTGGGGGGAAATGGAGGGATATGGTGTTTACTTCAGGGTAATGAAAATGATCTAAAATTTATTGTGGTGATGTTTGCATAACAGTGCAAATATACTGAAAACCATTGAATTTTACACTTTAAATCAGTGGCTTCTGTGGTATGTTATCAATATTTCTCAATAAAACTTCAAAAAAAATAGTGCCTATGTGTCTTTTTGTGTATTATTCCTCCAGAGTCCAGTCCATATTTTTTACAATTGATGAAGCAATTAAGATTTTGTTTCTTCTTCTTCTTTTTTTTTTTTTTTTGAGACAGAATCTCCCTCTGTTGCCCACACTGGAGTGCATTGGCACAATCTTGGCTCAGTGCAACCTCCAGGCTAATTTTTGTATTTTTAGTAGAGACAGTGTTTCACCATGGTGGCTAGACTCGTCTCAAACTTCTGACCTCAAGTGAGTCCCCCACCTTGGTCTCAAAATTCCTGGGATTACAGGCGTGAGCCACTGCACACAGCCCAGGATTTAGTTTCTGTTGTTTTGATGCCCTAGGGCCATCTTATTCTACCTTAATTTCTGATGAATCATCTCAGTGGAAATTTTACATTAGGTCCCAAAGTATTTTCCTCTGTTTAAGATTTTATCAGCTGAGTACAGTGGCTCACATCTGTAATCTCAACACTTTGGGAGGCCAAGGTGGGAGGATCAGTTGAGCCCAGGAGTTCAAGACCAGTCTCTGCAACATAGTGTGACACACATATCTACAAAAAAAATTTTAATTAGGTGGGCATATTGGTGCATGCCTGTGGTCTCAGCTACTATGTAGGCTGAGGAGGGAGGATCACTTCAGCCCAGGATGTTGAGGCTACAGTGGCCATGATTATACCACTGCACTCCAGCCTGGGTGACAGAGTGATAACCCTGTGTTAAAAAAAAAAATTAATTGGAATTTTTTTTTTAGAAAACAAAGTATACACTTAGCCACTTGATACAAATGAATGAATTTGATAATCTACAGAAACCAAAACAAATAAATAAATAAAAATCCAAAGCCTTTCTTCTTATGTGAATCTCTGGTGTCTCTGAATTATAAGAATTGTGAATTATGATGAATAACAAATATCCATGACAAGGACTCAATAAGGGATAGCCATTAATAAACTGCAATGCACACTTACTGGAGTAAGGCCTTTAAAGATGTACAAGAAAAAGAAAGAAAAGGCATTGAAAAATTGCATTGCCTACCAAAATGCTAAAGTTCACCTAAGTCCATTAATCAGCACACACACACACACACACACACGCAATGGGTGTGTAAAATGGTCAATGCAGTCTCCTATGAATGTATCCTTTTATTAATAGGTCTGTGGGGGCAAGAGATGAGGTTCTATAGATCCTGGAATCAGGGATGGGGAATCTGTGGGGTCCCTGGGGTGAGAGGTGACAATCTGTAGATTAGTGATGGGTGGTCTTTGGGATAGTGATGAGGTCCATGGAATCAATTCTTGTGGATATGTAGGGTCAGTGATGAGGGAATCTGGTGTCAGTGATGGGATGTGTGTGGAATCAGTCTGTGAAAGCCAGATTTGTGGTGTCATCTCTCAGGCTGACACATCCTGATCTGTGTGTCAGTGGTGAAAATTCTATGGGGTCAGAGTGTGACTGTCAGGTCCCTGACACTGTGTGTTCTGGGTCTGGCCAAGTGCACAGATTCCCTTGCCTGGTCCTGGCTGGAGAGGCCCTTCTCAAGGACTCCTCACATGAAAGGTGGGTTGGTGGTGGGTTTTGTTTTTGTTTTGTTTTGTGGTGGAGGTGGGGGTGGGCTGGCTTTTTCTTTAGGATGTAGTTTTGCCTCTTAGAGACCACAGACGCATGCAGCTTTTAGGAAGAATTTTTGTCTGGGTAGTCACTAGGTCCTGTGGGCCAAGCCATCTAATGGGAGTAAAGCTGACCATTCCCTCAGTGCAGTTCAGATCTAGACGGTCGTTTTAAGTTGTCCTCAAGGTGGCGTGCAAGTGGGTTGTGGCTTTGAGTGGCAGGTGTGTGGGAAGAAACAACTAAGAAGACCCGGGAGCGTTCCTCAGCTGGATCTGTCACAGCTGGAAGAACAGCCTCCCTAACCCATCAGGCGCCAATGGGAGGTACCTCTGGACTCTGAGAGGCTGGTGGAGGCGGCACCTCCAGACATAGAGATTCTGGGCACAGAAGCCTGTTATTGCCATATGCTGAGGCGTTGCCATGGGATTCAAGGGCGTTTTGGGTCAGATCAGAGCCTTTCTCAGATAATTATTTCGGTAACTGGGGGAGCTCCTGTCCAGCACACGCCCCTATGAAGGCCTAATGTGCCCTCTCCCGCAAACTCTTCTTTGGTCTGAGAACCACTTGTTTCTTACATCCCTGTGCTAATCTCACCATCTGCTCCTACATACCCCAGGCATTTGCCACATGCTGGTCCTCTCTTTCCTGACAGGTGGGCCATCTCTCCAGCTTCTGTGAGGACAGCTCAAATTATGGAGGAGGGGACAGGTGCAGGGCAGCAGTGCTGAGGGGAGTACCGGGTGGTTGGGGGAGCAGGGGCTCATTTTTCTTTGTAGCTCAGATTCCTAAGCCTGTGACTTTGAGTATCGGTGTCTTCCTTGCAATGTTTCAATCTGAGGTTCTTGGGGAGAGTGCAGAATTGGAGCCCGATGGAATTCTGGTGGGGAGAGGGGTGGGTGCAAGGAACATGGAGAATGTGTCAGGTGGTGTCTATTCCTGGCCCCTTACTTTGCCTGCTGGAGTTTCCCAGTCTGTTCCAGAGGCACTCTCTCGACCCTGAAGGGACCTGAGGGGGGATGTTGGTCGCCAGTTTGTGCTCCCCTGGACTCGACTGGAATTGGTCCCACAAAGTGTTATTTACTTATTTATTTATTTTGGAGGGAGTCTCGCTCTGTCACCCAGGCTGGAGGGCAGTGGAGCAATCTTAGCTCACTGCAACCTCTGATTCCCAGGTTCAAGTGATTCTCCTGCTTCAGCCTCCCTAGTAGCTGGGACTACAGGTGTCCACCGCCACACCTTGCTAAATTTTGTATTTTTAGTAGAGACAGGGTTTCACAATGTTGGTCAGGCTGGTCTCAAACTCCTGACCAGGTGATCGACCCACCTTGGCCTTTCAAAGTGCTGAGATTACAGGTGGGAGCCATCACACCCCACCAATCCCACAAATTTAGGCATTATGGTACATTGCTTCTTTCGAATCACTTATTTTTTACTTGTGTTTTCCCCCTCCTTTTATTGATTGATTGACACAGAGTCTCGCTGTGTCACCCAGGCTGAACTGCAGTGGCACAATCTCGGTTCATTGCAACCTCTGCCTCCCGGGTTCAAGCGATTCTCCTGCCTCAACCTTCCAAGTAGCTGGGATTACAGGCACATGCTATCATGCCTGTCTAATTTTTGTATTTTCAGTAGAGACAGGATTTCACAATGTTGGCTAAACTGGTCTCGAAATTCTGACCCCAAGTGATCCACCTGCCTTGGCCTCCCAAAGTGCTGACATAGGCATGAGCCTCCTTGCCCGAACTTCCCTCCTTTTCCTTCAGGGATTTTAAATGTTTTCTTTCCTCCATCTATTTAATTATATGTGATTGCCTTGAGGATTTCAGCTTGAATTAAAATCATATTCAAGCAGGTAAAAACATATATTTACCTGTCTTTATTAATATTTAAACATATTAAAATAATACATGTTCATAATGAAAATGAAACATTACAAATAAATACACAGGAAAGGCATATTCCCCCTCCAGTTCCACTCTTGAAATAACCAAGTAACAAGATGATGAGCATCTTTCCATGATGTTCTCCAAGATTCATATAAGTATTGGCCAGCAAACAACAGAATATATAGGCCAGGCATGGTGGCTCATACCTGTAATCCCAGCACTTTGGGAGACTGAAACGGGTGGATCTTTTGAGGTTAGGAGTTCGAGACTAACCTGGCCAACATGGTGAAACCCCATCGCTACAAAAAATACAAAAATTATTTGGGCATGGTGGCGAGCGCCTTAATCCCAGCTACTTGTGGGGCGGAAGCACGAGAATCTCTTGAACTCAGGAGAAGAAGGTTGCAGTGAGCCAATATCGCATTACTGCACTTCAACCTGGGTGACAGACTGAGATTCCATCTCAATAAACAAGTAAGTACATAAAATAAAGAGAAAAAAATAAAGATGAAAGAAAGGAAAGAAAGAAGAAAGAGAGAAAGAGAAAGAAAGAGAAAGAAGAAAGAAAGAAAGAAAGAAAGAAAGAAAGAAAGAAAGAAAGAAAGAAAGAAAGAAAGGAAAGAAAGAAAGAAAGGAAGAAAGGAAGAAAGAAAGAAAGAAAGAAAGAAAGAAAGAAAGAAAGAAAGAAAGAAAGAAAGAAAAAGAGAGAAGTAGTGTGCTCAGGTTGCTAAGATGGATGGTAAGAACAAATCCTCTAGCGGAGAAAATGTAAGAAGGAAAAGGAAATTTCTGTTAGTCTTGTTTGTTGCACCCCAAGCTCTAAAAAGTACAGCCACGTGTGTGATAGGCGCTTAGTTAAGATGAAAAAGGCATTAAATTTGTGCATGGAAATCATAAACAGAAATGTGTTCTGATGGACAGCAATTGGGTCAATGCTACCCTAGGTTCAGGCATCCACTGCGGGTCTTAGAACACGTCTCCTGCAGATAAGGGAGGGCTACTATATAACGTTTCTTTCTTTTTTCTTTAATTATAAAGCATTCTCCTTTCTTATTATAACAATTGGCCACATATATCACTTTAGGTATAAAGATATTAGGATGCCTTTATAGTAGATAAAAAGCTAACTCATTCTTTGTAAGAGTTAAAGTATCTTTCATTATATGAGCATTTAAGACATTAAAATACATTTGCCACCAAAAATAGTGCTTCTGTAAATATTCTTTTACTTATATCTTTATTAATTTTTACTTCTGCTGAAACAAATTGCAAGAGGAAACAAATGTATGTGTATAAAGTGTAATATATGTATATATATTTAATGTGTGTATATAAAACTTAATACATACACATACGTACAGTAACATATACAATTTTTTGTTTTGTTTTTTGAGATGGAGTTCTGCTCTCTCATCTAGGCTGGAGTGCAGTGGCATGATCTCGGCTCACTGCAACTTCCACTGCTTGGTTCAAGTGATTCTCCTGCCTCAGCCTCCTGAGTAGCTGGGAATACAGGCATCTGCCACCATGTCCAGCTAACTTTGTTTTTTTAATGGAGATGGGTTTTCACCATGTTGGCCAGGCTGCTCTCAAATTCCTGACCTCAAGTGATCCACCCACCTTGGCCTCCCAAAATGCTGGAATTACAGGCGTGAGCCACCATGTCTGGCCTAACATATACAATTTAATGTATATACAAATATAGGTTGGGTGCAGTGGCTCACTCCTGTAATCCTAGCACTTTGGGGAGCTAAGGTAGGGGATTGTTTGAACCCAGGAGTTTGAAATCAGCCTGGGCAACATGGTGAACCCTATCTGTACAAAAAAACACAAAAATTAGCTAGGTGTAGTTGCAGGTGCCTGTGCTCCCAGCTACTCAGGAGACTGAGGTGGGAGGATAGCTGGAGCCTGGGAGGTCGAGGCTACAGTGAGTTGTGATCATGCCACAGCACCCCAGTGTGGATGACAGAGTGAGACCCTGTCTCAGACAAAAACAAACCAAATATAATGTTTATGTGGTACACACTTGATTTCTTTCCAAAGGGTTATATAACACTGTACTTTCACCAGCAATATATGTGACTACTCATTTCCTACATATTATCACTTGTGTGAAGTCAAGGAAACTTAGTAGGCCTGAATTGCCCAAACCTGGCACACTCCAAAGAAAGGTTTGACTCTATCCTAGCTCACGGGAAATAACTTCTAAGTCCTTGGAATCTCCTGCCTATCTGGGAGTTAACAACGTGATTTATTGTGAGGACCTTGGACCATGCGGTGTCAGCTTGACCTTGGGAAGGGTGGAGACAGAGAAACTAAGGTCATCCAAGTGGGTGCTCTTGTCCATGTGACCAACCTCCAGTAAAATGCTCAACCCCAAGGCTCAGGTAAGCTTCTTGTTGGGGAGTATATTCTGTACTTTTTGCCACATATCGCTGGGTGAATTAAGCACTGTCCACACGATGTCACTGGGAGAGGACAACTGGAAGCTTGTGCTTTGTCTCTCCTGGACTCTGCCCTATGCACCTTTTTCTGCTGCTGATTTTAATCTGTATCTTTTTGTTGTAATAAAGTGTGAGTATAACAGCTTCACTCGGTTTTGTGAGTCTTTCTAATTAATCACTAAACCTTTGGGACCTCAGAACACAATGTTGTTTCTTCTTTAATTGAATTTTCCATGTTATGTAAGAAACGTATGTGTATAATTGAAAAATCACAAACTAAGACAGAGCTTTCCATGCAGTCTACTCCCCCACCCTGTTTCTCCAATGCTCCCAGGTCTACTTCCTGAATAATCAAATGTTTAAATTTTCTAAACTATTTCTAATCTATATATCTAAGTGCTTATCTCTATATTATATAATAGGTAGATCTTGCTCCTTCTCAATATATCAGCTTGATTTGTTACCTGATGGCTTCCTGTTCTGACAGCTGATGACTTGGCTGACACTCACCCCTTACCCCAGTGCCTGGACCACTTTTCAAACATGGTGCTCTTACCATTTTCTTTTTCTTTTTCTTTTTTTTTTTTTTGAGACAGAATATTGCTCTGTCACCCAGGCTAGAGTGCAGTGGCATGATCTGGGCTCACTGCAACCTCCACCTCCCAGATACAAGTGATTCTCCTGGCTCAGCCTCCGGAGTAGCTGGGATAACAGGGGCACACCACCATGCCTGGCTAATTTTTGTATTTTTAGTAGAGACGGGGTTTCACACTCTCAGCCAGGTTGGTCTCAAACTCCTGACCTCATCATCCACCCATCTTGGCCTCCCAAAGTGCTGGGACCACACCTGGCCACTCTCACTATTTTCAATGGCTCTCTTGGTCACCTTTCACTCGGAAGAGTAGCTGAGGCAGGAGAATCACTTGAACCCAGGAGGTGGAGGTTGCAATGAGCTGAGATGGTGCCGCTGCACTGCAGCCTGGGCAACAAGAGTGAAACTCTGTCTAAAAAAAATAAATAAATAAATAAAACAGAAAAGGAAAGAAAAGAAGCTCTTCCCCCATATGCCTGTAAGGATCTTTGTCTTAATTTTCTTCATGTCTTAACATGATTCTTGTCTTGTCAGAGGTCATCCTATCTGAAATTGAAACTATTTACCACTTCCCTTTTTTTTCCATAGCACTTAAAACCTTTCTTTTTTTTTTTTTTGAGATGGAGTCTCGCTCTGTCATCCAGGCTGGAGTGCACTGGTTTGATCTCGGCTCACTGCAACCGCCGCCTCCCAGGTTCAAGTGATTCTCCTGCCTCAGCCTCCCAAGAAGCTGGGATTACAGGCATCTGCCACCACTCCTGGTTAACATTTTTTTTTTTTTTGTATTTTAGTAGAGATGGGGTTTCACCATGTTGGCCATGCTGGTCTTGAACCCCTTACCTCAGGTGATCCAAACCACCTTGGACTCCCAAAGTGTTGGGATTACAGGGGTAAGCCACCACACCCAGCCCTGGCTAATTTTTGAATTTTTAGTGGAGACAGTGTTTCACCATATTGGCCAGGCTGATCTCGAACTCCTGACCTCAAGTGATCTCCCTGCCTCGGCCTCCCAAAGTGTTGGGATTACAGGCATGAGCCACTGTGCCTGGACTGCTTTTTGACAAATCATCTCTGTTCTTATATTAAGTCCACTAGAATGTAAACTTAATGAGAGCAGGCGATATTGCCAATTTTGTTCAATGCTATTTATCCCTAGAGCCTAGAACTGTACCACGCACAAGGTAAGGAGACAAATATTTGTTGAATGAATATATTGAGCAGCTGTTCTCAGACTTTTTGGTCTCAGAAATTCTTTACTCTCTGTTTCTTTACTCCCGACCTCAGGTGATCTGCCCACCTTGGCCTCCCAAAGTGCTAGGATTATAGGAGTGAGCCACCATGCCAAGCCGCCCAACTAATTTTTGTATGGTAGTAGGCATGGGGTTTTGCCATGTTGGCCAGGCTGATCTTGAACTCCTGACCTCAAGTGATCCCCCACCTCAGCCTCCAAAAGTGCTGAGATTACAGGCGTGAGCCACCGCACACGACTAAATAAACCAAAAACTTTAGATAAGTGAATTTGGAGGAAATATTTATAACAGATAAAATGGACAAACAGATAATTCTAATTTACTGTCTCTCTGACTTAATAAAATATTAGTCAATACCCTAAGAAGAAAGGAACAAAATCTAAAAATTCACCGTTCACAAACACAAATAGTCGGAAAACAAAGTCAAAACCTAAGAACTTGTTGACCACTTATCTCTCCGTTGAAATCAGCTCTTGAATGTGTTGAACTAGGATGGACTTCAGATTAGGAAATTTTAAAAATATTTTTCAAAGTTTCACTTTTTGGAATTTAAAATTAATCCAAATTATGTAATATACAACATTTGGAATTTACCAATCAATACTCTATCATTTTATTTTTCACTCTTCAAATAATTTCTTCTTCAAATAATTTCTTGTTCAAGAGTTTAAAATGCTTTTAAAATTAATAGCTTCTGCAGGCTATAGTCTGTAGAGACTGTCTCTACAAAAAATAAAAATATATATACTTTTAAAATATATATAAATTATATATTTATTTAAATGTATATGTTTTAAGTATATAAAATATATTTTTAAAATTTCATTTTTTTGCCGGATTGTATGGTAAGCATATGTTTAGTCTGGCAGGAACTTGCAAAACGGCCTTCCACAATGGCTGTCCCACTTTGCATTCTCAGCAGAAATAGAGATGAGTTCCTGTCACTCCATATCTTCACCAGCATTTGGTGTTGGTATTTGCATTCAAGCCAATCTAAGAGATGTGTAATGGTATCACATCGTTGTTTAATTTGAATCCCCTTGTGATATATGGTGTTGAGCATCTTTTCAGAGGTCTACGAAATGTGCTGGGCATGGTGGCACATGCCTGTGATCCCAGCTACTCAAGAGGCTGAGGCAGGAGGGTTACTTGAGCCCTGGAGGTTGGGGCTGCATTGAACCATGATTGCACCACTGCACTCCAGCCTGAGTGAAAGAGATAAAACCTGTCTCAAAAAGATAAATAAGGCCAGGTGTGGTGACTTATGTCTGTAATCCAAGCACTTTGGAAGGCCAAGGTGGGTGGATCACGAGGTCAGCAGATCAAGAACATCCTGGCTGACACAGTGAATCCCCGTCTCAACTAAAAATACAAAAAATTAGCCAGGTATGGTGGCTGGTGCCTGTAATCCCAACTACTCAGGAGGCTGAGGCAGAAGAATCGCTTGAACCCGGGAAGCAGAGATTGCCATGAGCCAAGATCAGGCCATTGCACTCCAGCCTGGGTGACAGAGTGAGACTCCATCTCAATAAATAAAAATAAATAAATAAATAACTGAGTTAATTTTTAGGACAGTTGTAGGTGTACAGAAAAATAGAGCAGAAGGCATATTGAGCTCTAATATCTACCTCACACCATAGTACACACACTTCCTCTATTATCGTCTTGTTAGTGTGGTAATTTGTTATGCTTGATGAGCCAATATGGATATTATTAAGTTCATGGCCAATATTAAGATTCACTCTCTGTGTTCTACCATTTATGGGCTTTGACAAATGCTTAAGGTCATATATCCACCATTATAGCATCACACAGAAAAGTTTCACTGCCCTAAAAATCTTCTGTGCTCCACCTATTCATCCTTCCCTCTGCTCAAGCCTCTGGAGACCACTGAACATTTTATAATACCATCTGCCTGGTTTTGCCTTTTCTAGTATTCCATATAATTGGAACTCTATACTATGTGGCCTTTCTGTATTGGCTTATTTCACTTAGAAATACATGTTTAAGATTCCTCCATGTCTTTTCATGCCTTGGTAGTTCATTTCTTTTTATTCATGAAGAACATTCCATTGTATGAATGTTTCAGAGTTAGTTTATCCATTTCTCTATTGTAGGATATCTTGGTTACTTCCAGTCTTTTTCAGTTGTGTATAAGCTGCTGTAAACATTCATGTGCAGGATTTGAGTGGATATAAGTTTTCAAATATTTGGGTATATACCAAAGAATGCAATTGCCAGATTGTATTTAAACATACAAGGATGCAGATGCCTACACACAAATATGTATGTGTATGTCATACTCATATACAATTTTAAATACATATATATGTTCTATGGATATGTAAGTATTTCTCTATTTTCACAGAAATGTCACTCTAAATCAGTACCTAGGGAGGGTCATCATTTTCTTAATCTACAAATCAAGACACAGTATGAGTGGCTGCACCCTAGTTTAATAAGTCCTCTATTATTGAGGATGTTTTCCTGTTTCCTTTGTCATTGTTGTTGTTGTTTTGTTTTGAGACAGAATTTCACTCTTTTGAGTCAAGTGGTGTGATCTCAGCTCACTGTAACCTCCTGAGTAGCTGGGATTATAGGTGCCCACCACCACGCCCAGCTAATTTTTGTATTTTTAGTAGAGACAGGGTTTTACCATGTTGGCCAGGCTGGTCTTAGCTCCTGACCACAGGTGATCCATCCACCTCAGCCTCCCAAAATGCTGAGATTACAGGCATGAGCCACCACGCTTGGCTGCTTTCACCATTTCAGACTGAGCTTGGAGAAGAACCTGAGGAAAAACATGACTTTAAAATTTTGATGAATGGAGAAATCTCTTTCCATTCACCTTCCTTTCCTCTATTGCATTCTTATTTTAAAATATACAAACAAAGATATGGATACATCATTGTTAAATAAACATCTGTGTGATACCTACCTATCCAGGTGAAGAAATAGAGCACTATCACCACTGAGAAGTCCTCTGTATGCCCCTAACTGATCCTAAAGTCTTCCTTCCCCTTATTGGTAAGAGATATAACAGATATCCACATTACCTGTGGATATCTGCCATCCTCTCCTTGGTTCTCTTTATAATTTTATTATGTATTTTATGTCTTTTTTTTTTTTGGAGATGAAACCTCACTCTGTCACCCAGGCTGGAGTGTAGTGGCATGATCTTGACTCACTGCAACCTCCACCTCCCAGATTCAAGAGATTCTCATGCCTCAACCTCCCAAGTAGCTGGGATTACAGGCATGGGCCATGTGCCACCATGCCTGGATAATTTTTGTATTTGTAGTAGAGATGGGGTTTTGCATGTTGGTCAGGCTGGTTTAGAACTCCTGACCTCAGTGCCTGGCCTTATTATGCATTTTTTATATGCCTAAAGTAAAGTCTGATTTTGCCTGGTTTTTCTCTTACATAATTGGAGTAAAAGTCTGTATCCTGGTGCATCTGGCCCCTTTTACTCAATATTAAGTATTTAAGATTCACACTTAGCATTGTTTCTGCATTCTATTAAAACAGTACACCAGCCAGGCATATGGCTCATGCCTATAATCCCAGAACTTTGGGAGGCCGAGGCAGGCAGATCACTTGAGGTCAGGAGTTCCAGACCACCCTAGCCATCATGGTGAAACTCCATCTCTACTAAAACTACAAAAATTAGGCCATGTGGTGGCTAATGACTGTAATCTCAGCACTTTGAGAGGCCAAGGCAGGTGGATCACAAGGTCAGGAGATGGAGGTAATCCTGGCAAACACGGTGAAACCACATCTCTACTAAAAATACCAAAAATTAGCCAGGTGTGGTGGCACATGCCTGTAGTCTCAGCTACTCAGGAGGCTGAGGCTGGAGAATCACTTGAATCTGGGATGCAGAGGTTGCAGTGAGCCGAGTTTGCACCACTGCACTCCAGCCTGGGTGACAGAACAAGACTCTGTTAAAAAAAAAAAATTAGCCAGGTGTGGTGCTGTGCACCTGTAATCCCAGTTATTTGAGAGGCTAAGGCAGGAGAATCAGTTGAACCTGGGAGGTGGTGGAGGTTGCAGTGAGCCAAGATGGCACCCTGTACTCCAACCTGGACAATAGAGTGACAGTCTCAAAAAAAAAAAAAAAAATACCCAGGCGCAGTGCCTGCCACCTGTAATCCCAGCACTTTGGGAGTCTGAGATAGGTGGATCACCTCAGGACAGGAGTTTGAGATCAGCCTTACCAACAAGGTGAAACCCCATCTCTAGTAGAAATATAAAAATTTACCAGGAGTGGCTGCATGCACCTGTAATCCCAGCTACTGGGGAGGCTGAGACAGGAGAATTGCTTGAACCTGGGAGGCAGAGGTTGCAGTGAGCTGAGATCGCACCACTGCACTCCAACCTGGGTGACTAAGCAAGAGTCTGTCTCAAAAAATATATACAAATTTATATTTGTATACATAAAATAAATATAAAAAAATAAATAAAAATACAGTACACCAGTGTGTATCCCTCCATTGTTGGTGTACATGTGGGTTGTGTTCATTTTTGTCAGTTACAAATGATGTTGTTGTGAACATGTTTGTATTTCTATTTGGTTACTATTAGTGTGTATTTATGTACAGTATAAAGCAAGAGGTGAAACCATAGTTTACAGGGGTAACATATCTTCAGTTTTACTAGGTATTATTGGTTTCATCCCAATGTTAACACACCAACGGACAGTCTTAAAATGTCTGATAATTCCAAAATCTTTGCATTCTTATTGACAATTTTGTCAAAATTTTAATTTGAGTCTTTTGGTGGGTATGTGGCAATGATTGTGATATTAATTTACTTGGCCTTTTCTTCTCTGTAACAGGCCCTGTCAAGATACATGTGTGGTGTGGCAGGGGTAGGAGCCCCTAGAGATAGCATGGGCTCTGGAATCCTTAATCATCCTATGTGAAAAAGTTGGTGGGGCAGTGAATTTTTTTTTTTTTTTTTTTTCTGAGACAGAGTTTCACTCTTGTTGCCCAGGCTGGAGTGCAATGGCACTATCTCAGCTCACTGCAACCTCTGACTCCCAAGTTCAAGTGATTCTCCTGCCTCAGCCTCCCAAGTAGCTGGGATTAGAAGCATGTGCCACCACACCCAACTAATTTTTTGTATTTAGTAGAGATGGGGTTTCACCATGTTTGTCAGGCTGGTCTTGAACTCCTGACCTCAGGTGATCCACCCACCTCAGCCTCCTAAAGTGCTGGGATTACAGGCATGCACCACTGCACCCTAATATTTCCTGTGTGCAATGGTGTAGCCAGTGTACAAAGCCAGTTCTTAATGATTCTGTCATCCAAATATTATATCTTCTGGATTCCCCTTGAGATATGCTCTTTCCTCCATACAATTAAACAATCTCAGTTACTCTTGAAGGAGCATAAAATCCTCCCTGTCTAATCATGTGTCCTTCCAAATTATTTGTTGGCTTGTGTTTAAAATATAAAAAAGAGAATGTGGATTTTGTTTTCTTCTTTCTGCTTAACCTGAACAAAATGTCATAGATACCTCTTAGCCTGTTGCTAAACCAAGAAGAGTCACTTGAATGATGAACAAGACTGGAGGGAAACCACATGGATAATTTATCATTACACTATCATCACATACATGGAATGCATCAATGAAGCTTATGAAAAAAATTGAGTCATTTGTGGAAAAGTGTAAAGAGAATATAGGAGATGTCTCAAGTGAAGAGAAAAAAGCTGCAGAAAATAATTACAAAAAAAAGAGTGTTAAGATGTAAATACAAATTCAGAGATTCAGGAGCATGAAGGGCTAAGTTAAGGGAAAAAATAGTTATCAATATATTCTTATTCATTATGGAGAGCAGGATGAATTCTTAAAAGGTCAAATAATTGTGAGTCTGATATATCTGATGATAATTTGTATTTTGTATTTCTAATATTGTAAATGGTTATTAATTCACAGTCATTATTCCTATTTCCATTAGACTAGTGATTATGGGTTTGATTGACAAAAACCCATTGGGTTAGTATCGTTATCTATGTGTGTTCATCATGTCATGTGTTAAAATAAGTCCATCAATTTTTGTCTTGTGTTTGCTTTCATTTCATTTTAGTTTAGTTTCTTTGGACAGGGTCTCACTCTGTCACCCAGGCTGGAAGTGCGGTGGCATGATTGAAGCTCACTGCAGCCTGCATATCTCCAGGCTCAGGTGATCCTCCTACCTCAGCCTCCCAAGTAGCAGGGACTACAGGCATAAGCCACCACACTTGACTAATTTTTGTATCTTTTGTAGAGACGGGGTTTTGATATGTTGCTCACGCTGGTCTCAAACCCTTGGACTCAAGTGATCTGCCCACCTTGGCCTCCCAAATTGCTGGAATGACTGGCGTGCACCACTGTCCACAGCCTGTTTTTATTTTATTAATTGGCTGATTCATTCAGACACATAATTATCAAGTCAAATCTCACTCTTTCCTTAGCATTTCCCTTCAGTTTAGCTGAGAAAATCTATTCCTATTTTAAAACATATAGGATTAATCGAGTGTGGTGGCACATGCCTGTAATCCCAGGTACTCAGGAGGCTGAGGCAGGAGTATCACTTGAACCTGGGAGTGATATAGTGATTATATATATTATATAATTATATAGTGATTATAGTTTATAATTTTAACTATATCATGTCTCCTGCCTCATAAGTACCACTGGACAAGGTCCCTTTTATTTACTCAGCTTCTGTCAGAGGTAAGTGTATTTTGAAGTGGAGAACAAAGATAAGTGCAAAATTGGCATGGGGAACTAAGGTAATTATGAAAGTTCCAGATACAAAGAGAGAGGGCTCAATATGCCAGCCGTTCTCTACCAATCCATCCTAGCATTCTTCTTTTAGGATTGCCTAAATAATGCAGGAGATGGGTGCAAGACACACAAGTGTTCCAGAAACATGTAAACAAGGTACAGAGAAGAGAATAAGATAAAATAAGATAAGAATATTAGGAATGACTTGTTCAGAAGATTGCCTACAGAGGCAAAAGGGACAGTTTCATTTTGCTGAGGGAAACAGGGTGGTAAGAACCCTCCTGGGGAAGACCCCCGCTTACCCTCATACAGAAAGAAGGTGTAAAATATTGTAATGGGAGAGCATCAGGCTGAGATAGCTCCCATGGCCTGGGTTTCTACATAGACAAAATGAAACAAGCTTAGCCCATCAACAAGTGGCCCACTGAGTATTAGCTGTGTAATGAGAGACCTACCACCAGGATAGTTCAAATAATGCAACTGCCCAAATTTTTGCCAATCAAATAATTTCTCTACTCTACTTCTATATTCACTCTGTAAAAGCCTTCCTTACAAACACCTCCAGTAGATCCTCCAACCACTTTCAGTTTGGTGCTGCCTGATCCATGAATCTCTGTTTGCTCAAATAAACTCTTTAAAATTTTATAGGCTTAAGTTTATCTATTTTTTTCTCATTTTTAAAAATTGAGATGGAATCTTCTTATGTTGTCCAGGCTGGTCTTAAACTCCTGATCTCAAGGGATCCTTCTGCCTCAGCCTCCTGAGTAGCTGGAATTATAGATGTGTGCCTCCACACCCAGCTTACATTTATCTTTAAACAAGGGTTTGACCCCTTTCTGAAATATATTTCTGTGAAGACCTGTACCCTCAGTGATATGGCAGGCTCATTTTAGACCATCGAGCACTTTTGTCTCTGGAACACAATTTGCCCTTTGTGACCTGCTCTACTAAGAAATTCAAGTGTAATTCAAGTTAGTTTACCCTCTGCTGATCAGGGGAGATTTCTCTGGGTGCAATTTCAAGACAGGCACTCACATCTTCATTGGTACCCAAAATCTCAGCATCACACAATACACCCATGTAATAAACATGCACAGGTTCCCTCCGGAATCTAAAATGAAAGTGGAAATTCATTAAAATTTTAATTTCACCTTATTACAAAACAAAGATAAATTTACTTCTTTCCAGTTTTGATATATATATTATACTGACGTACACTCTGTATTCTATGATGAATTATACTGATTGAATTTCACATTTTAAACTAACACTGTATTACTTTGAAAAACTCTATTGGGTCATAATGTATTATGTTTTTAATATATTTTAATACAATTTGCAAAAATTCTATTTTAAAATTACATCTATGTTCCATAAATAAATAAATATGTAAAAAATAATAAATGTATTATTCAAGTGAAGATTATAGCAATATTTTTGAATATCTACTTAACCTCAACTAGTTTTAATTTAGAAGTAGCAACTCCATAGAAATTCAACTTATTACTACCTTATTACTCATACTTGTCTCCTTGAAGAAGCTTCATTGCTATCATCCAGTTTAGACTGGGATGCCATAAATCTCTAGACTGAGTAGTATAATATTCATTGTTCAAATAAAGTCAAATTATTATTATAATGTTATGACACCTCCAAATACAAAAAGCAAGCCCATGGATGTCAGGTTAAGGTAGAGAGACAAGTATTCCTACTTACTATCTTTTAGGGCAGACATATCCCAGCCAAGCTGATTGCAAAATGAAATGGACACCATATGGTGGAAGGGGACTTGGGACTCACACAGATTGGATTTTCATTCCAGCACTTACATACACAAACTGCATGACTCTGGGTAGATTGCATATCATCTCAGAGTTTTAATTTCCTCATTTGTGCAATGGCAGTTAATGCCTATGGGCTATGGCTGATGTGGGGATAAAAGAACCAACATGGATGCATGAGCAGGGCCTGGTCCATAGAGCAACTGGCATCAACAAATGGAAGCCCCCTTCCCATCTTGTCTGTGCGTGCCCTATAAAATCCAGAATATGTGGGTATAAAAAGTACCCTTAAAAGAGACACAATTGGAAACTTTTGCAAAAAGAGATTGTGGCATGAGGAGTTGTGGGCATACACTTGAACTTTGTGCTGTAAGGTATCCAGAGAACTTCAGTAGCTTCAGAGAACAGTTTAGATGTCATCTTATTCATCTACCATAGAACTTCCTCTTCTTTTTTTTATTATTATTATACTTTAAGTTTTAGGACACATGTGCACAATGTGCAGGTTAGTTACATATGTATACATGTGCCATGCTGGTGTGCTGCACCCATTAACTTGACATTTAGCATTAGGTAAATATCCTAATGCTATCCCTCCCCCCTCCCCCCACCCCACAACAGTCCCCAGAGTGTGATGTTTCCCTTCCTGTGTCCATGCGTTCTCATTGTTCAATTCCGATCTATGAGTGAGAACATGTGCTGTTTGGTTTTTTGTCCTTGTGATAGTTTACTGAGAATGATGATTGCCAATTTCACCCATGTCCCTACAAAGGACATGAACTCATCAATTTTTATGGCTGCATAGTATTCCGTGGTGTATATGTGCCACATTTTCTTAATCCAGTCTATCATTGTTGGACATTTGGGTTTGTTCCAAGTCTTTGCTCTTGTGAATAGTGCCGCAATAAACATGCATGTGCATGTGTCTTTATAGCAGCATGATTTATAGTCCTTTGGGTATATACTCAGTAATGGGATGGCTGCGTCAAATGGTATTTCTAGTTCTAGATCCCTGAGGAATCGCCATACTGACTTCCACAATGGTTGAACTAGTTTACAGTCCCACCAACAGTGTAAAACTTTTCCTATTTCTCCACATCCTCTCCAGCACCTGTTGTTTCCTGACTTTTTAATGATCGCCATTCTAACTGGTGTGAGATGGTATCTCATTGTGGTTTTGATTTGCATTTCTCTGATGACTAGTGATGATGAGCATTTTTTCATGTGTCTTTTGGCTGCATAAATGTCTTCTTTTGAGAAGTGTCTCTTCATATCCTTTGCCCACATTTTGATGGGGTTGTTTGTTTTTTTCTTGTAAATTTGTTTGAGCTCATTGTAGATTCTGGATATTAGCCCTTGGTCAGATGAGTAGGTTGAGAAAATTTTCTCCCAATTTGTGTTTAATTGGATCCCATTTGTCAGTTTTGGCTTTTGTTGCCATTGCTTTTGGTGTTTTAGACATGAAGTCCTTGCCCATGCCTATGTCCTGAATGGTAATGCCTAGGTTTTCTTCTAGGGTTTTCATGGTTTTAGGTCTAACATTTAAGTCTTTAATCCATCTTGAATTAATTTTTGTATAAGGTGTAAGGAAAGGATCCAGTTTCAGCTTTCTACATATGGCTAGCCAGTTTTGCCAGCACCATTTATTAAATAGGGATTCCTTTCCCTATTGCTTGTTTTTCTCAGGTTTGTCAAAGATCAGATAGTTGTAGATATGTGGCATTATTTCTGAGGGCTCTGTTCTGTTCCATTGATCTATATCTCTGTTTTGGTACCAGTACTATGCTGTTTTGGTTACTGTAGTCTTGTAGTATAGTTTGAAGTCAGGTAGCGTGATGCCTCCAGCTTTGTTCTTTTGGCTTAGGATTGACTTGGTGATGCAGGCTGTTTTTTGCTTCCATATGAACTTTAAGGTAGTTTTTTACAATTCTGTGAAGAAAGTCATTGGTAGCTTGATGGGGATGGCATTGAATCTATAAATTACCTTGGGCAGTATGGCTATTTTCATGATATTGATTCTTCCTACCCATGAGCATGGAATGTTCCTCCATTTGTTTGTATCCTCTTTTATTTCATTGAGCAGTGGTTTGTAGTTCTCCTTGAAGAGGTCATTCACATCCCTTGTAAGTTGTATTCCTAGGTATTTTATTCTCTTTGAAGCAATTGTGAATAGGAGTTCACTCATGATTTGGCTCTCTGTCTGTTATTGGTGTATAAGAATGCTTGTGATTTTTGTACATTGATTTTGTATCCTGAGACTTTGCTGAAGTTGCTTATCAGCTTAAGGAGATTTTGGGCTGAGACAATGGGGTTTTCTAGATATACAATCATGTCATCTGCAAACAGGGACAATTTGACTCCCTGTTTTCCTAACTGAACACCCTTTATTTAGACTCCCACACAATAATAATGGGAGATTTTAACACCCCACTGTCAACATTAGGCAGATCAACGAGACAGAAAGTTAACAAGGATACCCAGGAATGGAACTCAGCTCTGCACCAAGCGGACCTAATAGACATCTACAGAACTCTCCACCCCAAATCAACAGAATATATATTTTTTTCAGCACCACACCACACCTATTCCAAAATTGACCACATAGTTGGAAGTAAAGCTCTCCTCAGCAAATGTAAAAGAACAGAAATTATAACAAAGTGTCTCTCAGACCACAGTGCAATCAAACTAGAACCCTGGATTAAGAAACTCACTCAAAACTGTTCAACTACATGGAAAATGAACAACCTGCTCCTGAATGACTACTGGGTACATAATGAAATGAAGGCAGAAATAAAGATGTTCTTTGAAACCAATGAGAACAAAGACACAACGTACCAGAATCTCTGGGACACATTCAAAGCAGTGTGTAGAGGGAAATTTATAGCACTAAATGCCCACAAGAGAAAGCAGGAAAGATCCAAAATTGACACCCTAACATCACAATTAAAAGAACTAGAAAAGCAAGAGCAAACACATTCAAAAGCTAGCAGAAGGCAAGAAATAACTAAAATCAGAGCAGAACTGAAGGAAAGAGAGACACAAAAAACCCTTCAAAAAATTAATGAATCCAGGAGCTGGTTTTTTGAAAAGATCAACAAAATTTATACACCGCTAGCAAGACTAATAAAGAAAAAAAAAGAATCAAATAGATGCAATAAAAAATGATAAAGGGGATATCACCACCAATCCCACAGATATACAAACTACCATCAGAGAATACTACAAACACCTCTACGCAAATAAACTAGAAAATCTAGAGGAAATGGATAAATTCCTGGACACATACACTCTCCCAAGACTAAACCAGAAAGAAGTTGAATCGCTGAATAGACCAATAACAGGATCTGAAATTGTGGCAATAATCAATAGCTTACCAACCAAAAAGAGTCCAGGATCAGATGGATTCACAGCCGAATTCTACCAGAGGTACAAGGAGGAACTGCTACCATTCCTTCTGAAACTATTCCAATCAATAGAAAAAGAGGGAATCCTCCCTAACTCATTTTATGAGGCCAGCATCATCCTGATACCAAAGCCGGGCCGAGACACAACCAAAAAAGAGAATTTTACACCAATATCCTTGATGAACATTGATGCAAAAATCCTCAATAAAATACTGGCAAACCGAATCCAGCAGCACATGAAAAAGCTTATCCACCATGATCAAGTGGACTTCATCCCTGGGATGCAAGGCTGGTTCAATATATGCAAATCAATAAATGTAATCCAGCATGTAAACAGAACCAAAGACAAAAACCACATGATTATCTCAATAGATGCAGAAAAGGCCTTTGACAAAATTCAACAACCCTTCATGCTAAAAACTCTCAATAAATTAGGTACTGATGGGACCTATCTCAAAATAATAAGAGCTATCTATAAGAAACCTGCAGCCAATGTCATACTGAATGGGCAAAAACTGGAAGCCTTCCCTTTGAAAACTGGCACAAGACAGGGATGCCCTCTCTCACCACTCCTATTCAACATAGTGTTGGAAGTTCTGGCCAGGGCAATTAGGCAGAAGAAGGAAATAAAGAACTTCCTCTTCTTTTCTGAGATTTCCAGACAGTAACTTTTACAGCTCTAATAATGCAGTTCGTTCCCAATTGTTTGGACTATTCTAGTAGATACAAAGCAGTATTTCACCAGCAGATGCTACTGCAGTTCATATGATGATTTCAAACTGAGAATCCCTTTAAAGTTATGCAATACATTTTTTGGAAATAGGGTGAAAGTAGTTTAAGTTTAAAATCCTATAAAATAGATTTACAGTAAATAATTACTTGTTGCAATATCTATCATACTATCTTATATTCACACATGTATTGGTGTCCTAATACATATGTATGAGAGTGAAAGTTACCTGAGGTCAGAGACTGTGCCATATGTTCCCTGCACCACTGGTGCCTACCTCAGCACATGATATACAGTAGATACTCGAAAAATACTTTCACTTAAAAAACGCACTAAGAATAAATCTTATTAGACATCAAAATATGTATGAGTACAATATAGGGACATAGTCAGGAGCTCAAAATTCAATCTCATTTGTTTTTTATTTGGAGACAGAGTCTCACTCTGTCGCCCAGGCTGGAGTTCAGTGGCATGATCTCAGCTTACTGCAACCTTCCTCTCCCAGGTTCAAGTGATTCTCCTGCCTCAGCCTCCAGAGTAGCTGGGATTACAGGTGCACACCAACAGCCCAGCTAATTTTTTTTGTATTTTTAGTAGACACAGGGTTTCACTATGTTGGCCAGGCTGGTCTCAAACTCCTGAGCTCAGGCAATCTGCCCACCTTGGTCTCCCAAAATGCTGGAATTACAGGTGTCAGCCACCACGCACAGCCACAAAATGTTTTAAAGTAGCTTCAAAACCCATTTTCAAATAGGTGTATTCATAACAAGATGAAAATAAGAAAACATTGAGCTTTATATAATAGAAGGGTTCTGCCTGGATTTGCATGTGGCCCCATCATTTGCTGTTGGGCCGTGGTCAGGTTACTTAGCTGCTCTCTGCCTCCACACAGGCTTTATGCCTGTGCATCCCTCATCTATAAAATGGGAATAATAAGAATATCTGACAATTAGAAGTGGAGAAAATATATGTAAAGGCCTTTGAAAAGAGCTTGTCAAAGCTCAATAATTGTCCTCAATAATTGCTCTCAATAAATGTCAGCTATTATTCAATAATAATCATAATCATAAAAATGTATGACTCAAAGAAAGATTCCTACCTCATATCCAGCTTCCCAAAAGAATATCAGACATTGGACCTGTGAAAGGAATGACACTGAGATGCATTTTCACATTGCTAAGTTGGTTTTTTCTCTTTGCCATTCAATTTCTGCAGTCCCTACTCTAAGCCCATGGTCCACCTTTTTATTTTTCCTTCTAAAATGTCTTCCCTTCTGGTAAGATTTACTTTTCCTTAAAAAGGGCCCTTTTCATCTACCCACTCTTTTGCCCTTCCCAGAAGTTGGTTAATGGGCACAAAAATACAGTTAGATGGAAGGAACAGAAGAATTTCTAGTGTTCAATAGCACAGTAGGGTGATGATCATTAACAATAACTTATATATTTCAAAATGACTAGAGGAAAGATGGGGGATGTTCTCAACACAAATAAATGATAAATGTTTGAGGTGATGGATACGCAAATTATCCTGATTTGATCACTAAACATTGTATGCATGATCAAAATATCACATGTACCCTAGAAATATGTATAATTGTCATGTATCAATAAAAATAAAAAGGCCTATTTCTCTTTCCTTCCTCCCCGCATTCCCTCCTGTCCCAGATATGTGTTGCTCCTGGGGCTCTCCTGCCCCACATTCAGCCAGCACTGAGCCAGCAGGAAGGATCTCACAGGTCATATCCTGAGATCAACCCTCCACCCCTTCAGGTAATAATCCTCCTGATTTTAGTCATTTATATCCTTTGGTTCATAGATATTTTGAGTCAAGTGCCTTCTAACTACTGACCTACATAATATCCCTTGGTTTTTAAAGATAATACAAAGGGGATTTTAGTAACAATATTGAGTCATCACAGAAGCTAATGAAGTTGGGGATTCCATGAAGCCATCCAAGCATATAAAGCCCATTTCCTGGGCCCCTTTTCCTTAGCTCAAGGCCACAAAATATCAGAACTTGAATTCCAGACCACATTTGCAGTATGTCTAAATAATTATGAGTTATAAATGAAACTAACAAATAGTTAAATATGTTCTATTCTCCTACTTTGATAAATATACTGCCATAATAACCCAGAAGTTCAAAGTTGAGTGTAGAATTCTCTGATTTCTTGGTGCTCTGCACATGAATGTGTAGTAAAGGGAGAGCCGTTCCTCAGCCCCAGGATAAACGTTTTTCTTTCATCGTAGGTAGCCCTGTCCTCACTTGAGCAGCTTTGCATACCCCTGTGTGGGGGACTCTCTAGGCCCCATGCAAGCTCCATCCACAATTCTCACCCCTTCAGACAGCAGAGCCTTGGGCACCATTTGGACAAGCACAGTTTGTGCTTTGAAATGGACCCAGGGAAGAGGCCATGCAGGCTCAGGCACATTTGGCCGGGGGCTTGAGTGCCCAGTGTGTGCCCTAGAAGAGAGGGTGAGAGCTCGGGGTGGGCCAGGGTACAGTCAGTGGAGGGCCAGAGAGGCACCTTCTCAAGTGCAGGATTCAGGGCAGGGGTCCTCTTGCCCAGATCGATGGCTACGATTGCTTAGTGCAATGGCGCCTGCGTCATGTCTTCTCAGCTCACCTTTCATTCAGTCTCAGCCACCGTGGGAAGTTCCATGGAAGCGCAGGCTTCCCTTGTGCTGCCAGCAAACTCAAGCTACACTTTCTGCCCTAGGGCATCTCCATTATTGTAGGATTTTGCCTGAGCACAAATAGAGCCCAGAAACACTTGCAGGTTAACAGCCTCAGGGGAAGACCTCAACCAGTGTGGCACAGGTGGACAAATGCTCCAGGCTCATGTTTCAGGTGGAAAGTTCTGGATAACTTTCCGGAGCCTCTCGGAAGGTCCTGCAGAAAAAACTGCATGGCAGGAGCCTCAATAGCAAGCCATTATTTTGGGTTTTCTTTCTTGCCTGGCTCACTGTTCCCACTTCTGACTCTTGCTTCTTGGAATCACTTCCCAAATAAACCCCCCACACCCAAGTCCTTACTCCAGCTCTGCTTCTAGGGATACAGGCACACCTTGGAGATATTGCAGGTTTGGATCTAGGTAACCACAATAAGGCGAATATCACAACAGCACAAGTGACACGAATTTTTTTGCTTTCTGGTGCATATAAAAGTTATGTTGCCAGGCATGGTGGCATACACCTGTAATCCCAGCACATTGGGAGGCCGAGGTGGGTGCATCACCTGAGGTCAGAAGTTCGAGACCAGCCTGGCCAACATGGTGAAACCCTGTGTCTACTGGAAAGACAAAAATGGTGGTACGCGCCTGTAGTCCCAGCTATTCAGGAGGCTGAGGCAGGAGAATTGTTTGAACCTGGGAGGCAGAGTTTGCAGTGAGCCAAGATCGCACCACTGCACTCCAACCTGGGCAACAAAGCCAGATGACATCTGAATAAAGAAGTTATGTTTAAGCTACTGTAGTCAATTAAGTGTGGAATAGCATTATGTCTAAAATATAATGTATATACCTTACTTTGAAAATACGTGATTGCCAAAAAATGCTAACCATCATCTGGGCCTTCAGCAAGTCATCATCATTTTGCTGCTGGATGGTCTTGTCTCAATGTTGATAGCTACTGACTGATCGGGGTGGTGGTTGCTGAGGGCTGGAGAGGGAGTGGCAATTTCTTAAATTAAGATGACATTGAAGTTTACTCATTGACTGACTCTTCTTTTCACAAAAGATTTCACTGCAGCGTGCTATGCAGTTTGGTAGAACTTTACCCACAGTAGAATTTATATCAAAATTGGAATCAATCCTCTCAAACCCTGCCACTCCTCCATCAACTAAGTTTATGGAATATTCTAAGTCCTTTGTTGTTGTTTCCACAATGCTCACAACATTTTCACCAGTAGTAGATTCCATCCCAAGAAACCACTTTCTTTCCTCATTCAAAATAAGCAACAATAATATATTATTTTATATATATATTATATGTCTTATTATATAATATAAATTATCTTATATATTAATTATATTATATTATATATAATAATATATATTATCATATTATATTATATATTATGTTATATATTATATTATATTATATTACATTATATATAATAATATATAATAATACAATTATAATATATAATAATATTATATATAATTATAATATATAATATTATAATTATATAATACATATTATAATCTTACATATAATATATTTTATACTCTTATATATTATAATATATAATAATATATATTATAATGTATATCATAATATATATTATGATATATATTATAATATTACATATATTATTATATGTTATCATATAACATATATTATTATACATCATAATATAACATATATCATGATACTATACATCATAATATAACATGTATCATGATATTATACATCATAATATTACATGTATCATGATATTATACATCATAATATTACATGTATCATGATACTATACATCATAATATTACATGTATCGTGATACTATATATCTTAATATTACACGTATCGTGATGTCATATATCATAATATTACACGTATCGTGATGTTATATATCATAATATACCACGTATCGTGATGTTATATATCATAACATACCACGCATCGTGATGTTATATATCATAACATACCACGCATCGTGATGTTATATATCATAATATACCACGTATTCTGATGTTATATATCATAATATACCACGTATTATGATGTTATATATCATAATATAGCATGTATTATGATGTTATATATTATAATATACCATGTATTATGGTATTATATATTATAATATAATATGTAGTATGATATTTTATATATTATAATATAATATGTAGTATGATATTATACACATTGTAATATAATATGTAGTATGATATTATACATATGATAATATAATATGTATGATATTATACATATGATAATATAATATGTATGATATTATACATATGATAATGTAATATATATTGATATTTTATATTATATAATACTATATATTATGATATTTTATATTATATAACTTTATATATATTATGATATTATATTATATTATGATATTATATATTATAATATTAAATATTATGATATTATATATTATATTATATATTATGATATATATTATATCATAATGTATAATAATATATAATATCATAATGTATATTAAAATATATAATATCATAATATATAATATCATAATATATAATATTATAATATATAATATCATAATATATAATATTATAATATATAATAGTATATAGAATATCATAATATATAATATTATAATATATATAATATTATATAATATCATAATATATATAAAGTTATATAATATAAAATATCATAATATATATTACTATATAATATAAAATATCAATATATATTACATTATCATATGTATAATATCATACATATTATATTATCGTATGTATAATATCATACATATTATATTATAATATGTATAATATCATACTACATATTATATTATAATATGTATAATATCATACTACATATTATATTATAATATATAAAATATCATACTACATATTATATTATAATATATAATACCATAATACATGGTATATTATAATATATAACATCATAATACTTGCTATATTATGATATATAACATCACAATACGTGGTATATTATGATATATAACATCACAATACGTGGTATATTATGATATATAACATCACAATACGTGGTATATTATGATATATAACATCACGATACGTGGTATATTATGATATATAACATCACGATGCGTGGTATATTATGATATATAACATCACGATGCGTGGTATATTATGATATGTAACATCACGATACGTGTAATATTATGATATGTAACATCACGATACGTGTAATATTATGATATATAACATCACGATACGTGTAATATTAAGATATATAGTATCACGATACGTGTAATATTATGATGTATAGTATCACGATACGTGTAATATTATGATGTATAGTATCATGATACGTGTTATATTATGATGTATAGTATCATGATACGTGTTATATTATGATGTATAATATCATGATATGTGTTATATTATGATGTATAATAATATATGTTATATGATATTATATATTATGTCATATATTATGATATTATATATTATATCATATATTATGATATTATATATTATAATATCATATATTATGATATTATATATTATAATATCATATATTATGATATTATATATTATAATATCATATATTATGATATTATATATTATAATATCATATATTATGATATTATATATTTTAATATATATTATGATATTATATATTATTATACATTATGATATAATATATATCATAATATAACATATTATAATATTCTATATGATATTATATAGAATATTCTATATATTATAATATAAGATATAATAATATTCTATATATTATAATATAAGATATAATAATATTCTATATATTATAATATAAGATATAAGAATATACTATATATTATAATATAAGATATAAGAATATTCTATATATTATAAGATATAAGAATATTCTATATATTATAATATAAGATATAAGAATATTCTATATATTATAATATAAGATATAAGAATATTCTATATATTATAATATAAGATATAAGAATATTCTATATATTATAATATAAGATATAAGAATATTCTATATATTATAATATAAGATATAAGAATATTCTATATATTATAATATTAGATATAAGAATATTCTGTATATTATAATATAAGATATAACAATATTCTATATATTATAATATAAGATATAACAATATTCTATATATTATAATATAAGATATAACAATATTCTATATATTATAATGTAAGATATAACAATATTCTATATATTATAATATAAGATATAACAATATTCTATATATTATAATATAAGATATAATAATATTCTATATATTATAGTAGAATATATAATAATATTCTATATATTATAATATGATATATAATAATATTCTGTATTATAATATGATATATAATAATAGTCTGTATTATAATATGATATATAAAAATATTCTATATTATAATATGATATATAATAATAGTCTGTATTATAATATGATATATAATAATAGTCTATATTATAATATGATATATAATAATAGTCTATATTATAATATGATATATAATAAGATTCTATATTTTAATAAAATATATTATAGTATTCTATATTATAATATAATATGTAATAGTATTCTATATTATAACATAACATATAATAATATTCTATATTATAACATAATATATATTATAATATTCTATATTATAACATAATATACATTATAATATTCTATATTATATGATAATATTCTATATTATAATATAATATTCTGTATAATATTCTATATTATAATATAATGTATAATAATATTCCATATTATATTACAATATTCTATATCATAATAGAATATATATTACAATATTCTATATCATAATAGAATATATATTACAATATTCTATATCATAATAGTATATATTACAATATTCTATATCATAATAGAATATATATTACAATATTCTATATCATGAGAGAATATATATTACAATATTCTATATCGTAATAAAAAATATATTACAATATTCTATATCATAATTTAATATATATTACAAGATTCTTTATCATAATTTAATATATATTACAGTATTCTATATCATAATATAATATATATGACAATATTCTATATCATAATATAATATATATTACAATATTCTATATCATAATATAGTATGTATTATAATATTCTATATCAGAATATAATATGTATTATAATATTCCATATTATATAAGCAAAAATGATATCTCTTGGTTTTTAAAGATAATACAAAGTGGATTTTAGTAACAATCTTGAGTTGTCACAGAAGCTAAAGAAGTTGCGGATTTCATGAAGCCAATCAAGCATATAAAGCCCATTTCCCTGAGTCCCTTTTCCTTAGCTCAAGGCCACAAAAAATCAGAACATGAATTCCAGACCTCATTTGCAGTATGTCTAAATAATTATGAGTTATAAATGAAGCTAACAAATAGTTAAATATGTTCCATTCTCCTACTTTGATAAATATACTGCCATAATAACCCACAAGGTCAAAGTCGAGTGTAGAAATCTCTGATTCCTTGGTGCCCTGCAAGCTAATGTGGTAGTAAAGGGAGAGCTGATCCTGAGCCCCAGGCTAAACTTTTTTCCATCTAATTCCATTTATTTCCATTAAGATTACAGCAATTTGGCCGTGTGCGGTGGTTCATGCCTATAATCCCAGCACTTTGGGAGGCTGAGTCAGACGGATCATCTGCGATTGGGAGTTGGAGAACATCCTAACCAATATGGTGAAACACTCTGTCTACTAAAGATACAAAATTAGCCAAATGAGGTGGCATATGCCTATAATGCCAGCTACTCAGGAGGCTGAGGCAGGAGAATCACTTGAACCCAGGAGGCGGAGGTTGTGGTGAGCCGAGATCGTGCCATTGCACTCCAGCCTCGGCAACAAAGAAAAACTCCATCTCAAAAAAACAAACAAACAAAAAAGATTGCAGCAATTCACTCACATCTTCAGGCTCCACTTGTAATTCTAATTCTCTTGCTATCTTCACCACAACTGTCGTTCCTTCCTCTGCTAAGGTCTTGACCCCTCAATGTCATTTATGAGGGTCGGAATCAACTTCTTCCAAGCTCCTATTAATGCTGCTATTTTTACCTCCTCTGGTGAATCATGAATGTTCTTAGTGGCGTCTATCATAGTGAATCCTTTCCAGAAGGTTTCCAATTGACTTTGCCCAGATCCATCAAAGGAATCATGACCTATGGCAGTAACAGCCTTATAAAATACATTTCTCAAATAATAAGACTTGAAAGTCAAAATGATGCCTCACTCCATGGACGACAGAATAGATGGTGTGTTGGCAGGCATGAAACCAGCATGCGTTTCCCTGTACATCTCCATTAGAGCTCTTTAGTCACCAGGCACATTGTCAAAGAGCTGAAGTATTTGAAATGAATCTTTTTTTCTGAGCTGTAGGTCTCAACAGTGGGATTAAAATACTCAGTAACCTATGCACTAAGCAGCTCTGCTATCATCCAAGTGTTGTTGTTAAATTTTTAGAGCACGGGTAGAGTAGATTAAGCATAGTTCTTAAGAGGTGCCCTAGGATTTATGGAATAGCAAATGAGCATTGGCTTGTAACAAGAAAGTCAGCTTGTCCTTTAAATCTTTCTTTTTTTTAATTGATATAAGGTCTCACTCCATTACCCAGGCTGGATTGCAGTGGCATGATCTTGGCCCACTCCATACTTGACCTCCTTGGCCCCACAATCCTCCCACCTCAGCCTCCTGAGTAGCTGGGACTAGTAGCATGCACCACCATACATGGCTTATTTTTATTTATTCATTTATTTATTTATTTTTTGTTAGAGACAGGGTTTCACCATATTGCCCAGGCTGGTCTCAAGCTCCTAAGCGCAAGCCGTTCTCCCACTTCAGCCTCACAGAGTGCTGGGATTACAGGCGTGATCCACCCAGTCTGTCCTCTAAATTCATATTATGGAGACTCATTTTCATGGTTAAAATGTCCTGAATTGACTGTGGCCTGTTGAGAGGTGGGATGGAGGAAACTACTTATGGAAAATGAAGAAGAAAGGGAAGCACACCAGAAGCAAGAAAGTGTCATCAATTTTTACATCAAGGACTCCATGATAAAGAGAAAGTACAGGTGGCCTGTTATCATGGGTGAGCATTGGACTATGGACTGCAACTGCATCTACCAGGTTCTTCTGGATAGTCCCAGTTTTAAATTTTTGACCTGATATTCATGAACACAGTGCTACTGGTCAGACCTTTGTCCAGGTTTAAGCTTCAGAACATAATGTCTTCATGCAGTGGGAGGTCTGGTTAGGGTTATGATTCTGCCCTGGGGTGTCTGCCCCTTCTGAACTGGAGGTAAACTTGGCATCTACTACTTACCTCCACACTTGAACAGGCAAGGATGGGCTGAGCACAGAGGCTCACATCTGTAACTCCAGCACTTTGGGAGGCCGAGGCAGAAGGATCACTTATGGCCAGGAGTTCAAGACCAGCCTGGGCAATATAGTGAGACCTCATCTCTGTAAAAACAAACAAACAAAACTGAGGATGGGTGGGTGACAGGGAACAGTTCAACATGGGAAACAATTAATCTGAGAGCTGGAAGGACCCTTAGACCAGCCCCCCCCCTTAACAGAGGAGACTCTGCCCTGAGATTATAGCCTAAGGTAATGCATTGAGCTTTTCTAGAGATTTGAAAATAATCAATCCTAAAACCCCCAAGCATACTGCTACTGTTTGCTATTGAATAATGTTTTCTAGTCTGGGTGTGGTGGCTCCTGCCTGTAATCCCAACACTTTAGAAGGTTGAGGCAAGTGGATCACCTGAGGTCAGGAGTTCGAGACCAGCCTGGCCAACATGGTGAATCCCCGTCTCTACAAAAATACAAAAAATTAGCAGGCCAACCTGTTGCGCGCTGGTAATCCAAGCTGCTTGGGAGGGTGAGACAGAAGAATCTTTTGATCCTGAGAGGCAGAGGTTATGGTGAGCCGAGATCTCACCATCACACTCCAGCCTGGGCTGCAAGAGTCAAATTCCATCTCAAAAATAATGATAATAATAATGTTTTCTACAAGCAAGGAGTTACTTTGTACTGTGAACTAGTGTGAAACGATCCACCATGTGTAAGCTTTTGGATTGATGACAGTTATTTCTAGATCACAGAGGTGGGAATGCTTGTTGATCATCTTCTATGTTGTTTGTTATATTGATTGATTTTTTAAAATTAGCATTTTTATAACAATAAGGTCATAAAAATAAGTAACTAAAATAAAGTAAAGTAACCAAAAAGGTCAAGCGTGGTGGCTCACACCTGTAATCCCAGCACTTTGGCAGGCCGAGGTGGGTGGATCCCTTGAGGTCAGGAGATCGGGACCAGCCTGGCCAACGTGGTGAAACCCCATCTCTACTGAAAATACAAAAATTAGCCGGGTGTGGTGGCAGGCACCTGTAATCCCAGCTACTCGGGAGGTTGAGGCAGGAGAATCGCTTGAACCCAGGAAAGGTGCTTGCAGTGAGCTGAGATTGTGCCATTGCACTCCAGCCTGGGTGACAAGAGCTAAACTCTGTCTCAAAACAAAACAAAATGAAAATCTAAATGTAATTGAGTTGAATATTTAAACTTTTAATCGACATTTCAAATTAGATTCTAATTCCATTTAAAAAAGCATCTCATAGAAGCAAATGTACTCAATTATATTAACTCTGTGGTTTCATTTAAGCAATTTGTTTTATGAAGGGACACAAATCCAACCAGATTTTAACAGTGTATAAATATGTATTTATTTATTTAATTACTACGACAATACTCTCAACTCCCCATTTGAATAAAGGAGAGCATCTGATCTGTGTTCTGGGACAGCGTGCACTATTGGTGTGTGGAAATACCGATGCCCTCAGCTGTGTGGCAGGCTCAGGGGGACCTGGAGTGCAGGAGCCCCTGGGCCATTCACCTCTGGCCACAAAAGTCATAGTTCATTTACCCCCAGCTGCTATAGAAATATTATTTTCAGTGGTTGTTATGATGCAAAAGAAAAGAAGCAGGGAAATTTATTAAACATTTACATAAAAGATATGTTAGTAAATAAAGTCTACTTTCTTCTGGCTTGACTAAAAATCTATACTAGTATTTATGCCTTTTGGAAATTAGAGATGCCAATTTAAATATTATGAAGCAAAGCAACTGAGTATTAGGTAAGACAGCCAAGTACAACTGCAGAATTGGAGAGGTTATGGGTTACATGTATAAGAATATTTCATAGCAATAATCTTTTAGGACTCTGTGAAGACCCTCCACAGTGAAGCAGAAATTAGAACAGAATTAATAATACTGTGTATGCTCTCAGTTCACCAATTTATCAAAACTAGCTTCATGATTCAGGAGGGTGTCTGCTCTTTTGCAATTGGAAGAAAAGAAAGAATATTTTATTTTTTGACTCTTTAGATTTTCTTCACTAACACTATTTCCAAGGCTAAGTAAGGGGGTTGCAAGTAACACCAAGAGAAAAAAGCAGTCTTGAGCAGCTTTTTAAAAATGGTCTTTAAATATGGAAAATGAAGCCAGGTGTGGTGGCTCACTCTTGTGATCCCAGCACTTTGGGAGCCTGAGGTGGGAGGATTGCTTGAGGCCAAATGTTTGAGACCAGCCTGGGCAGCATAGCAAGATCCCCACCATTGCAAAAGATAATAATTTTTTTAAAAATTAGCTGGATGTGGTGGTGCATGCCTTAGAGTCCCAGTTACTTGGGAGGCTGAGGTAGGAGGAGCTCTTGATCCCAGGAGTTCAAGTCTGAAGTAAGCTATGATTGCACCACTGTCCTCAAGCCTGGGCAACAAAGTGAGACCTCTGTCTTTCTCTCTCTCTCTCTCTCTAAATATATATGGAAAAGGGAATGGCCAAGAATATCAAAGACATTGAAGAAGAGGAAAGATTTGTCCTGCCAAATATCAGAACTTTTATAAAGCTACAGCAATTAAGACAGTGTGGTCCTCACTGATAAACTGATGAATGAAACAGAATAGAGAGCTCCCAAGCAAATCTACACAAATTTAATCTTCGATATGTGACGTAGGTGACATGGCAGATCAGCAAGGAAAGAAAGGACTTTTCAATAAATAGAATAGAAAAATAATGGTTATTGATATAAGAAACAAAGTGAAATTATATTCATATTTCACTCTATATACAAACATTAAATTCCAGATGGACAAAGACTTACATGTCAGAAACAAAACTTTAAAACTTTTAGTAGAAAATGTAAGTGAATGAGACACAAAAAGCCCCTTAACCATTAAAAAAGATTAGACATTTTGACTATCACAAAATTAAGAACTTTTTACATCAAAAAGTGGAAAGATAGGCTGGGCACCATGTCTCAAGCCTGTAATCCCAACAGTACATCACCTGAGGTCAGGAGTTTGAGACCAGGCTGGCCAACATGGTGAAACCCCATCTCTACTAAAAATACAAGAAATTAGCCGGGCATTAGTGGCAGACACCTGTAATCCCAGCTACTTGGGAAGCTGAGGCACGATAATGGTCTGAACCCGGGAGGTGGAGGTTGCAGTGAGCCACTGCACTCCAGCCTGAATGACAGAGCCAGACTCTGTCTCAAAAACAAAAAATAGAAATTAAAAAATAAAAGTAAAAAGTCAAAACATAAACTATAAATTAGAGAAGATATTTGCAGTACCTATAAGCTACAAAAATTAATATCATATTAACTAAGTATAAGAAGCTCCTGTGAATTAATTTTAAAAATAGTAACCCAACACAAAATTGGAAAAAGGCATTAATAGGGATTTCACAAAAGAGAAAGCCTGCAAAACATAAAAATTTTCTCAACCTCATTAGTAATCAGGGAAAGGCACAAGATACTACCATCTATTCTCTCCAAAAACATTAAAAAGATTGACAATACCAAATGTATTAGTCCACATTCACACTGCTGACAAAGACATACCCGAGACAGGGAAGAAAAAGAGGCTTAATTGGATTAAGGGTTCCACATGGCTGAGGAGGCCTCAGAGTTATGGCGGTGGATGAACAGCAATTCTTACATGGCAGTGGCAAGAGAATATGAGAAGGAGGCAAAAGAAGCAAAAGACGAAGCCACTAACCCATCAGATCTTGTGAGATTTATTCACTATCACAAGAATAGCATGGGAAAGACCAGCCCCAAAGATTCAACTACCTGTCCTGGTTCCCTCCCTGAACACATGGGAATCCTGATCAATACAGCTCAAGTTGAGATGTGGGTAGGGACATAGCCAAACCATATTGTTCTGCTCCTGGCCCCTCCAAATCTCATGTCCTCACATTTCAAAACCAATCATGCCTTCCCAACAGTCCCCCAAAGTCTTAACTCATTTCAGCATTAACCCAAATGTCCACTGTCCAAAGTCTCATCTGAGACAAGGCAAGTCTCTTCTGCCTATGACCCTGTAAAATCCAAATCAAGCTAGTTACTTCCTATATACAATGGGGGTACAGGTAATTGAGTAAATACAGCTGTTCCAAATGGGAGTAATTGGCCAAAACAAAGGGGTTACAGGCCCCATGCAAGTCCAAAATCCAGCAAGGTAGTCCAATTTTAAAGCTCCAAAATGATCTCCTTTGATTCCATGTTTCACATCAAGGTCATGGTGATGCAAGACATCAGCTCCCACAGCCTTGGGTAGTTCTGCCCCTGTGGTTTTAGAGGGTATAGCCCACCTCGTGGCTGTTTACATGGGCTGATGTTGAGTGTCCACAGCTTTTCCAGGCTCATGGTGCAAGCTGTAAGTCAATCTACCATTCTGGGGTCTGGAGAAGAGTGGCCCTCTCCTCACAGCTCCACTAGGAAGTGCCCCAGTAGGGACTCTGTGTAGGGGCTCTGACCCCACATTTCCCTTCTGCACAGCACTAGCAGAGGTTCTGCATCAGAGCACCACCCCGGCAGCAAACTTCTGCTTGGATACCCAGGTGTTTTCAAACATCCTCTGAAATCTAGGTGGAGGTTTCCAAACCTCAATTCTTGACTTATATGCATGTGCAGGCTGAACACAACGTGGAAGCTGCCAAGGCTTGGTGCTTGCACTCTCAAGGTCATGGCCTGAGTTCTATGTTGTCCCCTTTCAGCCATGGCTGGAGGGGCTGAAATGCAGAGAAACCAGGCCCTAGGCTACACACAGCACAGTGAACCTGGCCCAGCCCAGAAATCCATTTTATCCTCCTAGGCCCCAGGCTTGTGATGGGAGGGGCTGCTGTGATGACCTATGACATGTCCTGTAGACATTTTCCCCATTGTTTTTGGGATTCACATTCAGCTTCTAGTTACTTATGCAAATTTCTGCAGACAGCTTGGATTTATCCTCAGAAAATGGGATTTTCTTCTCTACCACATTGTCAGGCTGCAAATTTTCCAACTGTATGCTCTGCTTCCTTTATAAAACCGAAGACCTTTAACATCACCCAAGTCACCTCTTGAATGCTTTACTGCTTAGAAATTTTTTCCAGCAGATACCCTAAATTATCACTCTCAAGTTCAAAGTTCCACAAATCTCTAGGACAGGGGCAAAATGCTGCCATTCTCTTTGCTAAAACAACGAGAGTTACATTTGCTCCAGTTCACTACAAGTTCCTCATCTCCATCTGAGACCACCTCAGCCTGGACCTTATTGTTCAAAACACTATCAGCATTTTTGTCAAAGTCATTCAGCATGTCTCAGGAGGTTCCAAATTTTCCCACCTTTTCCAGTGCCCTTCTGAGCCCTCCAAACTGTTCCAACCTCTGCATGTTGCCAAGTTTCAAAGTCGCTTGCACATTTTTGGGTATCTTTTCAGGAGCACCCCACACCACTGGTATCAATTTACTGTATTACTCTGTTTTCACACTGCTGACAAAGACACTCAATTCTGAGAAGAAAAAGAGGTGTAAAGAAAAAGAACTGTAATTGGATTTACAGTCCCACATGGTGGGGGAGGCCTCTGAGTCATGGCAGGAGGTAAAAGGGACTTCTTACATGGCAGCAGCAAGAGAAAATGAGGAGGAAGCCAAAGCAGAATCCCCTGATAAACCCATCAGATCTCATGAGACTTATTCACTATCATGAGAATAGCACAGGAAAGACTGGCCTCTGTGATTCAGTTACCTAACCCTGGTTCCCTCCCATAACATGTGGGAATTCTGGGAGATAGAATTCAAGCTGAGATTTGGGTGTGGACACAGCCAAACCATATCACCAAATATGGAGAGACTGAATCAACAAGATCATCTCAAACTAATACAGGAGGTGAGAGTTTAAATTAGAACAACCACTTGGGAAAGCAATTTGGATTATCTTATAAATTTGAGCATTCTCATACGTTATGACAAAGTAATTCCTCTACCATAGGCCCTGGAGAAACTCTTGACAATATGTACCAGAAGTAGTTAAAAAAAGTTCATGTAATGCCATTCATAATAGCAAAAATCTGCAAATAAGTCAAATGTTCATTAATAGGAGAATGGGTAAATTAATAGGAGAATGGGTAAATAAATTATACCCTTAAAAACTAAATATTATGTCATTTAGGGTAATCATATGTATGCAATAAAACAATGTTTTCTTTAAAGGAAGAGAATCCTAAACATAAATTCAGGGTAGTAGTTACCCTCGGGCTGAAGGGTGAAAATCAGGAAAAAGGACAGAGGAGGAGCAGATGTTAGGGTCAGAACCCTAGTTCTTTGGTTGTGTTGTGGGTTCACAAATGATTACCGTATTGTTCAAATACATTTACACAGAGGCCCAGGCACAGACAAGGATGAAATAGGAGCCAAGGTGTGCTATGAGCCAAGGATTATGATTAATCCAATTTTGTGCACTTTAAGCCATTTGAAAAACAGAAAAGCAAAACAACAAAATAATTTTTAAGAAATTGAATATAGGGTGCTATGCTCTGAATGTGTCCCCCTAAAATTAATCACCAATGTCATAGGATTGGGAAGTAGGGCTTTTAGGTAGTGATTCAGTCATGAAGGGAGAGTCTTCATGAATGAGTTTAGGATCCTTACACAAGGACTGGAGGGAGTGGGCTTCCCCTGTTTTGCCCTTCTGCCTTCTGCCATGTGAGAACACAGTGCATCTCCTTCTGAAGACACAGTGCACAAGGTACCATCTTGGATGCAGAGACCAGGCCCTCACCAGACACCAGTCCTGCTGGGACCTTGATCTTGTACTTCTAGCCTATGGAACTGTGAGAAATACATTTCTGTTCTTCAGAAATTACCCAGCCTAGTGTATTTTCTTATATAGTAGCACAAACTCATGAAGGCATAATGCCTCTTATCATTTTCTTCTACAATTTTCTTTGTTGCCTCTTTAGCACTGGGTCATTTTATATTTGATCCTTCATAATATCTCTTACTTTTGGTTTTTCACATTTCTGTTCCGAGTGTATTCTTAGATATATATTCTCCACGATTAGTATCCAGGTCAGAAAGTCCAGAATACATTATTTTAAGGGTTCCATTTCCACAACAATAAAGTATTAATGCCTCCTGTAAACTAGGTATTTCCTTTCCAATTGTAACTGCCATCCGGAAGCAAAGTAGAATTACAGTCCATGAGTGTGGAGGTGATTTTTAAAGTATCTAGAGTATGGTTAAATGCTGGTTTTTAATCACACAGATACATTGATTGCTTGGCACACTAGGGTATCAGTTGCTAGTTATCTCTGTATTTATCCATACTGTTACAGAGGGAAAGTACAGACCGTGAAGTTGGACCAGCTGTCATACCCACAACATTTGGGGAGCTTTGATTTTTTTTTAACCTTTAGCTGCTTAACTGTAACACGTAGCAGCTCAGGTGAAAACCACCTTTATTGTGGGGACTTTCCTTAGTGCTCTGTGGCACAAAAGTGCAGACCTATGTAGAAGCACTTAAGTATTTTGTGCATCAACAGGAAAATTAAAGGAACAAATTCTTATTGTATCTTTTAGTCCCTGAAGACAAAACCACAGTGACAGTAACTAGGTCATGGCATTGTATTCAGAGAGGGTCAGCCTTGGTCTTTGAGAGTGAAACCCCTTTACCCCACCATCAAGACTCACTGAGCAGATGGGAAAGTTCAGGTGGAACATGCAGTGAACAGCAAACATAGTGACGGGCGCTCACTGCCATGCGCTGCCATGCCTGCCATGGTCAGCAGACCTGTCTTCTACTTGACAACAGGCAAGTGAGAAACATTCTCCTGGAGATTTTCTTGATTCTTCCCAGTTGTGGCAGGATGGACTGACTTAGAGGAGCTCAGGAAGGTTGTTAAACAACACAGAAACACAAGATGAATTGTACTCCTCAGCAGGCCTATGTTAGAGCAGCAGGTCCTTGAGGCCTCAGCCACTCCTGGACACAGCATAATGCCCCTAATGATTTGAAATTTGGCTGCTAATCCCTGTATCCAGGGACAAAAAGAGACATAAACAACAAAAAGTTATAAAATAAGTGTGCCTAACATCTACTTATTGTGGGAGGTAGGGATTTAAGATATAAGAATTTAGCTGCATGTGGAAGCTCACACCTGTAATCTCAGCACTTTGGGAGGCCAACGCAGGAGGACGGCTTGAGCCTAGGTATTTGACATGAGGCAGGCAACATAGTAAGTCCCCATTCGTACAAAAATGTTTTTGAAGAAAAGTAGTTGAGTGTGCGGACACATATCTGTAGTCCCAGGTACGTGGGAGGCTGAGGCAAGAAAATTGCTTAAGCCTGGGAGATTGAGGCTGTAGTGAGCTGTGATCACAACAATGCACGCCAGCCTGTGAGTCCGGAGACCGGAAACGGCACCCTCAAGCAGGGTCCACCTCCACCAGTAGAAATCGGCTCAAGGAGGTCCTGAGGACAGGACTCCCGGGGTCTTGCCCTGGGGATCCGGAAGCCCCCACTCCCACAATTCCCCCTACTACATCCCCGCTCCAGCCACCACCGCGACTGCCACAGAAACCCCCGTCCACGCATCACAGAACCTGTTTAAATGGGCCTCAGCCGGACTTTGAAGAGCAAACCAGGCGTTGCCCTGGGAAATGCGCATGCGCGAGGCGCGAGCCCATTATCCTGTCACAGTGACTCCAACGGTTGGCTGAGGACGACACCCTGAAACTTATCAAAGCAGGAGCCCTTCGTGGCAGTGCGTTGGTGTTGAGGCTCCAGCCTGACCAATCCTGTGGGTCGACAAAACAGTTTCAGGACACCACAATACACGGAGAGCCGACCATGATGCAGAAAGAGCAGAGGGAGTCCAGGGAAAACAGCGCAGCCTCACAGCCTCAGGCCTGCACGGACAGTGTTCAGGTGAGTGCCCCCAAAACACTTGCTCCCCGTGATCTCGAGGACAGGTCAGCCTGTGTGCCCGTGGGCTGCACTCCACCCTAGGGTCGTACTCCTGAAGAGCAGAACCCCGCAGCCTCAGGGATTGCCTGGGGGTGTGCGTTTCTCGGCCACTGCTCTATGTCTGTGGACCTGTGTCTCCCATTCTTTCTTCTGTCTATGTCTCTCACTCTCTGTCCTTGTCTCTTGCTTTCTCTGTCTCTGTGTGTGTGCCCGTGTGTGTGTGTGTGTGTGTGTGTGTGTTGGGAACAATGTGCCCAGTGAGTTAAGAAGAGGTTTCTTGCATGTCAGCGTGTCTTTATGCAGCCTCTTTCTGCATTTCTGCTTGGCTCATGTTGCCAGTTGTCCATCGTTTCCAGGGCGGTTCCACATTGGTTTCTGAAGGCCTCGACGATGTGAGGAGATGCGTCTTCCAAAAAGACATTGAAATTTCATACCGATCCTGAGCTGCCTCTTTTCTACGATCAACATGATCACACTATAGGAAAACAACAACAACAAAAGCCTCACTGGAGCTACTTGTCTTGCAGGAGGGGAGCAGACCCACGTGAAAAGAGACAGTGCTATCTCCTTGTGGCTCTTCTCTGAGAAACGAAGCCCCACACAGAAATCTTACAGAAGCTGAGAACGGGACACGGCAGGATTCCGGTCAATGGAATCCTGGCTTCTAAGGACAAGTAACCCCTTTGGCACTCCTCCCCTTATGCCCATGGCGGTGGCTTCCAGGTGTTCTTTCTCTTTCCCGGGCATTGATGGAAAGGTCACCTTTACCCCCCTTCCAAGGGGCACATGCGTGGACACCATTGTTGGTTTCGCCATCGCACCATATGCCCCCGGTGACACACATTCACACCATCTGCTCTGGGATACACTAGTGCCAAGCGTGATCGCATTGTCTCCACCTCGGATTCGCCCCGTCCCTGTTTGCACCTGTCCTGGAAGCGGTGTCGGCTTGCAGGAGCCCCAGGGCTTTTAGAAGTGGGGCACGCCACTGCTCTTTCAGAGGAGGAGGGAGGCAGAGGGATCACGGATCAGTGAACTTTCAGCGGACACCATGCCTTCAGGGCCATGGGATCATTCTGTGATGCAGGGAGGCCCTGGCTGCCTCACCAGATATGCTGAGCCCATCCTTTCACACCCGGAGGGTCCAAACTCGGATGTGAAGAGGAGTTCTGAGAAACCAGCAGGCAACCTGAAGCTCCCCCTCCCTCGGTGGAAGTCGGCTCAAGGAGGACCTGAAGACGGGACTCCTGGGGGCTTGGCCCTGGGACATCCGCGGACCCCTCTCCCACGCGGCCCCAAACTGGACCCCGGATCCAGCCCCAGCCACAGCTGCCGCAGGAGCTCGCCTGCCGCCGCGCAGCCGCCATTATTTAAAGGGGACTCAGCCTGACTGACTGCCAGGAGCAGAGCGCGAGTCGGCCCAGCCAGTGCGCATGCGCGAGGCGCGAGCGGCTTCTCCCGTCACAGTGCTTCCCACGGTTGCCTTAGAAACCAGTCCCTGAGGCTTGGCAAAGCAGGAGCCCTCCGTGGCAGTGCTTGGGTGTCGGGGCTCTGAGGCTCCGGCCTGACCTCTCCACGGGGTCGACGGGAACGTCTCCGGATGGCAGGAGTCGCAAAGGGCCGACCAGGATGAGGAAACCCCGGGCGGAGTCCGCAGGAAGCAGCACGACATCCCAGCCTCAGGCCTGCCCTGACGGTGTTGCGGTGAGTCTCCCCAAATGTCCTGCCGCCGTGATCTCGAGGACAGGTCGGACTGCGTGCCCCTGGGCTGCTCTCTCACCCGAGGGTCGTTCTGGTCGAGAGCAGAACCCCGCAGCCTCAGGGGTTGCCTGCGGGTGTGTGTTTCAATGGCTCTGCTCTATGACTCTCTGTGAGTGTCTGTGTCTGTGTGTGTGTGTGTGTGTGTGTGTGTCTCTGTGTGTGTGTGTCTCCCATTCTCTCTTCTCTCTGTGTCTCTCAGTCTCTGTGTGTTTCTTTCCCTCTCTCTGTCGGTTTGCGTGTGTGTCTGCGTGTGTGTCCGCCCGTGTGCGTGTGTGTCCTTGGCCGAAAGTACCCTGTGCGCCACAAACCGATTTCCACCATGTCGGCCTGTCTTTGGTGAGCCTCTTTGTGCGTCTCTGCCTGGGTCATGGAGCCGGTTCTCAATCGTCTTCGCCGCCGCGGATCCGCTATGGGTGTGTGAAGACATGGTCCACGTGAGGAGATACGTCGGTTCCGGAGCAATCGAAATCCCATCCCCATCCTGAGCGGCCTCTTTTCTGGGATCAAGATGAACACACTGCAGCCAAGGACAAGATTCCCACAGGAGCTCTGAGAAATGAAGCCACACCACCATACAATCTGGAACAGGAAGCCGAGAATGGGAGATGGCAACTATCCCTGTCACTGGAACGCTGGCCTCTCTGGACAAGCCACCCTTTTGGAAACCCTCCCCTTATGCCCGTGGCGGTGGCACGGCGCTGTATCCTGCCGGGGCCCTGGCCTCTGCTCTATCCTCCCTCTTGCTCTGCCTCACCTGTTTCTCAGGGGCCCGGATGCCTCTCGCTCTGGCCAAACGTCTTCAGCAAAGATGACTTCCCAGTCCGTCAGGGACACACTTCCTGCAGATCCGTGTCATGACTGTATCTCTCTCCAAAGGTCTTTCTGCTTCATTGGGCAGGTCTCATGACCCTGGAGTTCTTGGCTTCCATACGTGTCTCAGACAGGGAAGCTTCCTTGTTCTCCATGTTTCCCCTCATGGGTGGGTGGATTGCCTAGAATGAGCGCTAGGCGACCGTGACTGGCCTTGTCTTCTAGGACAGGTGGTGTCGCATTTCCTCTGCACTTCCTGTCTCAGTCTTGAGGGACATCCTCTCCTCTGCTCCTGGGCGGACTGACTCCCTTGATCTTGTGGCCGAAACGAATGTCAGGGAACCAGAGGGACTGGGCTGGGGCTGGGGCTGGGGCTGGGGCTGGGTGCAGGGGAAGTTGCGTCAGGGCTACCAGGGAGGAGGAGGGTTGGGGGTGGGGCGAATTCTGCAGAAACTTCTTTGCTCCTCTGATAGGCGTTTGCAAACCTGGCTTGGGTCAGGCACAGGCCCCCCAGCCACCGAATCCCAGGTGTTCTTTGATTTCCCTTGGCATTGACCGAAAGGTCACTTGTTCTCCCCTTCCACTGGCACATAGCTGGACACCACCGTTTGTTCCGCCGTCTCCCGATATGCCTCCGGTGACACACATTCACACCATCTGCTGTGGGATACGCCAGCCGCCACGCGTGGTCACACGGTCTCCACCTCGGATTCGCCCCTGTTCCTGCCTGCACGTGTCCTGTAAAGCGCGGTCGGCTTTCTGGAGCCCCAGGGCTTTTAGAAGCGGGGCAGGCCACTGCTCTTTCGAAGGAGGAGGGAGGCAGAGGGCTGATGGATCCGTGAAGTTTCAGCTGACGCTGCGCCTTGAGACCTATGGGATCACTGTGTGCTGCAGCGAGGCCCTGCCTGCCTCACCAGATGTGGTGAGCCCATCCTATCTCACTGGGAGGGGGCCAAAATCGGATCTGAACGGGAGTCCCCAGAACACAGCAGGCGTCCTGAAGCTCCCCTTCCCTCGGTGGAAGTCGGCTGAGGGAGATCCTGAGGGAGGGGCTGCTGGGGATTTGGCCCTGGGACAGGGAACCGGCGGTCCCCTCTCCCACCGCGTCCCAAGCTGGACCCCGTATCCTCACGCCGCCGCAGGATACGGCAGCAGGAGCCTCGCTGCAGCCGCGCAGCGGGGGCATTATTTAAAGGGGACGCAGCCCGACTGCCAGGAGCGGAGCGCGAGTCGGTCCAGCCAATGCGCATGCGCGAGGCGCGAGCGGCTTCTGCCGTCACAGTGCTTCCCACGGTTGTCTTAGAAACCGGTTCCTGAGGCTCGGCAAAGCAGGAGCCCTCCGTGGCAGTGCTTGGGTGGCGGGGCTCTGAGGCTCCGGCCTGACATCTCTACGGGGTCGACGGGAACGTCTCCGGATGCCAGGAGTCGCAAAGGGCCGACCAGGATGAGGAAACCCCAGGCGGAGTCCGGGGGAAGCAGCACGCCATCCCAGCCTCAGACCTGCCCGGACGCTTTTGGGGTGAGTCTCCCCAAAAGTCGTTCCGCCGTCATCTCGAGGATAGGTCGGCCTGCGTGCCCCTGGGCTGCTCTCTCACCCGAGGGTCCTTCTCGTCGAGAGCAGAACCCCGCAGCCTCGGGGGTTGCCTGGGGGGGTGCATTTTAATGCCTCCGCTGTATGCCTCTGTGTGTGTGTGTGTGTGTGTGTGTGTGTGTGTGTGTGTGTGTGTGCGTGCGCGCGTGTGTGTGTGTGTCTGTGTCGGTGTGTGTGTCTGTGTCTGTGTGAGTGTCTCCCATTCTGTCTTCTCTCTCTGTCTCTCAGTCTCTGTGTCTTTCTTTCCCTCTCTCTGTCGGTTAGTGTGTGTGTGCCCTTGTGCGTGTGTGTCTTTGGCCGAATGTGCCCTGTGCACCACAAAGCGATTTCTGGCATGTCGGCCTGTCTTTGCTGATGAGCGTCTTTCTGCGTCTCTGCCTGGGTCACGAGGCCGGTTTCAATCGTTTTCGCCGCCGCGGATCCGCTTTGGGTGTGTGAGGGCCTGGCCCACGTGAGGAGATGCATCGGTCCCGCAGCAATTGAAATCTCATCTCCATCATGAGCTGCCTCTTTTCTAAGATCAAGATGACCACACAGCTACCAAGGAAAAGAGCCCCACGGGAGCTCTTTGTCCTGCAGTAGGGGAGCAGAACCACATCAGAGAAGATGGTTGTATCTTTTCACGGCTCTTCTCTGAGAAATGAAGCCACACCACGATACCGTGTAGAAGAAGAAGCCGGGAATGGGAGATGGCAACAATCCCTGTCACTGGAACGCTGGCCTCTCTGGACAAGCCACCCTTTTGGAAACCCTCCCCTTATGCCCGTGGCGGTGGCACGGCGCTGTATCCTGCCGGGGCCCTGGCCTCTGCTCTATCCTCCCTCTTGCTCCGCCTCACCTGTTTCTCAGGGGCCCGGATGCCTCTCGCTCTGGCCAAACGTCTTCAGCAAAGATGACTTCCCAGTCCGTCAGGGACACACTTCCTGCAGATCCGTGTCATGACTGTATCTCTCTCCAAAGGTCTTTCTGCTTCATTGGGCAGGTCTCATGACCCTGGAGTTCTTGGCTTCCATACGTGTCTCAGACAGGGAAGCTTCCTTGTTCTCCATGTTTCCCCTCATGGGTGGGTGGATTGCCTAGAATGAGCGCTAGGCGACCGTGACTGGCCTTGTCTTCTAGGACAGGTGGTGTCGCATTTCCTCTGCACTTCCTGTCTCAGTCTTGAGGGACATCCTCTCCTCTGCTCCTGGGCGGACTGACTCCCTTGATCTTGTGGCCGAAACGAATGTCAGGGAACCAGAGGGACTGGGCTGGGGCTGGGGCTGGGGCTGGGGCTGGGTGCAGGGGAAGTTGCGTCAGGGCTACCAGGGAGGAGGAGGGTTGGGGGTGGGGCGAATTCTGCAGAAACTTCTTTGCTCCTCTGATAGGCGTTTGCAAACCTGGCTTGGGTCAGGCACAGGCCCCCCAGCCACCGAATCCCAGGTGTTCTTTGATTTCCCTTGGCATTGACCGAAAGGTCACTTGTTCTCCCCCTTCCACTGGCACATAGCTGGACACCACCGTTTGTTCCGCCGTCTCCCGATATGCCTCCGGTGACACACATTCACACCATCTGCTGTGGGATACGCCAGCCGCCACGCGTGGTCACACGGTCTCCACCTCGGATTCGCCCCTGTTCCTGCCTGCACGTGTCCTGTAAAGCGCGGTCGGCTTTCTGGAGCCCCAGGGCTTTTAGAAGCGGGACAGGCCACTGCTCTTTCGAAGGAGGAGGGAGGCAGAGGGCTGATGGATCCGTGAAGTTTCAGCTGACGCTGCGCCTTGAGACCTATGGGATCACTGTGTGCTGCAGCGAGGCCCTGCCTGCCTCACCAGATGTGGTGAGCCCATCCTGTCTCACTGGGAGGGGGCCAAAATCGGATCTGAACGGGAGTCCCCAGAACACAGCAGGCGTCCTGAAGCTCCCCTTCCCTCGGTGGAAGTCGGCTGAGGGAGATCCTGAGGGAGGGGCTGCTGGGGATTTGGCCCTGGGACAGGGAACCGGCGGTCCCCTCTCCCACCGCGTCCCAAGCTGGACCCCGTATCCTCACGCCGCCGCAGGATACGGCAGCAGGAGCCTCGCTGCAGCCGCGCAGCGGGGGCATTATTTAAAGGGGACGCAGCCCGACTGCCAGGAGCGGAGCGCGAGTCGGTCCAGCCAATGCGCATGCGCGAGGCGCGAGCGGCTTCTGCCGTCACAGTGCTTCCCACGGTTGTCTTAGAAACCGGTTCCTGAGGCTCGGCAAAGCAGGAGCCCTCCGTGGCAGTGCTTGGGTGGCGGGGCTCTGAGGCTCCGGCCTGACATCTCTACGGGGTCGACGGGAACGTCTCCGGATGCCAGGAGTCGCAAAGGGCCGACCAGGATGAGGAAACCCCAGGCGGAGTCCGGGGGAAGCAGCACGCCATCCCAGCCTCAGACCTGCCCGGACGCTTTTGGGGTGAGTCTCCCCAAAAGTCGTTCCGCCGTCATCTCGAGGATAGGTCGGCCTGCGTGCCCCTGGGCTGCTCTCTCACCCGAGGGTCCTTCTCGTCGAGAGCAGAACCCCGCAGCCTCGGGGGTTGCCTGGGGGGGTGTATTTCAATGCCTCTGCTGTATGCCTCTGTGTGTGTGTGTGTGTGTGTGTGTGTGTGTGTGCGCGTGCGCGCGCGTGTGTGTGTGTCTGTGTCGGTGTGTGTGTCTGTGTCTGTGTGAGTGTCTCCCATTCTGTCTTCTCTCTCTGTCTCTCAGTCTCTGTGTCTTTCTTTCCCTCTCTCTGTCGGTTAGTGTGTGTGTGCCCTTGTGCGTGTGTGTCTTTGGCCGAATGTGCCCTGTGCACCACAAAGCGATTTCTGGCATGTCGGCCTGTCTTTGCTGATGAGCGTCTTTCTGCGTCTCTGCCTGGGTCACGAGGCCGGTTTCAATCGTTTTCGCCGCCGCGGATCCGCTTTGGGTGTGTGAGGGCCTGGCCCACGTGAGGAGATGCATCGGTCCCGCAGCAATTGAAATCTCATCTCCATCATGAGCTGCCTCTTTTCTAAGATCAAGATGACCACACAGCTACCAAGGAAAAGAGCCCCACGGGAGCTCTTTGTCCTGCAGTAGGGGAGCAGAACCACATCAGAGAAGATGGTTGTATCTTTTCACGGCTCTTCTCTGAGAAATGAAGCCACACCACGATACCGTGTAGAAGAAGAAGCCGGGAATGGGAGATGGCAACAATCCCTGTCACTGGAACGCTGGCCTCTCTGGACAAGCCACCCTTTTGGAAACCCTCCCCTTATGCCCGTGGCGGTGGCACGGCGCTGTATCCTGCCGGGGCCCTGGCCTCTGCTCTATCCTCCCTCTTGCTCTGCCTCACCTGTTTCTCAGGGGCCCGGATGCCTCTCGCTCTGGCCAAACGTCTTCAGCAAAGATGACTTCCCAGTCCGTCAGGGACACACTTCCTGCAGATCCGTGTCATGACTGTATCTCTCTCCAAAGGTCTTTCTGCTTCATTGGGCAGGTCTCATGACCCTGGAGTTCTTGGCTTCCATACGTGTCTCAGACAGGGAAGCTTCCTTGTTCTCCATGTTTCCCCTCATGGGTGGGTGGATTGCCTAGAATGAGCGCTAGGCGACCGTGACTGGCCTTGTCTTCTAGGACAGGTGGTGTCGCATTTCCTCTGCACTTCCTGTCTCAGTCTTGAGGGACATCCTCTCCTCTGCTCCTGGGCGGACTGACTCCCTTGATCTTGTGGCCGAAACGAATGTCAGGGAACCAGAGGGACTGGGCTGGGGCTGGGGCTGGGGCTGGGGCTGGGTGCAGGGGAAGTTGCGTCAGGGCTACCAGGGAGGAGGAGGGTTGGGGGTGGGGCGAATTCTGCAGAAACTTCTTTGCTCCTCTGATAGGCGTTTGAAAACCTGGCTTGGGTCAGGCACAGGCCCCCCAGCCACCGAATCCCAGGTGTTCTTTGATTTCCCTTGGCATTGACCGAAAGGTCACTTGTTCTCCCCTTCCACTGGCACATAGCTGGACACCACCGTTTGTTCCGCCGTCTCCCGATATGCCTCCGGTGACACACATTCACACCATCTGCTGTGGGATACGCCAGCCGCCACGCGTGGTCACACGGTCTCCACCTCGGATTCGCCCCTGTTCCTGCCTGCACGTGTCCTGTAAAGCGCGGTCGGCTTTCTGGAGCCCCAGGGCTTTTAGAAGCGGGACAGGCCACTGCTCTTTCGAAGGAGGAGGGAGGCAGAGGGCTGATGGATCCGTGAAGTTTCAGCTGACGCTGCGCCTTGAGACCTATGGGATCACTGTGTGCTGCAGCGAGGCCCTGCCTGCCTCACCAGATGTGGTGAGCCCATCCTGTCTCACTGGGAGGGGGCCAAAATCGGATCTGAACGGGAGTCCCCAGAACACAGCAGGCGTCCTGAAGCTCCCCTTCCCTCGGTGGAAGTCGGCTGAGGGAGATCCTGAGGGAGGGGCTGCTGGGGATTTGGCCCTGGGACAGGGAACCGGCGGTCCCCTCTCCCACCGCGTCCCAAGCTGGACCCCGTATCCTCACGCCGCCGCAGGATACGGCAGCAGGAGCCTCGCTGCAGCCGCGCAGCGGGGGCATTATTTAAAGGGGACGCAGCCCGACTGCCAGGAGCGGAGCGCGAGTCGGTCCAGCCAATGCGCATGCGCGAGGCGCGAGCGGCTTCTGCCGTCACAGTGCTTCCCACGGTTGTCTTAGAAACCGGTTCCTGAGGCTCGGCAAAGCAGGAGCCCTCCGTGGCAGTGCTTGGGTGGCGGGGCTCTGAGGCTCCGGCCTGACATCTCTACGGGGTCGACGGGAACGTCTCCGGATGCCAGGAGTCGCAAAGGGCCGACCAGGATGAGGAAACCCCAGGCGGAGTCCGGGGGAAGCAGCACGCCATCCCAGCCTCAGACCTGCCCGGACGCTTTTGGGGTGAGTCTCCCCAAAAGTCGTTCCGCCGTCATCTCGAGGATAGGTCGGCCTGCGTGTCCCTGGGCTGCTCTCTCACCCGAGGGTCCTTCTCGTCGAGAGCAGAACCCCGCAGCCTCGGGGGTTGCCTGGGGGGGTGTATTTCAGTGCCTCTGCTGTATGCCTCTGTGTGTGTGTGTGTGTGTGTGTGTGTGCGTGCGCGCGCGTGTGTGTGTGTCTGTGTCGGTGTGTGTGTCTGTGTCTGTGTGAGTGTCTCCCATTCTCTCTTCTCTCTCTGTCTCTCAGTCTCTGTGTCTTTCTTTCCCTCTCTCTGTCGGTTAGTGTGTGTGTGCCCTTGTGCGTGTGTGTCTTTGGCCGAATGTGCCCTGTGCACCACAAAGCGATTTCTGGCATGTCGGCCTGTCTTTGCTGATGAGCGTCTTTCTGCGTCTCTGCCTGGGTCATGAGGCCGGTTTCAATCGTTTTCGCCGCCGCGGATCCGCTTTGGGTGTGTGAGGGCCTGGCCCACGTGAGGAGATGCATCGGTCCCGCAGCAATTGAAATCTCATCTCCATCATGAGCTGCCTCTTTTCTAAGATCAAGATGACCACACAGCTACCAAGGAAAAGAGCCCCACGGGAGCTCTTTGTCCTGCAGTAGGGGAGCAGAACCACATCAGAGAAGATGGTTGTATCTTTTCACGGCTCTTCTCTGAGAAATGAAGCCACACCACGATACCGTGTAGAAGAAGAAGCCGGGAATGGGAGATGGCAACAATCCCTGTCACTGGAACGCTGGCCTCTCTGGACAAGCCACCCTTTTGGAAACCCTCCCCTTATGCCCGTGGCGGTGGCACGGCGCTGTATCCTGCCGGGGCCCTGGCCTCTGCTCTATCCTCCCTCTTGCTCTGCCTCACCTGTTTCTCAGGGGCCCGGATGCCTCTCGCTCTGGCCAAACGTCTTCAGCAAAGATGACTTCCCAGTCCGTCAGGGACACACTTCCTGCAGATCCGTGTCATGACTGTATCTCTCTCCAAAGGTCTTTCTGCTTCATTGGGCAGGTCTCATGACCCTGGAGTTCTTGGCTTCCATACGTGTCTCAGACAGGGAAGCTTCCTTGTTCTCCATGTTTCCCCTCATGGGTGGGTGGATTGCCTAGAATGAGCGCTAGGCGACCGTGACTGGCCTTGTCTTCTAGGACAGGTGGTGTCGCATTTCCTCTGCACTTCCTGTCTCAGTCTTGAGGGACATCCTCTCCTCTGCTCCTGGGCGGACTGACTCCCTTGATCTTGTGGCCGAAACGAATGTCAGGGAACCAGAGGGACTGGGCTGGGGCTGGGGCTGGGGCTGGGGCTGGGTGCAGGGGAAGTTGCGTCAGGGCTACCAGGGAGGAGGAGGGTTGGGGGTGGGGCGAATTCTGCAGAAACTTCTTTGCTCCTCTGATAGGCGTTTGAAAACCTGGCTTGGGTCAGGCACAGGCCCCCCAGCCACCGAATCCCAGGTGTTCTTTGATTTCCCTTGGCATTGACCGAAAGGTCACTTGTTCTCCCCTTCCACTGGCACATAGCTGGACACCACCGTTTGTTCCGCCGTCTCCCGATATGCCTCCGGTGACACACATTCACACCATCTGCTGTGGGATACGCCAGCCGCCACGCGTGGTCACACGGTCTCCACCTCGGATTCGCCCCTGTTCCTGCCTGCACGTGTCCTGTAAAGCGCGGTCGGCTTTCTGGAGCCCCAGGGCTTTTAGAAGCGGGACAGGCCACTGCTCTTTCGAAGGAGGAGGGAGGCAGAGGGCTGATGGATCCGTGAAGTTTCAGCTGACGCTGCGCCTTGAGACCTATGGGATCACTGTGTGCTGCAGCGAGGCCCTGCCTGCCTCACCAGATGTGGTGAGCCCATCCTGTCTCACTGGGAGGGGGCCAAAATCGGATCTGAACGGGAGTCCCCAGAACACAGCAGGCGTCCTGAAGCTCCCCTTCCCTCGGTGGAAGTCGGCTGAGGGAGATCCTGAGGGAGGGGCTGCTGGGGATTTGGCCCTGGGACAGGGAACCGGCGGTCCCCTCTCCCACCGCGTCCCAAGCTGGACCCCGTATCCTCACGCCGCCGCAGGATACGGCAGCAGGAGCCTCGCTGCAGCCGCGCAGCGGGGGCATTATTTAAAGGGGACGCAGCCCGACTGCCAGGAGCGGAGCGCGAGTCGGTCCAGCCAATGCGCATGCGCGAGGCGCGAGCGGCTTCTGCCGTCACAGTGCTTCCCACGGTTGTCTTAGAAACCGGTTCCTGAGGCTCGGCAAAGCAGGAGCCCTCCGTGGCAGTGCTTGGGTGGCGGGGCTCTGAGGCTCCGGCCTGACATCTCTACGGGGTCGACGGGAACGTCTCCGGATGCCAGGAGTCGCAAAGGGCCGACCAGGATGAGGAAACCCCAGGCGGAGTCCGGGGGAAGCAGCACGCCATCCCAGCCTCAGACCTGCCCGGACGCTTTTGGGGTGAGTCTCCCCAAAAGTCGTTCCGCCGTCATCTCGAGGATAGGTCGGCCTGCGTGCCCCTGGGCTGCTCTCTCACCCGAGGGTCCTTCTCGTCGAGAGCAGAACCCCGCAGCCTCGGGGGTTGCCTGGGGGGGTGTATTTCAATGCCTCTGCTGTATGCCTCTCTGTGTGTGTGTGTGTGTGTGTGTGTGTGTGTGTGTGCGCGTGCGCGCGCGTGTGTGTGTGTCTGTGTCGGTGTGTGTGTCTGTGTCTGTGTGAGTGTCTCCCATTCTGTCTTCTCTCTCTGTCTCTCAGTCTCTGTGTCTTTCTTTCCCTCTCTCTGTCGGTTAGTGTGTGTGTGCCCTTGTGCGTGTGTGTCTTTGGCCGAATGTGCCCTGTGCACCACAAAGCGATTTCTGGCATGTCGGCCTGTCTTTGCTGATGAGCGTCTTTCTGCGTCTCTGCCTGGGTCACGAGGCCGGTTTCAATCGTTTTCGCCGCCGCGGATCCGCTTTGGGTGTGTGAGGGCCTGGCCCACGTGAGGAGATGCATCGGTCCCGCAGCAATTGAAATCTCATCTCCATCATGAGCTGCCTCTTTTCTAAGATCAAGATGACCACACAGCTACCAAGGAAAAGAGCCCCACGGGAGCTCTTTGTCCTGCAGTAGGGGAGCAGAACCACATCAGAGAAGATGGTTGTATCTTTTCACGGCTCTTCTCTGAGAAATGAAGCCACACCACGATACCGTGTAGAAGAAGAAGCCGGGAATGGGAGATGGCAACAATCCCTGTCACTGGAACGCTGGCCTCTCTGGACAAGCCACCCTTTTGGAAACCCTCCCCTTATGCCCGTGGCGGTGGCACGGCGCTGTATCCTGCCGGGGCCCTGGCCTCTGCTCTATCCTCCCTCTTGCTCTGCCTCACCTGTTTCTCAGGGGCCCGGATGCCTCTCGCTCTGGCCAAACGTCTTCAGCAAAGATGACTTCCCAGTCCGTCAGGGACACACTTCCTGCAGATCCGTGTCATGACTGTATCTCTCTCCAAAGGTCTTTCTGCTTCATTGGGCAGGTCTCATGACCCTGGAGTTCTTGGCTTCCATACGTGTCTCAGACAGGGAAGCTTCCTTGTTCTCCATGTTTCCCCTCATGGGTGGGTGGATTGCCTAGAATGAGCGCTAGGCGACCGTGACTGGCCTTGTCTTCTAGGACAGGTGGTGTCGCATTTCCTCTGCACTTCCTGTCTCAGTCTTGAGGGACATCCTCTCCTCTGCTCCTGGGCGGACTGACTCCCTTGATCTTGTGGCCGAAACGAATGTCAGGGAACCAGAGGGACTGGGCTGGGGCTGGGGCTGGGGCTGGGGCTGGGTGCAGGGGAAGTTGCGTCAGGGCTACCAGGGAGGAGGAGGGTTGGGGGTGGGGCGAATTCTGCAGAAACTTCTTTGCTCCTCTGATAGGCGTTTGAAAACCTGGCTTGGGTCAGGCACAGGCCCCCCAGCCACCGAATCCCAGGTGTTCTTTGATTTCCCTTGGCATTGACCGAAAGGTCACTTGTTCTCCCCTTCCACTGGCACATAGCTGGACACCACCGTTTGTTCCGCCGTCTCCCGATATGCCTCCGGTGACACACATTCACACCATCTGCTGTGGGATACGCCAGCCGCCACGCGTGGTCACACGGTCTCCACCTCGGATTCGCCCCTGTTCCTGCCTGCACGTGTCCTGTAAAGCGCGGTCGGCTTTCTGGAGCCCCAGGGCTTTTAGAAGCGGGACAGGCCACTGCTCTTTCGAAGGAGGAGGGAGGCAGAGGGCTGATGGATCCGTGAAGTTTCAGCTGACGCTGCGCCTTGAGACCTATGGGATCACTGTGTGCTGCAGCGAGGCCCTGCCTGCCTCACCAGATGTGGTGAGCCCATCCTGTCTCACTGGGAGGGGGCCAAAATCGGATCTGAACGGGAGTCCCCAGAACACAGCAGGCGTCCTGAAGCTCCCCTTCCCTCGGTGGAAGTCGGCTGAGGGAGATCCTGAGGGAGGGGCTGCTGGGGATTTGGCCCTGGGACAGGGAACCGGCGGTCCCCTCTCCCACCGCGTCCCAAGCTGGACCCCGTATCCTCACGCCGCCGCAGGATACGGCAGCAGGAGCCTCGCTGCAGCCGCGCAGCGGGGGCATTATTTAAAGGGGACGCAGCCCGACTGCCAGGAGCGGAGCGCGAGTCGGTCCAGCCAATGCGCATGCGCGAGGCGCGAGCGGCTTCTGCCGTCACAGTGCTTCCCACGGTTGTCTTAGAAACCGGTTCCTGAGGCTCGGCAAAGCAGGAGCCCTCCGTGGCAGTGCTTGGGTGGCGGGGCTCTGAGGCTCCGGCCTGACATCTCTACGGGGTCGACGGGAACGTCTCCGGATGCCAGGAGTCGCAAAGGGCCGACCAGGATGAGGAAACCCCAGGCGGAGTCCGGGGGAAGCAGCACGCCATCCCAGCCTCAGACCTGCCCGGACGCTTTTGGGGTGAGTCTCCCCAAAAGTCGTTCCGCCGTCATCTCGAGGATAGGTCGGCCTGCGTGTCCCTGGGCTGCTCTCTCACCCGAGGGTCCTTCTCGTCGAGAGCAGAACCCCGCAGCCTCGGGGGTTGCCTGGGGGGGTGTATTTCAGTGCCTCTGCTGTATGCCTCTGTGTGTGTGTGTGTGTGTGTGTGTGTGCGTGCGCGCGCGTGTGTGTGTGTCTGTGTCGGTGTGTGTGTCTGTGTCTGTGTGAGTGTCTCCCATTCTCTCTTCTCTCTCTGTCTCTCAGTCTCTGTGTCTTTCTTTCCCTCTCTCTGTCGGTTAGTGTGTGTGTGCCCTTGTGCGTGTGTGTCTTTGGCCGAATGTGCCCTGTGCACCACAAAGCGATTTCTGGCATGTCGGCCTGTCTTTGCTGATGAGCGTCTTTCTGCGTCTCTGCCTGGGTCATGAGGCCGGTTTCAATCGTTTTCGCCGCCGCGGATCCGCTTTGGGTGTGTGAGGGCCTGGCCCACGTGAGGAGATGCATCGGTCCCGCAGCAATTGAAATCTCATCTCCATCATGAGCTGCCTCTTTTCTAAGATCAAGATGACCACACAGCTACCAAGGAAAAGAGCCCCACGGGAGCTCTTTGTCCTGCAGTAGGGGAGCAGAACCACATCAGAGAAGATGGTTGTATCTTTTCACGGCTCTTCTCTGAGAAATGAAGCCACACCACGATACCGTGTAGAAGAAGAAGCCGGGAATGGGAGATGGCAACAATCCCTGTCACTGGAACGCTGGCCTCTCTGGACAAGCCACCCTTTTGGAAACCCTCCCCTTATGCCCGTGGCGGTGGCACGGCGCTGTATCCTGCCGGGGCCCTGGCCTCTGCTCTATCCTCCCTCTTGCTCTGCCTCACCTGTTTCTCAGGGGCCCGGATGCCTCTCGCTCTGGCCAAACGTCTTCAGCAAAGATGACTTCCCAGTCCGTCAGGGACACACTTCCTGCAGATCCGTGTCATGACTGTATCTCTCTCCAAAGGTCTTTCTGCTTCATTGGGCAGGTCTCATGACCCTGGAGTTCTTGGCTTCCATACGTGTCTCAGACAGGGAAGCTTCCTTGTTCTCCATGTTTCCCCTCATGGGTGGGTGGATTGCCTAGAATGAGCGCTAGGCGACCGTGACTGGCCTTGTCTTCTAGGACAGGTGGTGTCGCATTTCCTCTGCACTTCCTGTCTCAGTCTTGAGGGACATCCTCTCCTCTGCTCCTGGGCGGACTGACTCCCTTGATCTTGTGGCCGAAACGAATGTCAGGGAACCAGAGGGACTGGGCTGGGGCTGGGGCTGGGGCTGGGGCTGGGTGCAGGGGAAGTTGCGTCAGGGCTACCAGGGAGGAGGAGGGTTGGGGGTGGGGCGAATTCTGCAGAAACTTCTTTGCTCCTCTGATAGGCGTTTGAAAACCTGGCTTGGGTCAGGCACAGGCCCCCCAGCCACCGAATCCCAGGTGTTCTTTGATTTCCCTTGGCATTGACCGAAAGGTCACTTGTTCTCCCCTTCCACTGGCACATAGCTGGACACCACCGTTTGTTCCGCCGTCTCCCGATATGCCTCCGGTGACACACATTCACACCATCTGCTGTGGGATACGCCAGCCGCCACGCGTGGTCACACGGTCTCCACCTCGGATTCGCCCCTGTTCCTGCCTGCACGTGTCCTGTAAAGCGCGGTCGGCTTTCTGGAGCCCCAGGGCTTTTAGAAGCGGGACAGGCCACTGCTCTTTCGAAGGAGGAGGGAGGCAGAGGGCTGATGGATCCGTGAAGTTTCAGCTGACGCTGCGCCTTGAGACCTATGGGATCACTGTGTGCTGCAGCGAGGCCCTGCCTGCCTCACCAGATGTGGTGAGCCCATCCTGTCTCACTGGGAGGGGGCCAAAATCGGATCTGAACGGGAGTCCCCAGAACACAGCAGGCGTCCTGAAGCTCCCCTTCCCTCGGTGGAAGTCGGCTGAGGGAGATCCTGAGGGAGGGGCTGCTGGGGATTTGGCCCTGGGACAGGGAACCGGCGGTCCCCTCTCCCACCGCGTCCCAAGCTGGACCCCGTATCCTCACGCCGCCGCAGGATACGGCAGCAGGAGCCTCGCTGCAGCCGCGCAGCGGGGGCATTATTTAAAGGGGACGCAGCCCGACTGCCAGGAGCGGAGCGCGAGTCGGTCCAGCCAATGCGCATGCGCGAGGCGCGAGCGGCTTCTGCCGTCACAGTGCTTCCCACGGTTGTCTTAGAAACCGGTTCCTGAGGCTCGGCAAAGCAGGAGCCCTCCGTGGCAGTGCTTGGGTGGCGGGGCTCTGAGGCTCCGGCCTGACATCTCTACGGGGTCGACGGGAACGTCTCCGGATGCCAGGAGTCGCAAAGGGCCGACCAGGATGAGGAAACCCCAGGCGGAGTCCGGGGGAAGCAGCACGCCATCCCAGCCTCAGACCTGCCCGGACGCTTTTGGGGTGAGTCTCCCCAAAAGTCGTTCCGCCGTCATCTCGAGGATAGGTCGGCCTGCGTGCCCCTGGGCTGCTCTCTCACCCGAGGGTCCTTCTCGTCGAGAGCAGAACCCCGCAGCCTCGGGGGTTGCCTGGGGGGGTGTATTTCAATGCCTCTGCTGTATGCCTCTGTGTGTGTGTGTGTGTGTGCGTGTGTGTGTGTGTGTGTGTGTGTGCGTGCGCGCGCGTGTGTGTGTGTCTGTGTCGGTGTGTGTGTCTGTGTCTGTGTGAGTGTCTCCCATTCTCTCTTCTCTCTCTGTCTCTCAGTCTCTGTGTCTTTCTTTCCCTCTCTCTGTCGGTTAGTGTGTGTGTGCCCTTGTGCGTGTGTGTCTTTGGCCGAATGTGCCCTGTGCACCACAAAGCGATTTCTGGCATGTCGGCCTGTCTTTGCTGATGAGCGTCTTTCTGCGTCTCTGCCTGGGTCACGAGGCCGGTTTCAATCGTTTTCGCCGCCGCGGATCCGCTTTGGGTGTGTGAGGGCCTGGCCCACGTGAGGAGATGCATCGGTCCCGCAGCAATTGAAATCTCATCTCCATCATGAGCTGCCTCTTTTCTAAGATCAAGATGACCACACAGCTACCAAGGAAAAGAGCCCCACGGGAGCTCTTTGTCCTGCAGTAGGGGAGCAGAACCACATCAGAGAAGATGGTTGTATCTTTTCACGGCTCTTCTCTGAGAAATGAAGCCACACCACGATACCGTGTAGAAGAAGAAGCCGGGAATGGGAGATGGCAACAACCCCTGTCACTGGAACGCTGGCCTCTCTGGACAAGCCACCCTTTTGGAAACCCTCCCCTTATGCCCGTGGCGGTGGCACGGCGCTGTATCCTGCCGGGGCCCTGGCCTCTGCTCTATCCTCCCTCTTGCTCTGCCTCACCTGTTTCTCAGGGGCCCGGATGCCTCTCGCTCTGGCCAAACGTCTTCAGCAAAGATGACTTCCCAGTCCGTCAGGGACACACTTCCTGCAGATCGGTTTAATGACTGTATCTCTCTCCAAAGGTCTTTCTGCTTCATTGGGCAGGTCTCATGACCCTGGAGTTCTTGGCTTCCATACGTGTCTCAGACAGGGAAGCTTCCTTGTTCTCCATGTTTCCCCTCATGGGTGGGTGGATTGCCTAGAATGAGCGCTAGGCGACCGTGACTGGCCTTGTCTTCTAGGACAGGTGGTGTCGCATTTCCTCTGCACTTCCTGTCTCAGTCTTGAGGGACATCCTCTCCTCTGCTCCTGGGCGGACTGACTCCCTTGATCTTGTGGCCGAAACGAATGTCAGCGAACCAGAGGGACTGGGCTGGGGCTGGGGCTGGGGCTGGGGCTGGGTGCAGGGGAAGTTGCGTCAGGGCTACCAGGGAGGAGGAGGGTTGGGGGTGGGGCGAATTCTGCAGAAACTTCTTTGCTCCTCTGATAGGCATTTGAAAACCTGGCTTGGGTCAGGCACAGGCCCCCCAGCCACCGAATCCCAGGTGTTCTTTGATTTCCCTTGGCATTGACCGAAAGGTCACTTGTTCTCCCCTTCCACTGGCACATAGCTGGACACCACCGTTTGTTCCGCCGTCTCCCGATATGCCTCCGGTGACACACATTCACACCATCTGCTGTGGGATACGCCAGCCGCCACGCGTGGTCACACGGTCTCCACCTCGGATTCGCCCCTGTTCCTGCCTGCACGTGTCCTGTAAAGCGCGGTCGGCTTTCTGGAGCCCCAGGGCTTTTAGAAGCGGGGCAGGCCACTGCTCTTTCGAAGGAGGAGGGAGGCAGAGGGCTGATGGATCCGTGAAGTTTCAGCTGACGCTGCGCCTTGAGACCTATGGGATCACTGTGTGCTGCAGCGAGGCCCTGCCTGCCTCACCAGATGTGGTGAGCCCATCCTGTCTCACTGGGAGGGGGCCAAAATCGGATCTGAACGGGAGTCCCCAGAACACAGCAGGCGTCCTGAAGCTCCCCTTCCCTCGGTGGAAGTCGGCTCAGGGAGATCCTGAGGGAGGGGCTGCTGGGGATTTGGCCCTGGGACAGAGAACCGGCGGTCCCCTCTCCCACCGCGTCCCAAGCTGGACCCCGTATCCTCACGCCGCCGCAGGATACGGCAGCAGGAGCCTCGCTGCAGCCGCGCAGCGGGGGCATTATTTAAAGGGGACGCAGCCCGACTGCCAGGAGCGGAGCGCGAGTCGGTCCAGCCAATGCGCATGCGCGAGGCGCGAGCGGCTTCTGCCGTCACAGTGCTTCCCACGGTTGTCTTAGAAACCGGTTCCTGAGGCTCGGCAAAGCAGGAGCCCTCCGTGGCAGTGCTTGGGTGGCGGGGCTCTGAGGCTCCGGCCTGACATCTCTACGGGGTCGACGGGAACGTCTCCGGATGCCAGGAGTCGCAAAGGGCCGACCAGGATGAGGAAACCCCAGGCGGAGTCCGGGGGAAGCAGCACGCCATCCCAGCCTCAGACCTGCCCGGACGCTTTTGGGGTGAGTCTCCCCAAAAGTCGTTCCGCCGTCATCTCGAGGATAGGTCGGCCTGCGTGCCCCTGGGCTGCTCTCTCACCCGAGGGTCCTTCTCGTCGAGAGCAGAACCCCGCAGCCTCGGGGGTTGCCTGGGGGGGTGTATTTCAATGCCTCTGCTGTATGCCTCTGTGTGTGTGTGTGTGTGTGCGTGTGTGTGTGTGTGTGTGTGTGTGCGTGCGCGCGCGTGTGTGTGTGTCTGTGTCGGTGTGTGTGTCTGTGTCTGTGTGAGTGTCTCCCATTCTCTCTTCTCTCTCTGTCTCTCAGTCTCTGTGTCTTTCTTTCCCTCTCTCTGTCGGTTAGTGTGTGTGTGCCCTTGTGCGTGTGTGTCTTTGGCCGAATGTGCCCTGTGCACCACAAAGCGATTTCTGGCATGTCGGCCTGTCTTTGCTGATGAGCGTCTTTCTGCGTCTCTGCCTGGGTCACGAGGCCGGTTTCAATCGTTTTCGCCGCCGCGGATCCGCTTTGGGTGTGTGAGGGCCTGGCCCACGTGAGGAGATGCATCGGTCCCGCAGCAATTGAAATCTCATCTCCATCATGAGCTGCCTCTTTTCTAAGATCAAGATGACCACACAGCTACCAAGGAAAAGAGCCCCACGGGAGCTCTTTGTCCTGCAGTAGGGGAGCAGAACCACATCAGAGAAGATGGTTGTATCTTTTCACGGCTCTTCTCTGAGAAATGAAGCCACACCACGATACCGTGTAGAAGAAGAAGCCGGGAATGGGAGATGGCAACAACCCCTGTCACTGGAACGCTGGCCTCTCTGGACAAGCCACCCTTTTGGAAACCCTCCCCTTATGCCCGTGGCGGTGGCACGGCGCTGTATCCTGCCGGGGCCCTGGCCTCTGCTCTATCCTCCCTCTTGCTCTGCCTCACCTGTTTCTCAGGGGCCCGGATGCCTCTCGCTCTGGCCAAACGTCTTCAGCAAAGATGACTTCCCAGTCCGTCAGGGACACACTTCCTGCAGATCCGTGTCATGACTGTATCTCTCTCCAAAGGTCTTTCTGCTTCATTGGGCAGGTCTCATGACCCTGGAGTTCTTGGCTTCCATACGTGTCTCAGACAGGGAAGCTTCCTTGTTCTCCATGTTTCCCCTCATGGGTGGGTGGATTGCCTAGAATGAGCGCTAGGCGACCGTGACTGGCCTTGTCTTCTAGGACAGGTGGTGTCGCATTTCCTCTGCACTTCCTGTCTCAGTCTTGAGGGACATCCTCTCCTCTGCTCCTGGGCGGACTGACTCCCTTGATCTTGTGGCCGAAACGAATGTCAGGGAACCAGAGGGACTGGGCTGGGGCTGGGGCTGGGGCTGGGGCTGGGTGCAGGGGAAGTTGCGTCAGGGCTACCAGGGAGGAGGAGGGTTGGGGGTGGGGCGAATTCTGCAGAAACTTCTTTGCTCCTCTGATAGGCGTTTGAAAACCTGGCTTGGGTCAGGCACAGGCCCCCCAGCCACCGAATCCCAGGTGTTCTTTGATTTCCCTTGGCATTGACCGAAAGGTCACTTGTTCTCCCCTTCCACTGGCACATAGCTGGACACCACCGTTTGTTCCGCCGTCTCCCGATATGCCTCCGGTGACACACATTCACACCATCTGCTGTGGGATACGCCAGCCGCCACGCGTGGTCACACGGTCTCCACCTCGGAATCGCCCCTGTTCCTGCCTGCACGTGTCCTGTAAAGCGCGGTCGGCTTTCTGGAGCCCCAGGGCTTTTAGAAGCGGGACAGGCCACTGCTCTTTCGAAGGAGGAGGGAGGCAGAGGGCTGATGGATCCGTGAAGTTTCAGCTGACGCTGCGCCTTGAGACCTATGGGATCACTGTGTGCTGCAGCGAGGCCCTGCCTGCCTCACCAGATGTGGTGAGCCCATCCTGTCTCACTGGGAGGGGCCCAAAATCGGATCTGAACGGGAGTCCCCAGAACACAGCAGGCGTCCTGAAGCTCCCCTTCCCTCGGTGGAAGTCGGCTCAGGGAGATCCTGAGGGAGGGGCTGCTGGGGATTTGGCCCTGGGACAGGGAACCGGCGGTCCCCTCTCCCAGCGTGTCCCAAGCTGGACCCCGTATCCTCACGCCGCCGCAGGATACGGCAGCAGGAGCCTCGCTGCAGCCGCGCAGCGGGGGCATTATTTAAAGGGGACGCAGCCCGACTGCCAGGAGCGGAGCGCGAGTCGGTCCAGCCAATGCGCATGCGCGAGGCGCGAGCGGCTTCTGCCGTCACAGTGCTTCCCACGGTTGTCTTAGAAACCGGTTCCTGAGGCTCGGCAAAGCAGGAGCCCTCCGTGGCAGTGCTTGGGTGGCGGGGCTCTGAGGCTCCGGCCTGACATCTCTACGGGGTCGACGGGAACGTCTCCGGATGCCAGGAGTCGCAAAGGGCCGACCAGGATGAGGAAACCCCAGGCGGAGTCCGGGTGAAGCAGCACGCCATCCCAGCCTCAGACCTGCCCGGACGCTTTTGGGGTGAGTCTCCCCAAAAGTCGTTCCGCCGTCATCTCGAGGATAGGTCGGCCTGCGTGCCCCTGGGCTGCTCTCTCACCCGAGGGTCCTTCTCGTCGAGAGCAGAACCCCGCAGCCTCGGGGGTTGCCTGGGGGGGTGTATTTCAGTGCCTCTGCTGTATGCGTCTGTGTGTGTGTGTGTGTGTGTGTGTGTGCGTGCGCGCGCGTGTGTGTGTGTCTGTGTCGGTGTGTGTGTCTGTGTCTGTGTGAGTGTCTCCCATTCTCTCTTCTCTCTCTGTCTCTCAGTCTCTTTGTCTTTCTTTCCCTCTCTCTGTCGGTTAGTGTGTGTGTGCCCTTGTGCGTGTGTGTCTTTGGCCGAATGTGCCCTGTGCACCACAAAGCGATTTCTGGCATGTCGGCCTGTCTTTGCTGATGAGCGTCTTTCTGCGTCTCTGCCTGGGTCACGAGGCCGGTTTCAATCGTTTTCACCGCCGCGGATCCGCTTTGGGTGTGTGAGGGCCTGGCCCACGTGAGGAGATGCATCGGTCCCGCAGCAATTGAAATCTCATCTCCATCATGAGCTGCCTCTTTTCTAAGATCAAGATGACCACACAGCTACCAAGGAAAAGAGCCCCACGGGAGCTCTTTGTCCTGCAGTAGGGGAGCAGAACCACATCAGAGAAGATGGTTGTATCTTTTCACGGCTCTTCTCTGAGAAATGAAGCCACACCACGATACCGTGTAGAAGAAGAAGCCGGGAATGGGAGATGGCAACAATCCCTGTCACTGGAACGCTGGCCTCTCTGGACAAGCCACCCTTTTGGAAACCCTCCCCTTATGCCCGTGGCGGTGGCACGGCGCTGTATCCTGCCGGGGCCCTGGCCTCTGCTCTATCCTCCCTCTTGCTCTGCCTCACCTGTTTCTCAGGGGCCCGGATGCCTCTCGCTCTGGCCAAACGTCTTCAGCAAAGATGACTTCCCAGTCCGTCAGGGACACACTTCCTGCAGATCCGTGTCATGACTGTATCTCTCTCCAAAGGTCTTTCTGCTTCATTGGGCAGGTCTCATGACCCTGGAGTTCTTGGCTTCCATACGTGTCTCAGACAGGGAAGCTTCCTTGTTCTCCATGTTTCCCCTCATGGGTGGGTGGATTGCCTAGAATGAGCGCTAGGCGACCGTGACTGGCCTTGTCTTCTAGGACAGGTGGTGTCGCATTTCCTCTGCACTTCCTGTCTCAGTCTTGAGGGACATCCTCTCCTCTGCTCCTGGGCGGACTGACTCCCTTGATCTTGTGGCCGAAACGAATGTCAGGGAACCAGAGGGACTGGGCTGGGGCTGGGGCTGGGGCTGGGGCTGGGTGCAGGGGAAGTTGCGTCAGGGCTACCAGGGAGGAGGAGGGTTGGGGGTGGGGCGAATTCTGCAGAAACTTCTTTGCTCCTCTGATAGGCGTTTGAAAACCTGGCTTGGGTCAGGCACAGGCCCCCCAGCCACCGAATCCCAGGTGTTCTTTGATTTCCCTTGGCATTGACCGAAAGGTCACTTGTTCTCCCCTTCCACTGGCACATAGCTGGACACCACCGTTTGTTCCGCCGTCTCCCGATATGCCTCCGGTGACACACATTCACACCATCTGCTGTGGGATACGCCAGCCGCCACGCGTGGTCACACGGTCTCCACCTCGGATTCGCCCCTGTTCCTGCCTGCACGTGTCCTGTAAAGCGCGGTCGGCTTTCTGGAGCCCCAGGGCTTTTAGAAGCGGGGCAGGCCACTGCTCTTTCGAAGGAGGAGGGAGGCAGAGGGCTGATGGATCCGTGAAGTTTCAGCTGACGCTGCGCCTTGAGACCTATGGGATCACTGTGTGCTGCAGCGAGGCCCTGCCTGCCTCACCAGATGTGGTGAGCCCATCCTATCTCACTGGGAGGGGGCCAAAATCGGATCTGAACGGGAGTCCCCAGAACACAGCAGGCGTCCTGAAGCTCCCCTTCCCTCGGTGGAAGTCGGCTCAGGGAGATCCTGAGGGAGGGGCTGCTGGGGATTTGGCCCTGGGACAGGGAACCGGCGGTCCCCTCTCCCACCGCGTCCCAAGCCGGACCCCGTATCCTCACGCCGCCGCAGGATACGGCAGCAGGAGCCTCGCTGCAGCCGCGCAGCGGGGGCATTATTTAAAGGGGACGCAGCCCGACTGCCAGGAGCGGAGCGCGAGTCGGTCCAGCCAATGCGCATGCGCGAGGCGCGAGCGGCTTCTGCCGTCACAGTGCTTCCCACGGTTGTCTTAGAAACCGGTTCCTGAGGCTCGGCAAAGCAGGAGCCCTCCGTGGCAGTGCTTGGGTGGCGGGGCTCTGAGGCTCCAGCCTGACATCTCTACGGGGTCGACGGGAACGTCTCCGGATGCCAGGAGTCGCAAAGGGCCGACCAGGATGAGGAAACCCCAGGCGGAGTCCGGGGGAAGCAGCACGCCATCCCAGCCTCAGACCTGCCCGGACGCTTTTGGGGTGAGTCTCCCCAAAAGTCGTTCCGCCGTCATCTCGAGGATAGGTCGGCCTGCGTGCCCCTGGGCTGCTCTCTCACCCGAGGGTCCTTCTCGTCGAGAGCAGAACCCCGCAGCCTCGGGGGTTGCCTGGGGGGGTGCATTTTAATGCCTCTGCTGTATGCCTCTGTGTGTGTGTGTGTGTGTGTGTGTGTGTGTGTGTGCGTGCGCGCGTGTGTGTGTGTGTCTGTGTCGGTGTGTGTGTCTGTGTCTGTGTGAGTGTCTCCCATTCTGTCTTCTCTCTCTGTCTCTCAGTCTCTGTGTCTTTCTTTCCCTCTCTCTGTCGGTTAGTGTGTGTGTGCCCTTGTGCGTGTGTGTCTTTGGCCGAATGTGCCCTGTGCACCACAAAGCGATTTCTGGCATGTCGGCCTGTCTTTGCTGATGAGCGTCTTTCTGCGTCTCTGCCTGGGTCATGAGGCCGGTTTCAATCGTTTTCGCCGCCGCGGATCCGCTTTGGGTGTGTGAGGGCCTGGCCCACGTGAGGAGATGCATCGGTCCCGCAGCAATTGAAATCTCATCTCCATCATGAGCTGCCTCTTTTCTAAGATCAAGATGACCACACAGCTACCAAGGAAAAGAGCCCCACGGGAGCTCTTTGTCCTGCAGTAGGGGAGCAGAACCACATCAGAGAAGATGGTTGTATCTTTTCACGGCTCTTCTCTGAGAAATGAAGCCACACCACGATACCGTGTAGAAGAAGAAGCCGGGAATGGGAGATGGCAACAATCCCTGTCACTGGAACGCTGGCCTCTCTGGACAAGCCACCCTTTTGGAAACCCTCCCCTTATGCCCGTGGCGGTGGCACGGCGCTGTATCCTGCCGGGGCCCTGGCCTCTGCTCTATCCTCCCTCTTGCTCTGCCTCACCTGTTTCTCAGGGGCCCGGATGCCTCTCGCTCTGGCCAAACGTCTTCAGCAAAGATGACTTCCCAGTCCGTCAGGGACACACTTCCTGCAGATCCGTGTCATGACTGTATCTCTCTCCAAAGGTCTTTCTGCTTCATTGGGCAGGTCTCATGACCCTGGAGTTCTTGGCTTCCATACGTGTCTCAGACAGGGAAGCTTCCTTGTTCTCCATGTTTCCCCTCATGGGTGGGTGGATTGCCTAGAATGAGCGCTAGGCGACCGTGACTGGCCTTGTCTTCTAGGACAGGTGGTGTCGCATTTCCTCTGCATTTCCTGTCTCAGTCTTGAGGGACATCCTCTCCTCTGCTCCTGGGCGGACTGACTCCCTTGATCTTGTGGCCGAAACGAATGTCAGGGAACCAGAGGGACTGGGCTGGGGCTGGGGCTGGGGCTGGGGCTGGGTGCAGGGGAAGTTGCGTCAGGGCTACCAGGGAGGAGGAGGGTTGGGGGTGGGGCGAATTCTGCAGAAACTTCTTTGCTCCTCTGATAGGCGTTTGAAAACCTGGCTTGGGTCAGGCACAGGCCCCCCAGCCACCGAATCCCAGGTGTTCTTTGATTTCCCTTGGCATTGACCGAAAGGTCACTTGTTCTCCCCTTCCACTGGCACATAGCTGGACACCACCGTTTGTTCCGCCGTCTCCCGATATGCCTCCGGTGACACACATTCACACCATCTGCTGTGGGGTACGCCAGCCGCCACGCGTGGTCACACGGTCTCCACCTCGGATTCGCCCCTGTTCCTGCCTGCACGTGTCCTGTAAAGCGCGGTCGGCTTTCTGGAGCCCCAGGGCTTTTAGAAGCGGGACAGGCCACTGCTCTTTCGAAGGAGGAGGGAGGCAGAGGGCTGATGGATCCGTGAAGTTTCAGCTGACGCTGCGCCTTGAGACCTATGGGATCACTGTGTGCTGCAGCGAGGCCCTGCCTGCCTCACCAGATGTGGTGAGCCCATCCTGTCTCACTGGGAGGGGGCCAAAATCGGATCTGAACGGGAGTCCCCAGAACACAGCAGGCGTCCTGAAGCTCCCCTTCCCTCGGTGGAAGTCGGCTCAGGGAGATCCTGAGGGAGGGGCTGCTGGGGATTTGGCCCTGGGACAGGGAACCGGCGGTCCCCTCTCCCACCGCGTCCCAAGCCGGACCCCGTATCCTCACGCCGCCGCAGGATACGGCAGCAGGAGCCTCGCTGCAGCCGCGCAGCGGGGGCATTATTTAAAGGGGACGCAGCCCGACTGCCAGGAGCGGAGCGCGAGTCGGTCCAGCCAATGCGCATGCGCGAGGCGCGAGCGGCTTCTGCCGTCACAGTGCTTCCCACGGTTGTCTTAGAAACCGGTTCCTGAGGCTCGGCAAAGCAGGAGCCCTCCGTGGCAGTGCTTGGGTGGCGGGGCTCTGAGGCTCCAGCCTGACATCTCTACGGGGTCGACGGGAACGTCTCCGGATGCCAGGAGTCGCAAAGGGCCGACCAGGATGAGGAAACCCCAGGCGGAGTCCGGGGGAAGCAGCACGCCATCCCAGCCTCAGACCTGCCCGGACGCTTTTGGGGTGAGTCTCCCCAAAAGTCGTTCCGCCGTCATCTCGAGGATAGGTCGGCCTGCGTGCCCCTGGGCTGCTCTCTCACCCGAGGGTCCTTCTCGTCGAGAGCAGAACCCCGCAGCCTCGGGGGTTGCCTGGGGGGGTGCATTTTAATGCCTCTGCTGTATGCCTCTGTGTGTGTGTGTGTGTGTGTGTGTGTGTGTGTGTGTGTGCGTGCGCGCGTGTGTGTGTGTGTCTGTGTCGGTGTGTGTGTCTGTGTCTGTGTGAGTGTCTCCCATTCTGTCTTCTCTCTCTGTCTCTCAGTCTCTGTGTCTTTCTTTCCCTCTCTCTGTCGGTTAGTGTGTGTGTGCCCTTGTGCGTGTGTGTCTTTGGCCGAATGTGCCCTGTGCACCACAAAGCGATTTCTGGCATGTCGGCCTGTCTTTGCTGATGAGCGTCTTTCTGCGTCTCTGCCTGGGTCATGAGGCCGGTTTCAATCGTTTTCGCCGCCGCGGATCCGCTTTGGGTGTGTGAGGGCCTGGCCCACGTGAGGAGATGCATCGGTCCCGCAGCAATTGAAATCTCATCTCCATCATGAGCTGCCTCTTTTCTAAGATCAAGATGACCACACAGCTACCAAGGAAAAGAGCCCCACGGGAGCTCTTTGTCCTGCAGTAGGGGAGCAGAACCACATCAGAGAAGATGGTTGTATCTTTTCACGGCTCTTCTCTGAGAAATGAAGCCACACCACGATACCGTGTAGAAGAAGAAGCCGGGAATGGGAGATGGCAACAATCCCTGTCACTGGAACGCTGGCCTCTCTGGACAAGCCACCCTTTTGGAAACCCTCCCCTTATGCCCGTGGCGGTGGCACGGCGCTGTATCCTGCCGGGGCCCTGGCCTCTGCTCTATCCTCCCTCTTGCTCTGCCTCACCTGTTTCTCAGGGGCCCGGATGCCTCTCGCTCTGGCCAAACGTCTTCAGCAAAGATGACTTCCCAGTCCGTCAGGGACACACTTCCTGCAGATCCGTGTCATGACTGTATCTCTCTCCAAAGGTCTTTCTGCTTCATTGGGCAGGTCTCATGACCCTGGAGTTCTTGGCTTCCATACGTGTCTCAGACAGGGAAGCTTCCTTGTTCTCCATGTTTCCCCTCATGGGTGGGTGGATTGCCTAGAATGAGCGCTAGGCGACCGTGACTGGCCTTGTCTTCTAGGACAGGTGGTGTCGCATTTCCTCTGCATTTCCTGTCTCAGTCTTGAGGGACATCCTCTCCTCTGCTCCTGGGCGGACTGACTCCCTTGATCTTGTGGCCGAAACGAATGTCAGGGAACCAGAGGGACTGGGCTGGGGCTGGGGCTGGGGCTGGGGCTGGGTGCAGGGGAAGTTGCGTCAGGGCTACCAGGGAGGAGGAGGGTTGGGGGTGGGGCGAATTCTGCAGAAACTTCTTTGCTCCTCTGATAGGCGTTTGAAAACCTGGCTTGGGTCAGGCACAGGCCCCCCAGCCACCGAATCCCAGGTGTTCTTTGATTTCCCTTGGCATTGACCGAAAGGTCACTTGTTCTCCCCTTCCACTGGCACATAGCTGGACACCACCGTTTGTTCCGCCGTCTCCCGATATGCCTCCGGTGACACACATTCACACCATCTGCTGTGGGGTACGCCAGCCGCCACGCGTGGTCACACGGTCTCCACCTCGGATTCGCCCCTGTTCCTGCCTGCACGTGTCCTGTAAAGCGCGGTCGGCTTTCTGGAGCCCCAGGGCTTTTAGAAGCGGGACAGGCCACTGCTCTTTCGAAGGAGGAGGGAGGCAGAGGGCTGATGGATCCGTGAAGTTTCAGCTGACGCTGCGCCTTGAGACCTATGGGATCACTGTGTGCTGCAGCGAGGCCCTGCCTGCCTCACCAGATGTGGTGAGCCCATCCTGTCTCACTGGGAGGGGGCCAAAATCGGATCTGAACGGGAGTCCCCAGAACACAGCAGGCGTCCGGAAGCTCCCCTTCCCTCGGTGGAAGTCGGCTGAGGGAGATCCTGAGGGAGGGGCTGCTGGGGATTTGGCCCTGGGACAGGGAACCGGCGGTCCCCTCTCCCACCGCGTCCCAAGCTGGACCCCGTATCCTCACGCCGCCGCAGGATACGGCAGCAGGAGCCTCGCTGCAGCCGCGCAGCGGGGGCATTATTTAAAGGGGACGCAGCCCGACTGCCAGGAGCGGAGCGCGAGTCGGTCCAGCCAATGCGCATGCGCGAGGCGCGAGCGGCTTCTGCCGTCACAGTGCTTCCCACGGTTGTCTTAGAAACCGGTTCCTGAGGCTCGGCAAAGCAGGAGCCCTCCGTGGCAGTGCTTGGGTGGCGGGGCTCTGAGGCTCCGGCCTGACATCTCTACGGGGTCGACGGGAACGTCTCCGGATGCCAGGAGTCGCAAAGGGCCGACCAGGATGAGGAAACCCCAGGCGGAGTCCGGGGGAAGCAGCACGCCATCCCAGCCTCAGACCTGCCCGGACGCTTTTGGGGTGAGTCTCCCCAAAAGTCGTTCCGCCGTCATCTCGAGGATAGGTCGGCCTGCGTGCCCCTGGGCTGCTCTCTCACCCGAGGGTCCTTCTCGTCGAGAGCAGAACCCCGCAGCCTCGGGGGTTGCCTGGGGGGGTGTATTTCAATGCCTCTGCTGTATGCCTCTGTGTGTGTGTGTGTGTGTGTGTGTGTGCGTGCGCGCGCGTGTGTGTGTGTCTGTGTCGGTGTGTGTGTCTGTGTCTGTGTGAGTGTCTCCCATTCTCTCTTCTCTCTCTGTCTCTCAGTCTCTGTGTCTTTCTTTCCCTCTCTCTGTCGGTTAGTGTGTGTGTGCCCTTGTGAGTGTGTGTCTTTGGCCGAATGTGCCCTGTGCACCACAAAGCGATTTCTGGCATGTCGGCCTGTCTTTGCTGATGAGCGTCTTTCTGCGTCTCTGCCTGGGTCACGAGGCCGGTTTCAATCGTTTTCGCCGCCGCGGATCCGCTTTGGGTGTGTGAGGGCCTGGCCCACGTGAGGAGATGCATCGGTCCCGCAGCAATTGAAATCTCATCTCCATCATGAGCTGCCTCTTTTCTAAGATCAAGATGACCACACAGCTACCAAGGAAAAGAGCCCCACGGGAGCTCTTTGTCCTGCAGTAGGGGAGCAGAACCACATCAGAGAAGATGGTTGTATCTTTTCACGGCTCTTCTCTGAGAAATGAAGCCACACCACGATACCGTGTAGAAGAAGAAGCTGGGAATGGGAGATGGCAACAATCCCTGTCACTGGAACGCTGGCCTCTCTGGACAAGCCACCCTTTTGGAAACCCTCCCCTTATGCCCGTGGCGGTGGCACGGCGCTGTATCCTGCCGGGGCCCTGGCCTCTGCTCTATCCTCCCTCTTTCTCTGCCTCACCTGTTTCTCAGGGGCCCGGATGCCTCTCGCTCTGGCCAAACGTCTTCAGCAAAGATGACTTCCCAGTCCGTCAGGGACACACTTCCTGCAGATCCGTGTCATGACTGTATCTCTCTCCAAAGGTCTTTCTGCTTCATTGGGCAGGTCTCATGACCCTGGAGTTCTTGGCTTCCATACGTGTCTCAGACAGGGAAGCTTCCTTGTTCTCCATGTTTCCCCTCATGGGTGGGTGGATTGCCTAGAATGAGCGCTAGGCGACCGTGACTGGCCTTGTCTTCTAGGACAGGTGGTGTCGCATTTCCTCTGCACTTCCTGTCTCAGTCTTGAGGGACATCCTCTCCTCTGCTCCTGGGCGGACTGACTCCCTTGATCTTGTGGCCGAAACGAATGTCAGGGAACCAGAGGGACTGGGCTGGGGCTGGGGCTGGGGCTGGGGCTGGGTGCAGGGGAAGTTGCGTCAGGGCTACCAGGGAGGAGGAGGGTTGGGGGTGGGGCGAATTCTGCAGAAACTTCTTTGCTCCTCTGATAGGCGTTTGAAAACCTGGCTTGGGTCAGGCACAGGCCCCCCAGCCACCGAATCCCAGGTGTTCTTTGATTTCCCTTGGCATTGACCGAAAGGTCACTTGTTCTCCCCTTCCACTGGCACATAGCTGGACACCACCGTTTGTTCCGCCGTCTCCCGATATGCCTCCGGTGACACACATTCACACCATCTGCTGTGGGATACGCCAGCCGCCACGCGTGGTCACACGGTCTCCACCTCGGATTCGCCCCTGTTCCTGCCTGCACGTGTCCTGTAAAGCGCGGTCGGCTTTCTGGAGCCCCAGGGCTTTTAGAAGCGGGGCAGGCCACTGCTCTTTCGAAGGAGGAGGGAGGCAGAGGGCTGATGGATCCGTGAAGTTTCAGCTGACGCTGCGCCTTGAGACCTATGGGATCACTGTGTGCTGCAGCGAGGCCCTGCCTGCCTCACCAGATGTGGTGAGCCCATCCTGTCTCACTGGGAGGGGGCCAAAATCGGATCTGAACGGGAGTCCCCAGAACACAGCAGGCGTCCTGAAGCTCCCCTTCCCTCGGTGGAAGTCGGCTGAGGGAGATCCTGAGGGAGGGGCTGCTGGGGATTTGGCCCTGGGACAGGGAACCGGCGGTCCCCTCTCCCACCGCGTCCCAAGCTGGACCCCGTATCCTCACGCCGCCGCAGGATACGGCAGCAGGAGCCTCGCTGCAGCCGCGCAGCGGGGGCATTATTTAAAGGGGACACAGCCCGACTGCCAGGAGCGGAGCGCGAGTCGGTCCAGCCAATGCGCATGCGCGAGGCGCGAGCGGCTTCTGCCGTCACAGTGCTTCCCACGGTTGTCTTAGAAACCGGTTCCTGAGGCTCGGCAAAGCAGGAGCCCTCCGTGGCAGTGCTTGGGTGGCGGGGCTCTGAGGCTCCGGCCTGACATCTCTACGGGGTCGACGGGAACGTCTCCGGATGCCAGGAGTCGCAAAGGGCCGACCAGGATGAGGAAACCCCAGGCGGAGTCCGGGGGAAGCAGCACGCCATCCCAGCCTCAGACCTGCCCGGACGCTTATGGGGTGAGTCTCCCCAAAAGTCGTTCCGCCGTCATCTCGAGGATAGGTCGGCCTGCGTGCCCCTGGGCTGCTCTCTCACCCGAGGGTCCTTCTCGTCGAGAGCAGAACCCCGCAGCCTCGGGGGTTGCCTGGGGGGGTGTATTTCAATGCCTCTGCTGTATGCCTCTGTGTGTGTGTGTGTGTGTGTGTGTGTGTGTGTGTGTGTGTGCGTGCGCGCGCGTGTGTGTGTGTCTGTGTCGGTGTGTGTGTCTGTGTCTGTGTGAGTGTCTCCCATTCTCTCTTCTCTCTCTGTCTCTCAGTCTCTTTGTCTTTCTTTCCCTCTCTCTGTCGGTTAGTGTGTGTGTGCCCTTGTGCGTGTGTGTCTTTGGCCGAATGTGCCCTGTGCACCACAAAGCGATTTCTGGCATGTCGGCCTGTCTTTGCTGATGAGCGTCTTTCTGCGTCTCTGCCTGGGTCATGAGGCCGGTTTCAATCGTTTTCGCCGCCGCGGATCCGCTTTGGGTGTGTGAGGGCCTGGCCCACGTGAGGAGATGCATCGGTCCCGCAGCAATTGAAATCTCATCTCCATCATGAGCTGCCTCTTTTCTAAGATCAAGATGACCACACAGCTACCAAGGAAAAGAGCCCCACGGGAGCTCTTTGTCCTGCAGTAGGGGAGCAGAACCACATCAGAGGTTGTATCTTTTCACGGCTCTTCTCTGAGAAATGAAGCCACACCACGATACCGTGTAGAAGAAGAAGCCGGGAATGGGAGATGGCAACAATCCCTGTCACTGGAACGCTGGCCTCTCTGGACAAGCCACCCTTTTGGAAACCCTCCCCTTATGCCCGTGGCGGTGGCACGGCGCTGTATCCTGCCGGGGCCCTGGCCTCTGCTCTATCCTCCCTCTTGCTCTGCCTCACCTGTTTCTCAGGGGCCCGGATGCCTCTCGCTCTGGCCAAACGTCTTCAGCAAAGATGACTTCCCAGTCCGTCAGGGACACACTTCCTGCAGATCCGTGTCATGACTGTATCTCTCTCCAAAGGTCTTTCTGCTTCATTGGGCAGGTCTCATGACCCTGGAGTTCTTGGCTTCCATACGTGTCTCAGACAGGGAAGCTTCCTTGTTCTCCATGTTTCCCCTCATGGGTGGGTGGATTGCCTAGAATGAGCGCTAGGCGACCGTGACTGGCCTTGTCTTCTAGGACAGGTGGTGTCGCATTTCCTCTGCACTTCCTGTCTCAGTCTTGAGGGACATCCTCTCCTCTGCTCCTGGGCGGACTGACTCCCTTGATCTTGTGGCCGAAACGAATGTCAGGGAACCAGAGGGACTGGGCTGGGGCTGGGGCTGGGGCTGGGGCTGGGTGCAGGGGAAGTTGCGTCAGGGCTACCAGGGAGGAGGAGGGTTGGGGGTGGGGCGAATTCTGCAGAAACTTCTTTGCTCCTCTGATAGGCGTTTGAAAACCTGGCTTGGGTCAGGCACAGGCCCCCCAGCCACCGAATCCCAGGTGTTCTTTGATTTCCCTTGGCATTGACCGAAAGGTCACTTGTTCTCCCCTTCCACTGGCACATAGCTGGACACCACCGTTTGTTCCGCCGTCTCCCGATATGCCTCCGGTGACACACATTCACACCATCTGCTGTGGGATACGCCAGCCGCCACGCGTGGTCACACGGTCTCCACCTCGGATTCGCCCCTGTTCCTGCCTGCACGTGTCCTGTAAAGCGCGGTCGGCTTTCTGGAGCCCCAGGGCTTTTAGAAGCGGGGCAGGCCACTGCTCTTTCGAAGGAGGAGGGAGGCAGAGGGCTGATGGATCCGTGAAGTTTCAGCTGACGCTGCGCCTTGAGACCTATGGGATCACTGTGTGCTGCAGCGAGGCCCTGCCTGCCTCACCAGATGTGGTGAGCCCATCCTATCTCACTGGGAGGGGGCCAAAATCGGATCTGAACGGGAGTCCCCAGAACACAGCAGGCGTCCTGAAGCTCCCCTTCCCTCGGTGGAAGTCGGCTGAGGGAGATCCTGAGGGAGGGGCTGCTGGGGATTTGGCCCTGGGACAGGGAACCGGCGGTCCCCTCTCCCACCGCGTCCCAAGCTGAACCCCGTATCCTCACGCCGCCGCAGGATACGGCAGCAGGAGCCTCGCTGCAGCCGCGCAGCGGGGGCATTATTTAAAGGGGACGCAGCCCGACTGCCAGGAGCGGAGCGCGAGTCGGTCCAGCCAATGCGCATGCGCGAGGCGCGAGCGGCTTCTGCCGTCACAGTGCTTCCCACGGTTGTCTTAGAAACCGGTTCCTGAGGCTCGGCAAAGCAGGAGCCCTCCGTGGCAGTGCTTGGGTGGCGGGGCTCTGAGGCTCCGGCCTGACATCTCTACGGGGTCGACGGGAACGTCTCCGGATGCCAGGAGTCGCAAAGGGCCGACCAGGATGAGGAAACCCCAGGCGGAGTCCGGGGGAAGCAGCACGCCATCCCAGCCTCAGACCTGCCCGGACGCTTTTGGGGTGAGTCTCCCCAAAAGTCGTTCCGCCGTCATCTCGAGGATAGGTCGGCCTGCGTGCCCCTGGGCTGCTCTCTCACCCGAGGGTCCTTCTCGTCGAGAGCAGAACCCCGCAGCCTCGGGGGTTGCCTGGGGGGGTGTATTTCAATGCCTCTGCTGTATGCCTCTGTGTGTGTGTGTGTGTGTGTGTGTGTGTGTGTGTGTGTGTGTGTGTGTGTGCGTGCGCGCGTGTGTGTGTGTGTCTGTGTCGGTGTGTGTGTCTGTGTCTGTGTGAGTGTCTCCCATTCTCTCTTCTCTCTCTGTCTCTCAGTCTCTGTGTCTTTCTTTCCCTCTCTCTGTCGGTTAGTGTGTGTGTGCCCTTGTGCGTGTGTGTCTTTGGCCGAATGTGCCCTGTGCACCACAAAGCGATTTCTGGCATGTCGGCCTGTCTTTGCTGATGAGCGTCTTTCTGCGTCTCTGCCTGGGTCATGAGGCCGGTTTCAATCGTTTTCGCCGCCGCGGATCCGCTTTGGGTGTGTGAGGGCCTGGCCCACGTGAGGAGCTGCATCGGTCCCGCAGCAATTGAAATCTCATCTCCATCATGAGCTGCCTCTTTTCTAAGATCAAGATGACCACACAGCTACCAAGGAAAAGAGCCCCACGGGAGCTCTTTGTCCTGCAGTAGGGGAGCAGAACCACATCAGAGAAGATGGTTGTATCTTTTCACGGCTCTTCTCTGAGAAATGAAGCCACACCACGATACCGTGTAGAAGAAGAAGCCGGGAATGGGAGATGGCAACAATCCCTGTCACTGGAACGCTGGCCTCTCTGGACAAGCCACCCTTTTGGAAACCCTCCCCTTATGCCCGTGGCGGTGGCACGGCGCTGTATCCTGCCGGGGCCCTGGCCTCTGCTCTATCCTCCCTCTTGCTCTGCCTCACCTGTTTCTCAGGGGCCCGGATGCCTCTCGCTCTGGCCAAACGTCTTCAGCAAAGATGACTTCCCAGTCCGTCAGGGACACACTTCCTGCAGATCCGTGTCATGACTGTATCTCTCTCCAAAGGTCTTTCTGCTTCATTGGGCAGGTCTCATGACCCTGGAGTTCTTGGCTTCCATACGTGTCTCAGACAGGGAAGCTTCCTTGTTCTCCATGTTTCCCCTCATGGGTGGGTGGATTGCCTAGAATGAGCGCTAGGCGACCGTGACTGGCCTTGTCTTCTAGGACAGGTGGTGTCGCATTTCCTCTGCACTTCCTGTCTCAGTCTTGAGGGACATCCTCTCCTCTGCTCCTGGGCGGACTGACTCCCTTGATCTTGTGGCCGAAACGAATGTCAGGGAACCAGAGGGACTGGGCTGGGGCTGGGGCTGGGGCTGGGGCTGGGTGCAGGGGAAGTTGCGTCAGGGCTACCAGGGAGGAGGAGGGTTGGGGGTGGGGCGAATTCTGCAGAAACTTCTTTGCTCCTCTGATAGGCGTTTGCAAACCTGGCTTGGGTCAGGCACAGGCCCCCCAGCCACCGAATCCCAGGTGTTCTTTGATTTCCCTTGGCATTGACCGAAAGGTCACTTGTTCTCCCCTTCCACTGGCACATAGCTGGACACCACCGTTTGTTCCGCCGTCTCCCGATATGCCTCCGGTGACACACATTCACACCATCTGCTGTGGGATACGCCAGCCGCCACGCGTGGTCACACGGTCTCCACCTCGGATTCGCCCCTGTTCCTGCCTGCACGTGTCCTGTAAAGCGCGGTCGGCTTTCTGGAGCCCCAGGGCTTTTAGAAGCGGGGCAGGCCACTGCTCTTTCGAAGGAGGAGGGAGGCAGAGGGCTGATGGATCCGTGAAGTTTCAGCTGACGCTGCGCCTTGAGACCTATGGGATCACTGTGTGCTGCAGCGAGGCCCTGCCTGCCTCACCAGATGTGGTGAGCCCATCCTATCTCACTGGGAGGGGGCCAAAATCGGATCTGAACGGGAGTCCCCAGAACACAGCAGGCGTCCTGAAGCTCCCCTTCCCTCGGTGGAAGTCGGCTGAGGGAGATCCTGAGGGAGGGGCTGCTGGGGATTTGGCCCTGGGACAGGGAACCGGCGGTCCCCTCTCCCACCGCGTCCCAAGCTGGACCCCGTATCCTCACGCCGCCGCAGGATACGGCAGCAGGAGCCTCGCTGCAGCCGCGCAGCGGGGGCATTATTTAAAGGGGACGCAGCCCGACTGCCAGGAGCGGAGCGCGAGTCGGTCCAGCCAATGCGCATGCGCGAGGCGCGAGCGGCTTCTGCCGTCACAGTGCTTCCCACGGTTGTCTTAGAAACCGGTTCCTGAGGCTCGGCAAAGCAGGAGCCCTCCGTGGCAGTGCTTGGGTGGCGGGGCTCTGAGGCTCCGGCCTGACATCTCTACAGGGTCGACGGGAACGTCTCCGGATGCCAGGAGTCGCAAAGGGCCGACCAGGATGAGGAAACCCCAGGCGGAGTCCGGGGGAAGCAGCACGCCATCCCAGCCTCAGACCTGCCCGGACGCTTTTGGGGTGAGTCTCCCCAAAAGTCGTTCCGCCGTCATCTCGAGGATAGGTCAGCCTGCGTGCCCCTGGGCTGCTCTCTCACCCGAGGGTCCTTCTCGTCCAGAGCAGAACCCCGCAGCCTCGGGGGTTGCCTGGGGGTGTGTATTTCAATGCCTCTGCTGTATGCCTCTGTGTGTGTGTGTGTGTGTGTGTGTGTGTGTGTGTGTGCGTGCGCGCGTGTGTGTGTGTGTCTGTGTCGGTGTGTGTGTCTGTGTCTGTGTGAGTGTCTCCCATTCTCTCTTCTCTCTCTGTCTCTCAGTCTCTGTGTCTTTCTTTCCCTCTCTCTGTCGGTTAGTGTGTGTGTGCCCTTGTGCGTGTGTGTCTTTGGCCGAATGTGCCCTGTGCACCAAAGCGATTTCTGGCATGTCGGCCTGTCTTTGCTGATGAGCGTCTTTCTGCGTCTCTGCCTGGGTCATGAGGCCGGTTTCAATCGTTTTCGCCGCCGCGGATCCGCTTTGGGTGTGTGAGGGCCTGGCCCACGTGAGGAGATGCATCGGTCCCGCAGCAATTGAAATCTCATCTCCATCATGAGCTGCCTCTTTTCTAAGATCAAGATGACCACACAGCTACCAAGGAAAAGAGCCCCACGGGAGCTCTTTGTCCTGCAGTAGGGGAGCAGAACCACATCAGAGAAGATGGTTGTATCTTTTCACGGCTCTTCTCTGAGAAATGAAGCCACACCACGATACCGTGTAGAAGAAGAAGCCGGGAATGGGAGATGGCAACAATCCCTGTCACTGGAACGCTGGCCTCTCTGGACAAGCCACCCTTTTGGAAACCCTCCCCTTATGCCCGTGGCGGTGGCACGGCGCTGTATCCTGCCGGGGCCCTGGCCTCTGCTCTATCCTCCCTCTTGCTCTGCCTCACCTGTTTCTCAGGGGCCCGGATGCCTCTCGCTCTGGCCAAACGTCTTCAGCAAAGATGACTTCCCAGTCCGTCAGGGACACACTTCCTGCAGATCCGTGTCATGACTGTATCTCTCTCCAAAGGTCTTTCTGCTTCATTGGGCAGGTCTCATGACCCTGGAGTTCTTGGCTTCCATACGTGTCTCAGACAGGGAAGCTTCCTTGTTCTCCATGTTTCCCCTCATGGGTGGGTGGATTGCCTAGAATGAGCGCTAGGCGACCGTGACTGGCCTTGTCTTCTAGGACAGGTGGTGTCGCATTTCCTCTGCACTTCCTGTCTCAGTCTTGAGGGACATCCTCTCCTCTGCTCCTGGGCGGACTGACTCCCTTGATCTTGTGGCCGAAACGAATGTCAGGGAACCAGAGGGACTGGGCTGGGGCTGGGGCTGGGGCTGGGGCTGGGTGCAGGGGAAGTTGCGTCAGGGCTACCAGGGAGGAGGAGGGTTGGGGGTGGGGCGAATTCTGCAGAAACTTCTTTGCTCCTCTGATAGGCGTTTGAAAACCTGGCTTGGGTCAGGCACAGGCCCCCCAGCCACCGAATCCCAGGTGTTCTTTGATTTCCCTTGGCATTGACCGAAAGGTCACTTGTTCTCCCCTTCCACTGGCACATAGCTGGACACCACCGTTTGTTCCGCCGTCTCCCGATATGCCTCCGGTGACACACATTCACACCATCTGCTGTGGGATACGCCAGCCGCCACGCGTGGTCACACGGTCTCCACCTCGGATTCGCCCCTGTTCCTGCCTGCACGTGTCCTGTAAAGCGCGGTCGGCTTTCTGGAGCCCCAGGGCTTTTAGAAGCGGGGCAGGCCACTGCTCTTTCGAAGGAGGAGGGAGGCAGAGGGCTGATGGATCCGTGAAGTTTCAGCTGACGCTGCGCCTTGAGACCTATGGGATCACTGTGTGCTGCAGCGAGGCCCTGCCTGCCTCACCAGATGTGGTGAGCCCATCCTATCTCACTGGGAGGGGGCCAAAATCGGATCTGAACGGGAGTCCCCAGAACACAGCAGGCGTCCTGAAGCTCCCCTTCCCTCGGTGGAAGTCGGCTGAGGGAGATCCTGAGGGAGGGGCTGCTGGGGATTTGGCCCTGGGACAGGGAACCGGCGGTCCCCTCTCCCACCGCGTCCCAAGCTGGACCCCGTATCCTCACGCCGCCGCAGGATACGGCAGCAGGAGCCTCGCTGCAGCCGCGCAGCGGGGGCATTATTTAAAGGGGACGCAGCCCGACTGCCAGGAGCGGAGCGCGAGTCGGTCCAGCCAATGCGCATGCGCGAGGCGCGAGCGGCTTCTGCCGTCACAGTGCTTCCCACGGTTGTCTTAGAAACCGGTTCCTGAGGCTCGGCAAAGCAGGAGCCCTCCGTGGCAGTGCTTGGGTGGCGGGGCTCTGAGGCTCCGGCCTGACATCTCTACGGGGTCGACGGGAACGTCTCCGGATGCCAGGAGTCGCAAAGGGCCGACCAGGATGAGGAAACCCCAGGCGGAGTCCGGGGGAAGCAGCACGCCATCCCAGCCTCAGACCTGCCCGGACGCTTTTGGGGTGAGTCTCCCCAAAAGTCGTTCCGCCGTCATCTCGAGGATAGGTCGGCCTGCGTGCCCCTGGGCTGCTCTCTCACCCGAGGGTCCTTCTCGTCGAGAGCAGAACCCCGCAGCCTCGGGGGTTGCCTGGGGGGGTGTATTTCAATGCCTCTGCTGTATGCCTCTGTGTGTGTGTGTGTGTGTGTGTGTGTGTGTGCGCGCGTGTGTGTGTGTGTCTGTGTCGGTGTGTGTGTCTGTGTCTGTGTGAGTGTCTCCCATTCTCTCTTCTCTCTCTGTCTCTCAGTCTCTGTGTCTTTCTTTCCATCTCTCTGTCGGTTAGTGTGTGTGTGCCCTTGTGCGTGTGTGTCTTTGGCCGAATGTGCCCTGTGCACCACAAAGCGATTTCTGGCATGTCGGCCTGTCTTTGCTGATGAGCGTCTTTCTGCGTCTCTGCCTGGGTCATGAGGCCGGTTTCAATCGTTTTCGCCGCCGCGGATCCGCTTTGGGTGTGTGAGGGCCTGGCCCACGTGAGGAGATGCATCGGTCCCGCAGCAATTGAAATCTCATCTCCATCATGAGCTGCCTCTTTTCTAAGATCAAGATGACCACACAGCTACCAAGGAAAAGAGCCCCACGGGAGCTCTTTGTCCTGCAGTAGGGGAGCAGAACCACATCAGAGAAGATGGTTGTATCTTTTCACGGCTCTTCTCTGAGAAATGAAGCCACACCACGATACCGTGTAGAAGAAGAAGCCGGGAATGGGAGATGGCAACAATCCCTGTCACTGGAACGCTGGCCTCTCTGGACAAGCCACCCTTTTGGAAACCCTCCCCTTATGCCCGTGGCGGTGGCACGGCGCTGTATCCTGCCGGGGCCCTGGCCTCTGCTCTATCCTCCCTCTTGCTCTGCCTCACCTGTTTCTCAGGGGCCCGGATGCCTCTCGCTCTGGCCAAACGTCTTCAGCAAAGATGACTTCCCAGTCCGTCAGGGACACACTTCCTGCAGATCCGTGTCATGACTGTATCTCTCTCCAAAGGTCTTTCTGCTTCATTGGGCAGGTCTCATGACCCTGGAGTTCTTGGCTTCCATACGTGTCTCAGACAGGGAAGCTTCCTTGTTCTCCATGTTTCCCCTCATGGGTGGGTGGATTGCCTAGAATGAGCGCTAGGCGACCGTGACTGGCCTTGTCTTCTAGGACAGGTGGTGTCGCATTTCCTCTGCACTTCCTGTCTCAGTCTTGAGGGACATCCTCTCCTCTGCTCCTGGGCGGACTGACTCCCTTGATCTTGTGGCCGAAACGAATGTCAGGGAACCAGAGGGACTGGGCTGGGGCTGGGGCTGGGGCTGGGGCTGGGTGCAGGGGAAGTTGCGTCAGGGCTACCAGGGAGGAGGAGGGTTGGGGGTGGGGCGAATTCTGCAGAAACTTCTTTGCTCCTCTGATAGGCGTTTGAAAACCTGGCTTGGGTCAGGCACAGGCCCCCCAGCCACCGAATCCCAGGTGTTCTTTGATTTCCCTTGGCATTGACCGAAAGGTCACTTGTTCTCCCCTTCCACTGGCACATAGCTGGACACCACCGTTTGTTCCGCCGTCTCCCGATATGCCTCCGGTGACACACATTCACACCATCTGCTGTGGGATACGCCAGCCGCCACGCGTGGTCACACGGTCTCCACCTCGGATTCGCCCCTGTTCCTGCCTGCACGTGTCCTGTAAAGCGCGGTCGGCTTTCTGGAGCCCCAGGGCTTTTAGAAGCGGGGCAGGCCACTGCTCTTTCGAAGGAGGAGGGAGGCAGAGGGCTGATGGATCCGTGAAGTTTCAGCTGACGCTGCGCCTTGAGACCTATGGGATCACTGTGTGCTGCAGCGAGGCCCTGCCTGCCTCACCAGATGTGGTGAGCCCATCCTATCTCACTGGGAGGGGGCCAAAATCGGATCTGAACGGGAGTCCCCAGAACACAGCAGGCGTCCTGAAGCTCCCCTTCCCTCGGTGGAAGTCGGCTGAGGGAGATCCTGAGGGAGGGGCTGCTGGGGATTTGGCCCTGGGACAGGGAACCGGCGGTCCCCTCTCCCACCGCGTCCCAAGCTGGACCCCGTATCCTCACGCCGCCGCAGGATACGGCAGCAGGAGCCTCGCTGCAGCCGCGCAGCGGGGGCATTATTTAAAGGGGACGCAGCCCGACTGCCAGGAGCGGAGCGCGAGTCGGTCCAGCCAATGCGCATGCGCGAGGCGCGAGCGGCTTCTGCCGTCACAGTGCTTCCCACGGTTGTCTTAGAAACCGGTTCCTGAGGCTCGGCAAAGCAGGAGCCCTCCGTGGCAGTGCTTGGGTGGCGGGGCTCTGAGGCTCCGGCCTGACATCTCTACAGGGTCGACGGGAACGTCTCCGGATGCCAGGAGTCGCAAAGGGCCGACCAGGATGAGGAAACCCCAGGCGGAGTCCGGGGGAAGCAGCACGCCATCCCAGCCTCAGACCTGCCCGGACGCTTTTGGGGTGAGTCTCCCCAAAAGTCGTTCCGCCGTCATCTCGAGGATAGGTCAGCCTGCGTGCCCCTGGGCTGCTCTCTCACCCGAGGGTCCTTCTCGTCCAGAGCAGAACCCCGCAGCCTCGGGGGTTGCCTGGGGGGGTGTATTTCAATGCCTCTGCTGTATGCCTCTGTGTGTGTGTGTGTGTGTGTGTGTGTGTGTGCGCGTGCGCGCGTGTGTGTGTGTGTCTGTGTCGGTGTGTGTGTCTGTGTCTGTGTGAGTGTCTCCCATTCTCTCTTCTCTCTCTGTCTCTCAGTCTCTGTGTCTTTCTTTCCCTCTCTCTGTCGGTTAGTGTGTGTGTGCCCTTGTGCGTGTGTGTCTTTGGCCGAATGTGCCCTGTGCACCACAAAGCGATTTCTGGCATGTCGGCCTGTCTTTGCTGATGAGCGTCTTTCTGCGTCTCTGCCTGGGTCATGAGGCCGGTTTCAATCGTTTTCGCCGCCGCGGATCCGCTTTGGGTGTGTGAGGGCCTGGCCCACGTGAGGAGATGCATCGGTCCCGCAGCAATTGAAATCTCATCTCCATCATGAGCTGCCTCTTTTCTAAGATCAAGATGACCACACAGCTACCAAGGAAAAGAGCCCCACGGGAGCTCTTTGTCCTGCAGTAGGGGAGCAGAACCACATCAGAGAAGATGGTTGTATCTTTTCACGGCTCTTCTCTGAGAAATGAAGCCACACCACGATACCGTGTAGAAGAAGAAGCCGGGAATGGGAGATGGCAACAATCCCTGTCACTGGAACGCTGGCCTCTCTGGACAAGCCACCCTTTTGGAAACCCTCCCCTTATGCCCGTGGCGGTGGCACGGCGCTGTATCCTGCCGGGGCCCTGGCCTCTGCTCTATCCTCCCTCTTGCTCTGCCTCACCTGTTTCTCAGGGGCCCGGATGCCTCTCGCTCTGGCCAAACGTCTTCAGCAAAGATGACTTCCCAGTCCGTCAGGGACACACTTCCTGCAGATCCGTGTCATGACTGTATCTCTCTCCAAAGGTCTTTCTGCTTCATTGGGCAGGTCTCATGACCCTGGAGTTCTTGGCTTCCATACGTGTCTCAGACAGGGAAGCTTCCTTGTTCTCCATGTTTCCCCTCATGGGTGGGTGGATTGCCTAGAATGAGCGCTAGGCGACCGTGACTGGCCTTGTCTTCTAGGACAGGTGGTGTCGCATTTCCTCTGCACTTCCTGTCTCAGTCTTGAGGGACATCCTCTCCTCTGCTCCTGGGCGGACTGACTCCCTTGATCTTGTGGCCGAAACGAATGTCAGGGAACCAGAGGGACTGGGCTGGGGCTGGGGCTGGGGCTGGGGCTGGGTGCAGGGGAAGTTGCGTCAGGGCTACCAGGGAGGAGGAGGGTTGGGGGTGGGGCGAATTCTGCAGAAACTTCTTTGCTCCTCTGATAGGCGTTTGAAAACCTGGCTTGGGTCAGGCACAGGCCCCCCAGCCACCGAATCCCAGGTGTTCTTTGATTTCCCTTGGCATTGACCGAAAGGTCACTTGTTCTCCCCTTCCACTGGCACATAGCTGGACACCACCGTTTGTTCCGCCGTCTCCCGATATGCCTCCGGTGACACACATTCACACCATCTGCTGTGGGATACGCCAGCCGCCACGCGTGGTCACACGGTCTCCACCTCGGATTCGCCCCTGTTCCTGCCTGCACGTGTCCTGTAAAGCGCGGTCGGCTTTCTGGAGCCCCAGGGCTTTTAGAAGCGGGGCAGGCCACTGCTCTTTCGAAGGAGGAGGGAGGCAGAGGGCTGATGGATCCGTGAAGTTTCAGCTGACGCTGCGCCTTGAGACCTATGGGATCACTGTGTGCTGCAGCGAGGCCCTGCCTGCCTCACCAGATGTGGTGAGCCCATCCTGTCTCACTGGGAGGGGGCCAAAATCGGATCTGAACGGGAGTCCCCAGAACACAGCAGGCGTCCTGAAGCTCCCCTTCCCTCGGTGGAAGTCGGCTGAGGGAGATCCTGAGGGAGGGGCTGCTGGGGATTTGGCCCTGGGACAGGGAACCGGCGGTCCCCTCTCCCACCGCGTCCCAAGCTGAACCCCGTATCCTCACGCCGCCGCAGGATACGGCAGCAGGAGCCTCGCTGCAGCCGCGCAGCGGGGGCATTATTTAAAGGGGACGCAGCCCGACTGCCAGGAGCGGAGCGCGAGTCGGTCCAACCAATGCGCATGCGCGAGGCGCGAGCGGCTTCTGCCGTCACAGTGCTTCCCACGGTTGTCTTAGAAACCGGTTCCTGAGGCTCGGCAAAGCAGGAGCCCTCCGTGGCAGTGCTTGGGTGGCGGGGCTCTGAGGCTCCGGCCTGACATCTCTACGGGGTCGACGGGAACGTCTCCGGATGCCAGGAGTCGCAAAGGGCCGACAAGGATGAGGAAACCCCAGGCGGAGTCCGGGGGAAGCAGCACGCCATCCCAGCCTCAGACCTGCCCGGACGCTTTTGGGGTGAGTCTCCCCAAAAGTCGTTCCGCCGTCATCTCGAGGATAGGTCGGCCTGCGTGCCCCTGGGCTGCTCTCTCACCCGAGGGTCCTTCTCGTCGAGAGCAGAACCCCGCAGCCTCGGGGGTTGCCTGGGGGGGTGTATTTCAATGCCTCTGCTGTATACCTCTGTGTGTGTGTGTGTGTGTGTGTGTGTGTGTGTGTGTGTGTGTGTGTGTGTGCGTGCGCGCGTGTGTGTGTGTGTCTCTGTCGGTGTGTGTGTCTGTGTCTGTGTGAGTGTCTCCCATTCTCTCTTCTCTCTCTGTCTCTCAGTCTCTGTGTCTTTCTTTCCCTCTCTCTGTCGGTTAGTGTGTGTGTGCCCTTGTGCGTGTGTGTCTTTGGCCGAATGTGCCCTGTGCACCACAAAGCGATTTCTGGCATGTCGGCCTGTCTTTGCTGATGAGCGTCTTTCTGCGTCTCTGCCTGGGTCATGAGGCCGGTTTCAATCGTTTTCGCCGCCGCGGATCCGCTTTGGGTGTGTGAGGGCCTGGCCCACGTGAGGAGATGCATCGGTCCCGCAGCAATTGAAATCTCATCTCCATCATGAGCTGCCTCTTTTCTAAGATCAAGATGACCACACAGCTACCAAGGAAAAGAGCCCCACGGGAGCTCTTTGTCCTGCAGTAGGGGAGCAGAACCACATCAGAGAAGATGGTTGTATCTTTTCACGGCTCTTCTCTGAGAAATGAAGCCACACCACGATACCGTGTAGAAGAAGAAGCCGGGAATGGGAGATGGCAACAATCCCTGTCACTGGAACGCTGGCCTCTCTGGACAAGCCACCCTTTTGGAAACCCTCCCCTTATGCCCGTGGCGGTGGCACGGCGCTGTATCCTGCCGGGGCCCTGGCCTCTGCTCTATCCTCCCTCTTGCTCTGCCTCACCTGTTTCTCAGGGGCCCGGATGCCTCTCGCTCTGGCCAAACGTCTTCAGCAAAGATGACTTCCCAGTCCGTCAGGGACACACTTCCTGCAGATCCGTGTCATGACTGTATCTCTCTCCAAAGGTCTTTCTGCTTCATTGGGCAGGTCTCATGACCCTGGAGTTCTTGGCTTCCATACGTGTCTCAGACAGGGAAGCTTCCTTGTTCTCCATGTTTCCGCTCATGGGTGGGTGGATTGCCTAGAATGAGCGCTAGGCGACCGTGACTGGCCTTGTCTTCTAGGACAGGTGGTGTCGCATTTCCTCTGCACTTCCTGTCTCAGTCTTGAGGGACATCCTCTCCTCTGCTCCTGGGCGGACTGACTCCCTTGATCTTGTGGCCGAAACGAATGTCAGGGAACCAGAGGGACTGGGCTGGGGCTGGGGCTGGGGCTGGGGCTGGGTGCAGGGGAAGTTGCGTCAGGGCTACCAGGTAGGAGGAGGGTTGGGGGTGGGGCGAATTCTGCAGAAACTTCTTTGCTCCTCTGATAGGCGTTTGAAAACCTGGCTTGGGTCAGGCACAGGCCCCCCAGCCACCGAATCCCAGGTGTTCTTTGATTTCCCTTGGCATTGACCGAAAGGTCACTTGTTTTCCCCTTCCACTGGCACATAGCTGGACACCACCGTTTGTTCCGCCGTCTCCCGATATGCCTCCGGTGACACACATTCACACCATCTGCTGTGGGATACGCCAGCCGCCACGCGTGGTCACACGGTCTCCACCTCGGATTCGCCCCTGTTCCTGCCTGCACGTGTCCTGTAAAGCGCGGTCGGCTTTCTGGAGCCCCAGGGCTTTTAGAAGCGGGGCAGGCCACTGCTCTTTCGAAGGAGGAGGGAGGCAGAGGGCTGATGGATCCGTGAAGTTTCAGCTGACGCTGCGCCTTGAGACCTATGGGATCACTGTGTGCTGCAGCGAGGCCCTGCCTGCCTCACCAGATGTGGTGAGCCCATCCTATCTCACTGGGAGGGGGCCAAAATCGGATCTCAACGGGAGTCCCCAGAACACAGCAGGCGTCCTGAAGCTCCCCTTCCCTCGGTGGAAGTCGGCTGAGGGAGATCCTGAGGGAGGGGCTGCTGGGGATTTGGCCCTGGGACAGGGAACCGGCGGTCCCCTCTCCCACCGCGTCCCAAGCTGGACCCCGTATCCTCACGCCGCCGCAGGATACGGCAGCAGGAGCCTCGCTGCAGCCGCGCAGCGGGGGCATTATTTAAAGGGGACGCAGCCCGACTGCCAGGAGCGGAGCGCGAGTCGGTCCAGCCAATGCGCATGCGCGAGGCGCGAGCGGCTTCTGCCGTCACAGTGCTTCCCACGGTTGTCTTAGAAACCGGTTCCTGAGGCTCGGCAAAGCAGGAGCCCTCCGTGGCAGTGCTTGGGTGGCGGGGCTCTGAGGCTCCGGCCTGACATCTCTACAGGGTCGACGGGAACGTCTCCGGATGCCAGGAGTCGCAAAGGGCCGACCAGGATGAGGAAACCCCAGGCGGAGTCCGGGGGAAGCAGCACGCCATCCCAGCCTCAGACCTGCCCGGACGCTTTTGGGGTGAGTCTCCCCAAAAGTCGTTCCGCCGTCATCTCGAGGATAGGTCGGCCTGCGTGCCCCTGGGCTGCTCTCTCACCCGAGGGTCCTTCTCGTCCAGAGCAGAACCCCGCAGCCTCGGGGGTTGCCTGGGGGGGTGTATTTCAATGCCTCTGCTGTATGCCTCTGTGTGTGTGTGTGTGTGTGTGTGTGTGTGTGTGTGTGTGTGCGTGCGCGCGCGTGTGTGTGTGTCTGTGTCTGTGTGAGTGTCTCCCATTCTCTCTTCTCTCTCTGTCTCTCAGTCTCTGTGTCTTTCTTTCCCTCTCTCTGTCGGTTAGTGTGTGTGTGCCCTTGTGCGTGTGTGTCTTTGGCCGAATGTGCCCTGTGCACCACAAAGCGATTTCTGGCATGTCGGCCTGTCTTTGCTGATGAGCGTCTTTCTGCGTCTCTGCCTGGGTCATGAGGCCGGTTTCAATCGTTTTCGCCGCCGCGGATCCGCTTTGGGTGTGTGAGGGCCTGGCCCACGTGAGGAGATGCATCGGTCCCGCAGCAATTGAAATCTCATCTCCATCATGAGCTGCCTCTTTTCTAAGATCAAGATGACCACACAGCTACCAAGGAAAAGAGCCCCACGGGAGCTCTTTGTCCTGCAGTAGGGGAGCAGAACCACATCAGAGAAGATGGTTGTATCTTTTCACGGCTCTTCTCTGAGAAATGAAGCCACACCACGATACCGTGTAGAAGAAGAAGCCGGGAATGGGAGATGGCAACAATCCCTGTCACTGGAACGCTGGCCTCTCTGGACAAGCCACCCTTTTGGAAACCCTCCCCTTATGCCCGTGGCGGTGGCACGGCGCTGTATCCTGCCGGGGCCCTGGCCTCTGCTCTATCCTCCCTCTTGCTCTGCCTCACCTGTTTCTCAGGGGCCCGGATGCCTCTCGCTCTGGCCAAACGTCTTCAGCAAAGATGACTTCCCAGTCCGTCAGGGACACACTTCCTGCAGATCCGTGTCATGACTGTATCTCTCTCCAAAGGTCTTTCTGCTTCATTGGGCAGGTCTCATGACCCTGGAGTTCTTGGCTTCCATACGTGTCTCAGACAGGGAAGCTTCCTTGTTCTCCATGTTTCCCCTCATGGGTGGGTGGATTGCCTAGAATGAGCGCTAGGCGACCGTGACTGGCCTTGTCTTCTAGGACAGGTGGTGTCGCATTTCCTCTGCACTTCCTGTCTCAGTCTTGAGGGACATCCTCTCCTCTGCTCCTGGGCGGACTGACTCCCTTGATCTTGTGGCCGAAACGAATGTCAGGGAACCAGAGGGACTGGGCTGGGGCTGGGGCTGGGGCTGGGGCTGGGTGCAGGGGAAGTTGCGTCAGGGCTACCAGGGAGGAGGAGGGTTGGGGGTGGGGCGAATTCTGCAGAAACTTCTTTGCTCCTCTGATAGGCGTTTGAAAACCTGGCTTGGGTCAGGCACAGGCCCCCCAGCCACCGAATCCCAGGTGTTCTTTGATTTCCCTTGGCATTGACCGAAAGGTCACTTGTTCTCCCCTTCCACTGGCACATAGCTGGACACCACCGTTTGTTCCGCCGTCTCCCGATATGCCTCCGGTGACACACATTCACACCATCTGCTGTGGGATACGCCAGCCGCCACGCGTGGTCACACGGTCTCCACCTCGGATTCGCCCCTGTTCCTGCCTGCACGTGTCCTGTAAAGCGCGGTCGGCTTTCTGGAGCCCCAGGGCTTTTAGAAGCGGGGCAGGCCACTGCTCTTTCGAAGGAGGAGGGAGGCAGAGGGCTGATGGATCCGTGAAGTTTCAGCTGACGCTGCGCCTTGAGACCTATGGGATCACTGTGTGCTGCAGCGAGGCCCTGCCTGCCTCACCAGATGTGGTGAGCCCATCCTATCTCACTGGGAGGGGGCCAAAATCGGATCTGAACGGGAGTCCCCAGAACACAGCAGGCGTCCTGAAGCTCCCCTTCCCTCGGTGGAAGTCGGCTGAGGGAGATCCTGAGGGAGGGGCTGCTGGGGATTTGGCCCTGGGACAGGGAACCGGCGGTCCCCTCTCCCACCGCGTCCCAAGCTGGACCCCGTATCCTCACGCCGCCGCAGGATACGGCAGCAGGAGCCTCGCTGCAGCCGCGCAGCGGGGGCATTATTTAAAGGGGACGCAGCCCGACTGCCAGGAGCGGAGCGCGAGTCGGTCCAGCCAATGCGCATGCGCGAGGCGCGAGCGGCTTCTGCCGTCACAGTGCTTCCCACGGTTGTCTTAGAAACCGGTTCCTGAGGCTCGGCAAAGCAGGAGCCCTCCGTGGCAGTGCTTGGGTGGCGGGGCTCTGAGGCTCCGGCCTGACATCTCTACGGGGTCGACGGGAACGTCTCCGGATGCCAGGAGTCGCAAAGGGCCGACCAGGATGAGGAAACCCCAGGCGGAGTCCGGGGGAAGCAGCACGCCATCCCAGCCTCAGACCTGCCCGGACGCTTTTGGGGTGAGTCTCCCCAAAAGTCGTTCCGCCGTCATCTCGAGGATAGGTCGGCCTGCGTGCCCCTGGGCTGCTCTCTCACCCGAGGGTCCTTCTCGTCCAGAGCAGAACCCCGCAGCCTCGGGGGTTGCCTGGGGGGGTGTATTTCAATGCCTCTGCTGTATGCCTCTGTGTGTGTGTGTGTGTGTGTGTGTGTGTGTGTGTGTGTGTGCGTGCGCGCGCGTGTGTGTGTGTCTGTGTCTGTGTGAGTGTCTCCCATTCTCTCTTCTCTCTCTGTCTCTCAGTCTCTGTGTCTTTCTTTCCCTCTCTCTGTCGGTTAGTGTGTGTGTGCCCTTGTGCGTGTGTGTCTTTGGCCGAATGTGCCCTGTGCACCACAAAGCGATTTCTGGCATGTCGGCCTGTCTTTGCTGATGAGCGTCTTTCTGCGTCTCTGCCTGGGTCATGAGGCCGGTTTCAATCGTTTTCGCCGCCGCGGATCCGCTTTGGGTGTGTGAGGGCCTGGCCCACGTGAGGAGATGCATCGGTCCCGCAGCAATTGAAATCTCATCTCCATCATGAGCTGCCTCTTTTCTAAGATCAAGATGACCACACAGCTACCAAGGAAAAGAGCCCCACGGGAGCTCTTTGTCCTGCAGTAGGGGAGCAGAACCACATCAGAGAAGATGGTTGTATCTTTTCACGGCTCTTCTCTGAGAAATGAAGCCACACCACGATACCGTGTAGAAGAAGAAGCCGGGAATGGGAGATGGCAACAATCCCTGTCACTGGAACGCTGGCCTCTCTGGACAAGCCACCCTTTTGGAAACCCTCCCCTTATGCCCGTGGCGGTGGCACGGCGCTGTATCCTGCCGGGGCCCTGGCCTCTGCTCTATCCTCCCTCTTGCTCTGCCTCACCTGTTTCTCAGGGGCCCGGATGCCTCTCGCTCTGGCCAAACGTCTTCAGCAAAGATGACTTCCCAGTCCGTCAGGGACACACTTCCTGCAGATCCGTGTCATGACTGTATCTCTCTCCAAAGGTCTTTCTGCTTCATTGGGCAGGTCTCATGACCCTGGAGTTCTTGGCTTCCATACGTGTCTCAGACAGGGAAGCTTCCTTGTTCTCCATGTTTCCCCTCATGGGTGGGTGGATTGCCTAGAATGAGCGCTAGGCGACCGTGACTGGCCTTGTCTTCTAGGACAGGTGGTGTCGCATTTCCTCTGCACTTCCTGTCTCAGTCTTGAGGGACATCCTCTCCTCTGCTCCTGGGCGGACTGACTCCCTTGATCTTGTGGCCGAAACGAATGTCAGGGAACCAGAGGGACTGGGCTGGGGCTGGGGCTGGGGCTGGGGCTGGGTGCAGGGGAAGTTGCGTCAGGGCTACCAGGGAGGAGGAGGGTTGGGGGTGGGGCGAATTCTGCAGAAACTTCTTTGCTCCTCTGATAGGCGTTTGAAAACCTGGCTTGGGTCAGGCACAGGCCCCCCAGCCACCGAATCCCAGGTGTTCTTTGATTTCCCTTGGCATTGACCGAAAGGTCACTTGTTCTCCCCTTCCACTGGCACATAGCTGGACACCACCGTTTGTTCCGCCGTCTCCCGATATGCCTCCGGTGACACACATTCACACCATCTGCTGTGGGATACGCCAGCCGCCACGCGTGGTCACACGGTCTCCACCTCGGATTCGCCCCTGTTCCTGCCTGCACGTGTCCTGTAAAGCGCGGTCGGCTTTCTGGAGCCCCAGGGCTTTTAGAAGCGGGGCAGGCCACTGCTCTTTCGAAGGAGGAGGGAGGCAGAGGGCTGATGGATCCGTGAAGTTTCAGCTGACGCTGCGCCTTGAGACCTATGGGATCACTGTGTGCTGCAGCGAGGCCCTGCCTGCCTCACCAGATGTGGTGAGCCCATCCTATCTCACTGGGAGGGGGCCAAAATCGGATCTGAACGGGAGTCCCCAGAACACAGCAGGCGTCCTGAAGCTCCCCTTCCCTCGGTGGAAGTCGGCTCAGGGAGATCCTGAGGGAGGGGCTGCTGGGGATTTGGCCCTGGGACAGGGAACCGGCGGTCCCCTCTCCCACCGCGTCCCAAGCTGGACCCCGTATCCTCACGCCGCCGCAGGATACGGCAGCAGGAGCCTCGCTGCAGCCGCGCAGCGGGGGCATTATTTAAAGGGGACGCAGCCCGACTGCCAGGAGCGGAGCGCGAGTCGGTCCAGCCAATGCGCATGCGCGAGGCGCGAGCGGCTTCTGCCGTCACAGTGCTTCCCACGGTTGTCTTAGAAACCGGTTCCTGAGGCTCGGCAAAGCAGGAGCCCTCCGTGGCAGTGCTTGGGTGGCGGGGCTCTGAGGCTCCGGCCTGACATCTCTACGGGGTCGACGGGAACGTCTCCGGATGCCAGGAGTCGCAAAGGGCCGACCAGGATGAGGAAACCCCAGGCGGAGTCCGGGGGAAGCAGCACGCCATCCCAGCCTCAGACCTGCCCGGACGCTTTTGGGGTGAGTCTCCCCAAAAGTCGTTCCGCCGTCATCTCGAGGATAGGTCGGCCTGCGTGCCCCTGGGCTGCTCTCTCACCCGAGGGTCCTTCTCGTCGAGAGCAGAACCCCGCAGCCTCGGGGGTTGCCTGGGGGGGTGTATTTCAATGCCTCTGCTGTATGCCTCTGTGTGTGTGTGTGTGTGTGTGTGTGTGTGTGTGTGTGTGTGTGTGTGTGTGCGTGTGCGTGCGCGCGTGTGTGTGTGTGTCTGTGTCGGTGTGTGTGTCTGTGTCTGTGTGAGTGTCTCCCATTCTCTCTTCTCTCTCTGTCTCTCAGTCTCTGTGTCTTTCTTTCCCTCTCTCTGTCGGTTAGTGTGTGTGTGCCCTTGTGCGTGTGTGTCTTTGGCCGAATGTGCCCTGTGCACCACAAAGCGATTTCTGGCATGTCGGCCTGTCTTTGCTGATGAGCGTCTTTCTGCGTCTCTGCCTGGGTCATGAGGCCGGTTTCAATCGTTTTCGCCGCCGCGGATCCGCTTTGGGTGTGTGAGGGCCTGGCCCACGTGAGGAGCTGCATCGGTCCCGCAGCAATTGAAATCTCATCTCCATCATGAGCTGCCTCTTTTCTAAGATCAAGATGACCACACAGCTACCAAGGAAAAGAGCCCCACGGGAGCTCTTTGTCCTGCAGTAGGGGAGCAGAACCACATCAGAGAAGATGGTTGTATCTTTTCACGGCTCTTCTCTGAGAAATGAAGCCACACCACGATACCGTGTAGAAGAAGAAGCCGGGAATGGGAGATGGCAACAATCCCTGTCACTGGAACGCTGGCCTCTCTGGACAAGCCACCCTTTTGGAAACCCTCCCCTTATGCCCGTGGCGGTGGCACGGCGCTGTATCCTGCCGGGGCCCTGGCCTCTGCTCTATCCTCCCTCTTGCTCTGCCTCACCTGTTTCTCAGGGGCCCGGATGCCTCTCGCTCTGGCCAAACGTCTTCAGCAAAGATGACTTCCCAGTCCGTCAGGGACACACTTCCTGCAGATCCGTGTCATGACTGTATCTCTCTCCAAAGGTCTTTCTGCTTCATTGGGCAGGTCTCATGACCCTGGAGTTCTTGGCTTCCATACGTGTCTCAGACAGGGAAGCTTCCTTGTTCTCCATGTTTCCCCTCATGGGTGGGTGGATTGCCTAGAATGAGCGCTAGGCGACCGTGACTGGCCTTGTCTTCTAGGACAGGTGGTGTCGCATTTCCTCTGCACTTCCTGTCTCAGTCTTGAGGGACATCCTCTCCTCTGCTCCTGGGCGGACTGACTCCCTTGATCTTGTGGCCGAAACGAATGTCAGGGAACCAGAGGGACTGGGCTGGGGCTGGGGCTGGGGCTGGGGCTGGGTGCAGGGGAAGTTGCGTCAGGGCTACCAGGGAGGAGGAGGGTTGGGGGTGGGGCGAATTCTGCAGAAACTTCTTTGCTCCTCTGATAGGCGTTTGAAAACCTGGCTTGGGTCAGGCACAGGCCCCCCAGCCACCGAATCCCAGGTGTTCTTTGATTTCCCTTGGCATTGACCGAAAGGTCACTTGTTCTCCCCTTCCACTGGCACATAGCTGGACACCACCGTTTGTTCCGCCGTCTCCCGATATGCCTCCGGTGACACACATTCACACCATCTGCTGTGGGATACGCCAGCCGCCACGCGTGGTCACACGGTCTCCACCTCGGATTCGCCCCTGTTCCTGCCTGCACGTGTCCTGTAAAGCGCGGTCGGCTTTCTGGAGCCCCAGGGCTTTTAGAAGCGGGGCAGGCCACTGCTCTTTCGAAGGAGGAGGGAGGCAGAGGGCTGATGGATCCGTGAAGTTTCAGCTGACGCTGCGCCTTGAGACCTATGGGATCACTGTGTGCTGCAGCGAGGCCCTGCCTGCCTCACCAGATGTGGTGAGCCCATCCTATCTCACTGGGAGGGGGCCAAAATCGGATCTGAACGGGAGTCCCCAGAACACAGCAGGCGTCCTGAAGCTCCCCTTCCCTCGGTGGAAGTCGGCTGAGGGAGATCCTGAGGGAGGGGCTGCTGGGGATTTGGCCCTGGGACAGGGAACCGGCGGTCCCCTCTCCCACCGCGTCCCAAGCTGGACCCCGTATCCTCACGCCGCCGCAGGATACGGCAGCAGGAGCCTCGCTGCAGCCGCGCAGCGGGGGCATTATTTAAAGGGGACGCAGCCCGACTGCCAGGAGCGGAGCGCGAGTCGGTCCAGCCAATGCGCATGCGCGAGGCGCGAGCGGCTTCTGCCGTCACAGTGCTTCCCACGGTTGTCTTAGAAACCGGTTCCTGAGGCTCGGCAAAGCAGGAGCCCTCCGTGGCAGTGCTTGGGTGGCGGGGCTCTGAGGCTCCGGCCTGACATCTCTACGGGGTCGACGGGAACGTCTCCGGATGCCAGGAGTCGCAAAGGGCCGACCAGGATGAGGAAACCCCAGGCGGAGTCCGGGGGAAGCAGCACGCCATCCCAGCCTCAGACCTGCCCGGACGCTTTTGGGGTGAGTCTCCCCAAAAGTCGTTCCGCCGTCATCTCGAGGATAGGTCGGCCTGCGTGCCCCTGGGCTGCTCTCTCACCCGAGGGTCCTTCTCGTCCAGAGCAGAACCCCGCAGCCTCGGGGGTTGCCTGGGGGGGTGTATTTCAATGCCTCTGCTGTATGCCTCTGTGTGTGTGTGTGTGTGTGTGTGTGTGTGTGTGTGTGTGTGTGCGCGTGTGCGTGCGCGCGTGTGTGTGTGTGTCTGTGTCGGTGTGTGTGTCTGTGTCTGTGTGAGTGTCTCCCATTCTCTCTTCTCTCTCTGTCTCTCAGTCTCTGTGTCTTTCTTTCCCTCTCTCTGTCGGTTAGTGTGTGTGTGCCCTTGTGCGTGTGTGTCTTTGGCCGAATGTGCCCTGTGCACCACAAAGCGATTTCTGGCATGTCGGCCTGTCTTTGCTGATGAGCGTCTTTCTGCGTCTCTGCCTGGGTCATGAGGCCGGTTTCAATCGTTTTCGCCGCCGCGGATCCGCTTTGGGTGTGTGAGGGCCTGGCCCACGTGAGGAGATGCATCGGTCCCGCAGCAATTGAAATCTCATCTCCATCATGAGCTGCCTCTTTTCTAAGATCAAGATGACCACACAGCTACCAAGGAAAAGAGCCCCACGGGAGCTCTTTGTCCTGCAGTAGGGGAGCAGAACCACATCAGAGAAGATGGTTGTATCTTTTCACGGCTCTTCTCTGAGAAATGAAGCCACACCACGATACCGTGTAGAAGAAGAAGCCGGGAATGGGAGATGGCAACAATCCCTGTCACTGGAACGCTGGCCTCTCTGGACAAGCCACCCTTTTGGAAACCCTCCCCTTATGCCCGTGGCGGTGGCACGGCGCTGTATCCTGCCGGGGCCCTGGCCTCTGCTCTATCCTCCCTCTTGCTCTGCCTCACCTGTTTCTCAGGGGCCCGGATGCCTCTCGCTCTGGCCAAACGTCTTCAGCAAAGATGACTTCCCAGTCCGTCAGGGACACACTTCCTGCAGATCCGTGTCATGACTGTATCTCTCTCCAAAGGTCTTTCTGCTTCATTGGGCAGGTCTCATGACCCTGGAGTTCTTGGCTTCCATACGTGTCTCAGACAGGGAAGCTTCCTTGTTCTCCATGTTTCCCCTCATGGGTGGGTGGATTGCCTAGAATGAGCGCTAGGCGACCGTGACTGGCCTTGTCTTCTAGGACAGGTGGTGTCGCATTTCCTCTGCACTTCCTGTCTCAGTCTTGAGGGACATCCTCTCCTCTGCTCCTGGGCGGACTGACTCCCTTGATCTTGTGGCCGAAACGAATGTCAGGGAACCAGAGGGACTGGGCTGGGGCTGGGGCTGGGGCTGGGGCTGGGTGCAGGGGAAGTTGCGTCAGGGCTACCAGGGAGGAGGAGGGTTGGGGGTGGGGCGAATTCTGCAGAAACTTCTTTGCTCCTCTGATAGGCGTTTGAAAACCTGGCTTGGGTCAGGCACAGGCCCCCCAGCCACCGAATCCCAGGTGTTCTTTGATTTCCCTTGGCATTGACCGAAAGGTCACTTGTTCTCCCCTTCCACTGGCACATAGCTGGACACCACCGTTTGTTCCGCCGTCTCCCGATATGCCTCCGGTGACACACATTCACACCATCTGCTGTGGGATACGCCAGCCGCCACGCGTGGTCACACGGTCTCCACCTCGGATTCGCCCCTGTTCCTGCCTGCACGTGTCCTGTAAAGCGCGGTCGGCTTTCTGGAGCCCCAGGGCTTTTAGAAGCGGGGCAGGCCACTGCTCTTTCGAAGGAGGAGGGAGGCAGAGGGCTGATGGATCCGTGAAGTTTCAGCTGACGCTGCGCCTTGAGACCTATGGGATCACTGTGTGCTGCAGCGAGGCCCTGCCTGCCTCACCAGATGTGGTGAGCCCATCCTATCTCACTGGGAGGGGGCCAAAATCGGATCTGAACGGGAGTCCCCAGAACACAGCAGGCGTCCTGAAGCTCCCCTTCCCTCGGTGGAAGTCGGCTCAGGGAGATCCTGAGGGAGGGGCTGCGGGGGATTTGGCCCTGGGACAGGGAACCGGCGGTCCCCTCTCCCACCGCGTCCCAAGCTGGACCCCGTATCCTCACGCCGCCGCAGGATACGGCAGCAGGAGCCTCGCTGCAGCCGCGCAGCGGGGGCATTATTTAAAGGGGACGCAGCCCGACTGCCAGGAGCGGAGCGCGAGTCGGTCCAGCCAATGCGCATGCGCGAGGCGCGAGCGGCTTCTGCCGTCACAGTGCTTCCCACGGTTGTCTTAGAAACCGGTTCCTGAGGCTCGGCAAAGCAGGAGCCCTCCGTGGCAGTGCTTGGGTGGCGGGGCTCTGAGGCTCCGGCCTGACATCTCTACGGGGTCGACGGGAACGTCTCCGGATGCCAGGAGTCGCAAAGGGCCGACCAGGATGAGGAAACCCCAGGCGGAGTCCGGGGGAAGCAGCACGCCATCCCAGCCTCAGACCTGCCCGGACGCTTTTGGGGTGAGTCTCCCCAAAAGTCGTTCCGCCGTCATCTCGAGGATAGGTCGGCCTGCGTGCCCCTGGGCTGCTCTCTCACCCGAGGGTCCTTCTCGTCCAGAGCAGAACCCCGCAGCCTCGGGGGTTGCCTGGGGGGGTGTATTTCAATGCCTCTGCTGTATGCCTCTGTGTGTGTGTGTGTGTGTGTGTGTGTGTGTGTGTGTGTGTGTGTGTGTGCGTGTGCGTGCGCGCGTGTGTGTGTGTGTCTGTGTCGGTGTGTGTGTCTGTGTCTGTGTGAGTGTCTCCCATTCTCTCTTCTCTCTCTGTCTCTCAGTCTCTGTGTCTTTCTTTCCCTCTCTCTGTCGGTTAGTGTGTGTGTGCCCTTGTGCGTGTGTGTCTTTGGCCGAATGTGCCCTGTGCACCACAAAGCGATTTCTGGCATGTCGGCCTGTCTTTGCTGATGAGCGTCTTTCTGCGTCTCTGCCTGGGTCATGAGGCCGGTTTCAATCGTTTTCGCCGCCGCGGATCCGCTTTGGGTGTGTGAGGGCCTGGCCCACGTGAGGAGATGCATCGGTCCCGCAGCAATTGAAATCTCATCTCCATCATGAGCTGCCTCTTTTCTAAGATCAAGATGACCACACAGCTACCAAGGAAAAGAGCCCCACGGGAGCTCTTTGTCCTGCAGTAGGGGAGCAGAACCACATCAGAGAAGATGGTTGTATCTTTTCACGGCTCTTCTCTGAGAAATGAAGCCACACCACGATACCGTGTAGAAGAAGAAGCCGGGAATGGGAGATGGCAACAATCCCTGTCACTGGAACGCTGGCCTCTCTGGACAAGCCACCCTTTTGGAAACCCTCCCCTTATGCCCGTGGCGGTGGCACGGCGCTGTATCCTGCCGGGGCCCTGGCCTCTGCTCTATCCTCCCTCTTGCTCTGCCTCACCTGTTTCTCAGGGGCCCGGATGCCTCTCGCTCTGGCCAAACGTCTTCAGCAAAGATGACTTCCCAGTCCGTCAGGGACACACTTCCTGCAGATCCGTGTCATGACTGTATCTCTCTCCAAAGGTCTTTCTGCTTCATTGGGCAGGTCTCATGACCCTGGAGTTCTTGGCTTCCATACGTGTCTCAGACAGGGAAGCTTCCTTGTTCTCCATGTTTCCCCTCATGGGTGGGTGGATTGCCTAGAATGAGCGCTAGGCGACCGTGACTGGCCTTGTCTTCTAGGACAGGTGGTGTCGCATTTCCTCTGCACTTCCTGTCTCAGTCTTGAGGGACATCCTCTCCTCTGCTCCTGGGCGGACTGACTCCCTTGATCTTGTGGCCGAAACGAATGTCAGGGAACCAGAGGGACTGGGCTGGGGCTGGGGCTGGGGCTGGGGCTGGGTGCAGGGGAAGTTGCGTCAGGGCTACCAGGGAGGAGGAGGGTTGGGGGTGGGGCGAATTCTGCAGAAACTTCTTTGCTCCTCTGATAGGCGTTTGAAAACCTGGCTTGGGTCAGGCACAGGCCCCCCAGCCACCGAATCCCAGGTGTTCTTTGATTTCCCTTGGCATTGACCGAAAGGTCACTTGTTCTCCCCTTCCACTGGCACATAGCTGGACACCACCGTTTGTTCCGCCGTCTCCCGATATGCCTCCGGTGACACACATTCACACCATCTGCTGTGGGATACGCCAGCCGCCACGCGTGGTCACACGGTCTCCACCTCGGATTCGCCCCTGTTCCTGCCTGCACGTGTCCTGTAAAGCGCGGTCGGCTTTCTGGAGCCCCAGGGCTTTTAGAAGCGGGGCAGGCCACTGCTCTTTCGAAGGAGGAGGGAGGCAGAGGGCTGATGGATCCGTGAAGTTTCAGCTGACGCTGCGCCTTGAGACCTATGGGATCACTGTGTGCTGCAGCGAGGCCCTGCCTGCCTCACCAGATGTGGTGAGCCCATCCTATCTCACTGGGAGGGGGCCAAAATCGGATCTGAACGGGAGTCCCCAGAACACAGCAGGCGTCCTGAAGCTCCCCTTCCCTCGGTGGAAGTCGGCTCAGGGAGATCCTGAGGGAGGGGCTGCTGGGGATTTGGCCCTGGGACAGGGAACCGGCGGTCCCCTCTCCCACCGCGTCCCAAGCTGGACCCCGTATCCTCACGCCGCCGCAGGATACGGCAGCAGGAGCCTCGCTGCAGCCGCGCAGCGGGGGCATTATTTAAAGGGGACGCAGCCCGACTGCCAGGAGCGGAGCGCGAGTCGGTCCAGCCAATGCGCATGCGCGAGGCGCGAGCGGCTTCTGCCGTCACAGTGCTTCCCACGGTTGTCTTAGAAACCGGTTCCTGAGGCTCGGCAAAGCAGGAGCCCTCCGTGGCAGTGCTTGGGTGGCGGGGCTCTGAGGCTCCGGCCTGACATCTCTACGGGGTCGACGGGAACGTCTCCGGATGCCAGGAGTCGCAAAGGGCCGACCAGGATGAGGAAACCCCAGGCGGAGTCCGGGGGAAGCAGCACGCCATCCCAGCCTCAGACCTGCCCGGACGCTTTTGGGGTGAGTCTCCCCAAAAGTCGTTCCGCCGTCATCTCGAGGATAGGTCGGCCTGCGTGCCCCTGGGCTGCTCTCTCACCCGAGGGTCCTTCTCGTCCAGAGCAGAACCCCGCAGCCTCGGGGGTTGCCTGGGGGGGTGTATTTCAATGCCTCTGCTGTATGCCTCTGTGTGTGTGTGTGTGTGTGTGTGTGTGTGTGTGTGTGTGTGTGTGTGTGTGCGTGTGCGTGCGCGCGTGTGTGTGTGTGTCTGTGTCGGTGTGTGTGTCTGTGTCTGTGTGAGTGTCTCCCATTCTCTCTTCTCTCTCTGTCTCTCAGTCTCTGTGTCTTTCTTTCCCTCTCTCTGTCGGTTAGTGTGTGTGTGCCCTTGTGCGTGTGTGTCTTTGGCCGAATGTGCCCTGTGCACCACAAAGCGATTTCTGGCATGTCGGCCTGTCTTTGCTGATGAGCGTCTTTCTGCGTCTCTGCCTGGGTCATGAGGCCGGTTTCAATCGTTTTCGCCGCCGCGGATCCGCTTTGGGTGTGTGAGGGCCTGGCCCACGTGAGGAGATGCATCGGTCCCGCAGCAATTGAAATCTCATCTCCATCATGAGCTGCCTCTTTTCTAAGATCAAGATGACCACACAGCTACCAAGGAAAAGAGCCCCACGGGAGCTCTTTGTCCTGCAGTAGGGGAGCAGAACCACATCAGAGAAGATGGTTGTATCTTTTCACGGCTCTTCTCTGAGAAATGAAGCCACACCACGATACCGTGTAGAAGAAGAAGCCGGGAATGGGAGATGGCAACAATCCCTGTCACTGGAACGCTGGCCTCTCTGGACAAGCCACCCTTTTGGAAACCCTCCCCTTATGCCCGTGGCGGTGGCACGGCGCTGTATCCTGCCGGGGCCCTGGCCTCTGCTCTATCCTCCCTCTTGCTCTGCCTCACCTGTTTCTCAGGGGCCCGGATGCCTCTCGCTCTGGCCAAACGTCTTCAGCAAAGATGACTTCCCAGTCCGTCAGGGACACACTTCCTGCAGATCCGTGTCATGACTGTATCTCTCTCCAAAGGTCTTTCTGCTTCATTGGGCAGGTCTCATGACCCTGGAGTTCTTGGCTTCCATACGTGTCTCAGACAGGGAAGCTTCCTTGTTCTCCATGTTTCCCCTCATGGGTGGGTGGATTGCCTAGAATGAGCGCTAGGCGACCGTGACTGGCCTTGTCTTCTAGGACAGGTGGTGTCGCATTTCCTCTGCACTTCCTGTCTCAGTCTTGAGGGACATCCTCTCCTCTGCTCCTGGGCGGACTGACTCCCTTGATCTTGTGGCCGAAACGAATGTCAGGGAACCAGAGGGACTGGGCTGGGGCTGGGGCTGGGGCTGGGGCTGGGTGCAGGGGAAGTTGCGTCAGGGCTACCAGGGAGGAGGAGGGTTGGGGGTGGGGCGAATTCTGCAGAAACTTCTTTGCTCCTCTGATAGGCGTTTGAAAACCTGGCTTGGGTCAGGCACAGGCCCTCCAGCCACCGAATCCCAGCTGTTCTTTGATTTCCCTTGGCATTGACCGAAAGGTCACTTGTTCTCCCCTTCCACTGGCACATAGCTGGACACCACCGTTTGTTCCGCCGTCTCCCGATATGCCTCCGGTGACACACATTCACACCATCTGCTGTGGGATACGCCAGCCGCCACGCGTGGTCACACGGTCTCCACCTCGGATTCGCCCCTGTTCCTGCCTGCACGTGTCCTGTAAAGCGCGGTCGGCTTTCTGGAGCCCCAGGGCTTTTAGAAGCGGGGCAGGCCACTGCTCTTTCGAAGGAGGAGGGAGGCAGAGGGCTGATGGATCCGTGAAGTTTCAGCTGACGCTGCGCCTTGAGACCTATGGGATCACTGTGTGCTGCAGCGAGGCCCTGCCTGCCTCACCAGATGTGGTGAGCCCATCCTATCTCACTGGGAGGGGGCCAAAATCGGATCTGAACGGGAGTCCCCAGAACACAGCAGGCGTCCTGAAGCTCCCCTTCCCTCGGTGGAAGTCGGCTCAGGGAGATCCTGAGGGAGGGGCTGCTGGGGATTTGGCCCTGGGACAGGGAACCGGCGGTCCCCTCTCCCACCGCGTCCCAAGCTGGACCCCGTATCCTCACGCCGCCGCAGGATACGGCAGCAGGAGCCTCGCTGCAGCCGCGCAGCGGGGGCATTATTTAAAGGGGACGCAGCCCGACTGCCAGGAGCGGAGCGCGAGTCGGTCCAGCCAATGCCCATGCGCGAGGCGCGAGCGGCTTCTGCCGTCACAGTGCTTCCCACGGTTGTCTTAGAAACCGGTTCCTGAGGCTCGGCAAAGCAGGAGCCCTCCGTGGCAGTGCTTGGGTGGCGGGGCTCTGAGGCTCCGGCCTGACATCTCTACGGGGTCGACGGGAACGTCTCCGGATGCCAGGAGTCGCAAAGGGCCGACCAGGATGAGGAAACCCCAGGCGGAGTCCGGGGGAAGCAGCACGCCATCCCAGCCTCAGACCTGCCCGGACGCTTTTGGGGTGAGTCTCCCCAAAAGTCGTTCCGCCGTCATCTCGAGGATAGGTCGGCCTGCGTGCCCCTGGGCTGCTCTCTCACCCGAGGGTCCTTCTCGTCCAGAGCAGAACCCCGCAGCCTCGGGGGTTGCCTGGGGGGGTGTATTTCAATGCCTCTGCTGTATGCCTCTGTGTGTGTGTGTGTGTGTGTGTGTGTGTGTGTGTGTGCGCGTGCGCGCGTGTGTGTGTGTGTCTGTGTCGGTGTGTGTGTCTGTGTCTGTGTGAGTGTCTCCCATTCTCTCTTCTCTCTCTGTCTCTCAGTCTCTGTGTCTTTCTTTCCCTCTCTCTGTCGGTTAGTGTGTGTGTGCCCTTGTGCGTGTGTGTCTTTGGCCGAATGTGCCCTGTGCACCACAAAGCGATTTCTGGCATGTCGGCCTGTCTTTGCTGATGAGCGTCTTTCTGCGTCTCTGCCTGGGTCATGAGGCCGGTTTCAATCGTTTTCGCCGCCGCGGATCCGCTTTGGGTGTGTGAGGGCCTGGCCCACGTGAGGAGATGCATCGGTCCCGCAGCAATTGAAATCTCATCTCCATCATGAGCTGCCTCTTTTCTAAGATCAAGATGACCACACAGCTACCAAGGAAAAGAGCCCCACGGGAGCTCTTTGTCCTGCAGTAGGGGAGCAGAACCACATCAGAGAAGATGGTTGTATCTTTTCACGGCTCTTCTCTGAGAAATGAAGCCACACCACGATACCGTGTAGAAGAAGAAGCCGGGAATGGGAGATGGCAACAATCCCTGTCACTGGAACGCTGGCCTCTCTGGACAAGCCACCCTTTTGGAAACCCTCCCCTTATGCCCGTGGCGGTGGCACGGCGCTGTATCCTGCCGGGGCCCTGGCCTCTGCTCTATCCTCCCTCTTGCTCTGCCTCACCTGTTTCTCAGGGGCCCGGATGCCTCTCGCTCTGGCCAAACGTCTTCAGCAAAGATGACTTCCCAGTCCGTCAGGGACACACTTCCTGCAGATCCGTGTCATGACTGTATCTCTCTCCAAAGGTCTTTCTGCTTCATTGGGCAGGTCTCATGACCCTGGAGTTCTTGGCTTCCATACGTGTCTCAGACAGGGAAGCTTCCTTGTTCTCCATGTTTCCCCTCATGGGTGGGTGGATTGCCTAGAATGAGCGCTAGGCGACCGTGACTGGCCTTGTCTTCTAGGACAGGTGGTGTCGCATTTCCTCTGCACTTCCTGTCTCAGTCTTGAGGGACATCCTCTCCTCTGCTCCTGGGCGGACTGACTCCCTTGATCTTGTGGCCGAAACGAATGTCAGGGAACCAGAGGGACTGGGCTGGGGCTGGGGCTGGGGCTGGGGCTGGGTGCAGGGGAAGTTGCGTCAGGGCTACCAGGGAGGAGGAGGGTTGGGGGTGGGGCGAATTCTGCAGAAACTTCTTTGCTCCTCTGATAGGCGTTTGAAAACCTGGCTTGGGTCAGGCACAGGCCCCCCAGCCACCGAATCCCAGGTGTTCTTTGATTTCCCTTGGCATTGACCGAAAGGTCACTTGTTCTCCCCTTCCACTGGCACATAGCTGGACACCACCGTTTGTTCCGCCGTCTCCCGATATGCCTCCGGTGACACACATTCACACCATCTGCTGTGGGATACGCCAGCCGCCACGCGTGGTCACACGGTCTCCACCTCGGATTCGCCCCTGTTCCTGCCTGCACGTGTCCTGTAAAGCGCGGTCGGCTTTCTGGAGCCCCAGGGCTTTTAGAAGCGGGGCAGGCCACTGCTCTTTCGAAGGAGGAGGGAGGCAGAGGGCTGATGGATCCGTGAAGTTTCAGCTGACGCTGCGCCTTGAGACCTATGGGATCACTGTGTGCTGCAGCGAGGCCCTGCCTGCCTCACCAGATGTGGTGAGCCCATCCTATCTCACTGGGAGGGGGCCAAAATCGGATCTGAACGGGAGTCCCCAGAACACAGCAGGCGTCCTGAAGCTCCCCTTCCCTCGGTGGAAGTCGGCTCAGGGAGATCCTGAGGGAGGGGCTGCTGGGGATTTGGCCCTGGGACAGGGAACCGGCGGTCCCCTCTCCCACCGCGTCCCAAGCTGGACCCCGTATCCTCACGCCGCCGCAGGATACGGCAGCAGGAGCCTCGCTGCAGCCGCGCAGCGGGGGCATTATTTAAAGGGGACGCAGCCCGACTGCCAGGAGCGGAGCGCGAGTCGGTCCAGCCAATGCGCATGCGCGAGGCGCGAGCGGCTTCTGCCGTCACAGTGCTTCCCACGGTTGTCTTAGAAACCGGTTCCTGAGGCTCGGCAAAGCAGGAGCCCTCCGTGGCAGTGCTTGGGTGGCGGGGCTCTGAGGCTCCGGCCTGACATCTCTACGGGGTCGACGGGAACGTCTCCGGATGCCAGGAGTCGCAAAGGGCCGACCAGGATGAGGAAACCCCAGGCGGAGTCCGGGGGAAGCAGCACGCCATCCCAGCCTCAGACCTGCCCGGACGCTTTTGGGGTGAGTCTCCCCAAAAGTCGTTCCGCCGTCATCTCGAGGATAGGTCGGCCTGCGTGCCCCTGGGCTGCTCTCTCACCCGAGGGTCCTTCTCGTCCAGAGCAGAACCCCGCAGCCTCGGGGGTTGCCTGGGGGGGTGTATTTCAATGCCTCTGCTGTATGCCTCTGTGTGTGTGTGTGTGTGTGTGTGTGTGTGTGTGTGTGTGTGTGCGTGCGCGCGTGTGTGTGTGTGTCTGTGTCGGTGTGTGTGTCTGTGTCTGTGTGAGTGTCTCCCATTCTCTCTTCTCTCTCTGTCTCTCAGTCTCTGTGTCTTTCTTTCCCTCTCTCTGTCGGTTAGTGTGTGTGTGCCCTTGTGCGTGTGTGTCTTTGGCCGAATGTGCCCTGTGCACCACAAAGCGATTTCTGGCATGTCGGCCTGTCTTTGCTGATGAGCGTCTTTCTGCGTCTCTGCCTGGGTCATGAGGCCGGTTTCAATCGTTTTCGCCGCCGCGGATCCGCTTTGGGTGTGTGAGGGCCTGGCCCACGTGAGGAGATGCATCGGTCCCGCAGCAATTGAAATCTCATCTCCATCATGAGCTGCCTCTTTTCTAAGATCAAGATGACCACACAGCTACCAAGGAAAAGAGCCCCACGGGAGCTCTTTGTCCTGCAGTAGGGGAGCAGAACCACATCAGAGAAGATGGTTGTATCTTTTCACGGCTCTTCTCTGAGAAATGAAGCCACACCACGATACCGTGTAGAAGAAGAAGCCGGGAATGGGAGATGGCAACAATCCCTGTCACTGGAACGCTGGCCTCTCTGGACAAGCCACCCTTTTGGAAACCCTCCCCTTATGCCCGTGGCGGTGGCACGGCGCTGTATCCTGCCGGGGCCCTGGCCTCTGCTCTATCCTCCCTCTTGCTCTGCCTCACCTGTTTCTCAGGGGCCCGGATGCCTCTCGCTCTGGCCAAACGTCTTCAGCAAAGATGACTTCCCAGTCCGTCAGGGACACACTTCCTGCAGATCCGTGTCATGACTGTATCTCTCTCCAAAGGTCTTTCTGCTTCATTGGGCAGGTCTCATGACCCTGGAGTTCTTGGCTTCCATACGTGTCTCAGACAGGGAAGCTTCCTTGTTCTCCATGTTTCCCCTCATGGGTGGGTGGATTGCCTAGAATGAGCGCTAGGCGACCGTGACTGGCCTTGTCTTCTAGGACAGGTGGTGTCGCATTTCCTCTGCACTTCCTGTCTCAGTCTTGAGGGACATCCTCTCCTCTGCTCCTGGGCGGACTGACTCCCTTGATCTTGTGGCCGAAACGAATGTCAGGGAACCAGAGGGACTGGGCTGGGGCTGGGGCTGGGGCTGGGGCTGGGTGCAGGGGAAGTTGCGTCAGGGCTACCAGGGAGGAGGAGGGTTGGGGGTGGGGCGAATTCTGCAGAAACTTCTTTGCTCCTCTGATAGGCGTTTGAAAACCTGGCTTGGGTCAGGCACAGGCCCCCCAGCCACCGAATCCCAGGTGTTCTTTGATTTCCCTTGGCATTGACCGAAAGGTCACTTGTTCTCCCCTTCCACTGGCACATAGCTGGACACCACCGTTTGTTCCGCCGTCTCCCGATATGCCTCCGGTGACACACATTCACACCATCTGCTGTGGGATACGCCAGCCGCCACGCGTGGTCACACGGTCTCCACCTCGGATTCGCCCCTGTTCCTGCCTGCACGTGTCCTGTAAAGCGCGGTCGGCTTTCTGGAGCCCCAGGGCTTTTAGAAGCGGGGCAGGCCACTGCTCTTTCGAAGGAGGAGGGAGGCAGAGGGCTGATGGATCCGTGAAGTTTCAGCTGACGCTGCGCCTTGAGACCTATGGGATCACTGTGTGCTGCAGCGAGGCCCTGCCTGCCTCACCAGATGTGGTGAGCCCATCCTATCTCACTGGGAGGGGGCCAAAATCGGATCTGAACGGGAGTCCCCAGAACACAGCAGGCGTCCTGAAGCTCCCCTTCCCTCGGTGGAAGTCGGCTCAGGGAGATCCTGAGGGAGGGGCTGCTGGGGATTTGGCCCTGGGACAGGGAACCGGCGGTCCCCTCTCCCACCGCGTCCCAAGCTGGACCCCGTATCCTCACGCCGCCGCAGGATACGGCAGCAGGAGCCTCGCTGCAGCCGCGCAGCGGGGGCATTATTTAAAGGGGACGCAGCCCGACTGCCAGGAGCGGAGCGCGAGTCGGTCCAGCCAATGCGCATGCGCGAGGCGCGAGCGGCTTCTGCCGTCACAGTGCTTCCCACGGTTGTCTTAGAAACCGGTTCCTGAGGCTCGGCAAAGCAGGAGCCCTCCGTGGCAGTGCTTGGGTGGCGGGGCTCTGAGGCTCCGGCCTGACATCTCTACGGGGTCGACGGGAACGTCTCCGGATGCCAGGAGTCGCAAAGGGCCGAACAGGATGAGGAAACCCCAGGCGGAGTCCGGGGGAAGCAGCACGCCATCCCAGCCTCAGACCTGCCCGGACGCTTTTGGGGTGAGTCTCCCCAAAAGTCGTTCCGCCGTCATCTCGAGGATAGGTCGGCCTGCGTGCCCCTGGGCTGCTCTCTCACCCGAGGGTCCTTCTCGTCCAGAGCAGAACCCCGCAGCCTCGGGGGTTGCCTGGGGGGGTGTATTTCAATGCCTCTGCTGTATGCCTCTGTGTGTGTGTGTGTGTGTGTGTGTGTGTGTGTGTGTGTGTGTGTGCGTGTGCGTGCGCGCGTGTGTGTGTGTGTCTGTGTCGGTGTGTGTGTCTGTGTCTGTGTGAGTGTCTCCCATTCTCTCTTCTCTCTCTGTCTCTCAGTCTCTGTGTCTTTCTTTCCCTCTCTCTGTCGGTTAGTGTGTGTGTGCCCTTGTGCGTGTGTGTCTTTGGCCGAATGTGCCCTGTGCACCACAAAGCGATTTCTGGCATGTCGGCCTGTCTTTGCTGATGAGCGTCTTTCTGCGTCTCTGCCTGGGTCATGAGGCCGGTTTCAATCGTTTTCGCCGCCGCGGATCCGCTTTGGGTGTGTGAGGGCCTGGCCCACGTGAGGAGCTGCATCGGTCCCGCAGCAATTGAAATCTCATCTCCATCATGAGCTGCCTCTTTTCTAAGATCAAGATGACCACACAGCTACCAAGGAAAAGAGCCCCACGGGAGCTCTTTGTCCTGCAGTAGGGGAGCAGAACCACATCAGAGAAGATGGTTGTATCTTTTCACGGCTCTTCTCTGAGAAATGAAGCCACACCACGATACCGTGTAGAAGAAGAAGCCGGGAATGGGAGATGGCAACAATCCCTGTCACTGGAACGCTGGCCTCTCTGGACAAGCCACCCTTTTGGAAACCCTCCCCTTATGCCCGTGGCGGTGGCACGGCGCTGTATCCTGCCGGGGCCCTGGCCTCTGCTCTATCCTCCCTCTTGCTCTGCCTCACCTGTTTCTCAGGGGCCCGGATGCCTCTCGCTCTGGCCAAACGTCTTCAGCAAAGATGACTTCCCAGTCCGTCAGGGACACACTTCCTGCAGATCCGTGTCATGACTGTATCTCTCTCCAAAGGTCTTTCTGCTTCATTGGGCAGGTCTCATGACCCTGGAGTTCTTGGCTTCCATACGTGTCTCAGACAGGGAAGCTTCCTTGTTCTCCATGTTTCCCCTCATGGGTGGGTGGATTGCCTAGAATGAGCGCTAGGCGACCGTGACTGGCCTTGTCTTCTAGGACAGGTGGTGTCGCATTTCCTCTGCACTTCCTGTCTCAGTCTTGAGGGACATCCTCTCCTCTGCTCCTGGGCGGACTGACTCCCTTGATCTTGTGGCCGAAACGAATGTCAGGGAACCAGAGGGACTGGGCTGGGGCTGGGGCTGGGGCTGGGGCTGGGTGCAGGGGAAGTTGCGTCAGGGCTACCAGGGAGGAGGAGGGTTGGGGGTGGGGCGAATTCTGCAGAAACTTCTTTGCTCCTCTGATAGGCGTTTGAAAACCTGGCTTGGGTCAGGCACAGGCCCCCCAGCCACCGAATCCCAGGTGTTCTTTGATTTCCCTTGGCATTGACCGAAAGGTCACTTGTTCTCCCCTTCCACTGGCACATAGCTGGACACCACCGTTTGTTCCGCCGTCTCCCGATATGCCTCCGGTGACACACATTCACACCATCTGCTGTGGGATACGCCAGCCGCCACGCGTGGTCACACGGTCTCCACCTCGGATTCGCCCCTGTTCCTGCCTGCACGTGTCCTGTAAAGCGCGGTCGGCTTTCTGGAGCCCCAGGGCTTTTAGAAGCGGGGCAGGCCACTGCTCTTTCGAAGGAGGAGGGAGGCAGAGGGCTGATGGATCCGTGAAGTTTCAGCTGACGCTGCGCCTTGAGACCTATGGGATCACTGTGTGCTGCAGCGAGGCCCTGCCTGCCTCACCAGATGTGGTGAGCCCATCCTATCTCACTGGGAGGGGGCCAAAATCGGATCTGAACGGGAGTCCCCAGAACACAGCAGGCGTCCTGAAGCTCCCCTTCCCTCGGTGGAAGTCGGCTCAGGGAGATCCTGAGGGAGGGGCTGCTGGGGATTTGGCCCTGGGACAGGGAACCGGCGGTCCCCTCTCCCACCGCGTCCCAAGCTGGACCCCGTATCCTCACGCCGCCGCAGGATACGGCAGCAGGAGCCTCGCTGCAGCCGCGCAGCGGGGGCATTATTTAAAGGGGACGCAGCCCGACTGCCAGGAGCGGAGCGCGAGTCGGTCCAGCCAATGCGCATGCGCGAGGCGCGAGCGGCTTCTGCCGTCACAGTGCTTCCCACGGTTGTCTTAGAAACCGGTTCCTGAGGCTCGGCAAAGCAGGAGCCCTCCGTGGCAGTGCTTGGGTGGCGGGGCTCTGAGGCTCCGGCCTGACATCTCTACGGGGTCGACGGGAACGTCTCCGGATGCCAGGAGTCGCAAAGGGCCGACCAGGATGAGGAAACCCCAGGCGGAGTCCGGGGGAAGCAGCACGCCATCCCAGCCTCAGACCTGCCCGGACGCTTTTGGGGTGAGTCTCCCCAAAAGTCGTTCCGCCGTCATCTCGAGGATAGGTCGGCCTGCGTGCCCCTGGGCTGCTCTCTCACCCGAGGGTCCTTCTCGTCCAGAGCAGAACCCCGCAGCCTCGGGGGTTGCCTGGGGGGGTGTATTTCAATGCCTCTGCTGTATGCCTCTGTGTGTGTGTGTGTGTGTGTGTGTGTGTGTGTGTGTGTGTGTGTGTGCGTGTGCGTGCGCGCGTGTGTGTGTGTGTCTGTGTCGGTGTGTGTGTCTGTGTCTGTGTGAGTGTCTCCCATTCTCTCTTCTCTCTCTGTCTCTCAGTCTCTGTGTCTTTCTTTCCCTCTCTCTGTCGGTTAGTGTGTGTGTGCCCTTGTGCGTGTGTGTCTTTGGCCGAATGTGCCCTGTGCACCACAAAGCGATTTCTGGCATGTCGGCCTGTCTTTGCTGATGAGCGTCTTTCTGCGTCTCTGCCTGGGTCATGAGGCCGGTTTCAATCGTTTTCGCCGCCGCGGATCCGCTTTGGGTGTGTGAGGGCCTGGCCCACGTGAGGAGCTGCATCGGTCCCGCAGCAATTGAAATCTCATCTCCATCATGAGCTGCCTCTTTTCTAAGATCAAGATGACCACACAGCTACCAAGGAAAAGAGCCCCACGGGAGCTCTTTGTCCTGCAGTAGGGGAGCAGAACCACATCAGAGAAGATGGTTGTATCTTTTCACGGCTCTTCTCTGAGAAATGAAGCCACACCACGATACCGTGTAGAAGAAGAAGCCGGGAATGGGAGATGGCAACAATCCCTGTCACTGGAACGCTGGCCTCTCTGGACAAGCCACCCTTTTGGAAACCCTCCCCTTATGCCCGTGGCGGTGGCACGGCGCTGTATCCTGCCGGGGCCCTGGCCTCTGCTCTATCCTCCCTCTTGCTCTGCCTCACCTGTTTCTCAGGGGCCCGGATGCCTCTCGCTCTGGCCAAACGTCTTCAGCAAAGATGACTTCCCAGTCCGTCAGGGACACACTTCCTGCAGATCCGTGTCATGACTGTATCTCTCTCCAAAGGTCTTTCTGCTTCATTGGGCAGGTCTCATGACCCTGGAGTTCTTGGCTTCCATACGTGTCTCAGACAGGGAAGCTTCCTTGTTCTCCATGTTTCCCCTCATGGGTGGGTGGATTGCCTAGAATGAGCGCTAGGCGACCGTGACTGGCCTTGTCTTCTAGGACAGGTGGTGTCGCATTTCCTCTGCACTTCCTGTCTCAGTCTTGAGGGACATCCTCTCCTCTGCTCCTGGGCGGACTGACTCCCTTGATCTTGTGGCCGAAACGAATGTCAGGGAACCAGAGGGACTGGGCTGGGGCTGGGGCTGGGGCTGGGGCTGGGTGCAGGGGAAGTTGCGTCAGGGCTACCAGGGAGGAGGAGGGTTGGGGGTGGGGCGAATTCTGCAGAAACTTCTTTGCTCCTCTGATAGGCGTTTGAAAACCTGGCTTGGGTCAGGCACAGGCCCCCCAGCCACCGAATCCCAGGTGTTCTTTGATTTCCCTTGGCATTGACCGAAAGGTCACTTGTTCTCCCCTTCCACTGGCACATAGCTGGACACCACCGTTTGTTCCGCCGTCTCCCGATATGCCTCCGGTGACACACATTCACACCATCTGCTGTGGGATACGCCAGCCGCCACGCGTGGTCACACGGTCTCCACCTCGGATTCGCCCCTGTTCCTGCCTGCACGTGTCCTGTAAAGCGCGGTCGGCTTTCTGGAGCCCCAGGGCTTTTAGAAGCGGGGCAGGCCACTGCTCTTTCGAAGGAGGAGGGAGGCAGAGGGCTGATGGATCCGTGAAGTTTCAGCTGACGCTGCGCCTTGAGACCTATGGGATCACTGTGTGCTGCAGCGAGGCCCTGCCTGCCTCACCAGATGTGGTGAGCCCATCCTATCTCACTGGGAGGGGGCCAAAATCGGATCTGAACGGGAGTCCCCAGAACACAGCAGGCGTCCTGAAGCTCCCCTTCCCTCGGTGGAAGTCGGCTCAGGGAGATCCTGAGGGAGGGGCTGCTGGGGATTTGGCCCTGGGACAGGGAACCGGCGGTCCCCTCTCCCACCGCGTCCCAAGCTGGACCCCGTATCCTCACGCCGCCGCAGGATACGGCAGCAGGAGCCTCGCTGCAGCCGCGCAGCGGGGGCATTATTTAAAGGGGACGCAGCCCGACTGCCAGGAGCGGAGCGCGAGTCGGTCCAGCCAATGCGCATGCGCGAGGCGCGAGCGGCTTCTGCCGTCACAGTGCTTCCCACGGTTGTCTTAGAAACCGGTTCCTGAGGCTCGGCAAAGCAGGAGCCCTCCGTGGCAGTGCTTGGGTGGCGGGGCTCTGAGGCTCCGGCCTGACATCTCTACGGGGTCGACGGGAACGTCTCCGGATGCCAGGAGTCGCAAAGGGCCGACCAGGATGAGGAAACCCCAGGCGGAGTCCGGGGGAAGCAGCACGCCATCCCAGCCTCAGACCTGCCCGGACGCTTTTGGGGTGAGTCTCCCCAAAAGTCGTTCCGCCGTCATCTCGAGGATAGGTCGGCCTGCGTGCCCCTGGGCTGCTCTCTCACCCGAGGGTCCTTCTCGTCCAGAGCAGAACCCCGCAGCCTCGGGGGTTGCCTGGGGGGGTGTATTTCAATGCCTCTGCTGTATGCCTCTGTGTGTGTGTGTGTGTGTGTGTGTGTGTGTGTGTGTGTGTGCGTGTGCGTGCGCGCGTGTGTGTGTGTGTCTGTGTCGGTGTGTGTGTCTGTGTCTGTGTGAGTGTCTCCCATTCTCTCTTCTCTCTCTGTCTCTCAGTCTCTGTGTCTTTCTTTCCCTCTCTCTGTCGGTTAGTGTGTGTGTGCCCTTGTGCGTGTGTGTCTTTGGCCGAATGTGCCCTGTGCACCACAAAGCGATTTCTGGCATGTCGGCCTGTCTTTGCTGATGAGCGTCTTTCTGCGTCTCTGCCTGGGTCATGAGGCCGGTTTCAATCGTTTTCGCCGCCGCGGATCCGCTTTGGGTGTGTGAGGGCCTGGCCCACGTGAGGAGCTGCATCGGTCCCGCAGCAATTGAAATCTCATCTCCATCATGAGCTGCCTCTTTTCTAAGATCAAGATGACCACACAGCTACCAAGGAAAAGAGCCCCACGGGAGCTCTTTGTCCTGCAGTAGGGGAGCAGAACCACATCAGAGAAGATGGTTGTATCTTTTCACGGCTCTTCTCTGAGAAATGAAGCCACACCACGATACCGTGTAGAAGAAGAAGCCGGGAATGGGAGATGGCAACAATCCCTGTCACTGGAACGCTGGCCTCTCTGGACAAGCCACCCTTTTGGAAACCCTCCCCTTATGCCCGTGGCGGTGGCACGGCGCTGTATCCTGCCGGGGCCCTGGCCTCTGCTCTATCCTCCCTCTTGCTCTGCCTCACCTGTTTCTCAGGGGCCCGGATGCCTCTCGCTCTGGCCAAACGTCTTCAGCAAAGATGACTTCCCAGTCCGTCAGGGACACACTTCCTGCAGATCCGTGTCATGACTGTATCTCTCTCCAAAGGTCTTTCTGCTTCATTGGGCAGGTCTCATGACCCTGGAGTTCTTGGCTTCCATACGTGTCTCAGACAGGGAAGCTTCCTTGTTCTCCATGTTTCCCCTCATGGGTGGGTGGATTGCCTAGAATGAGCGCTAGGCGACCGTGACTGGCCTTGTCTTCTAGGACAGGTGGTGTCGCATTTCCTCTGCACTTCCTGTCTCAGTCTTGAGGGACATCCTCTCCTCTGCTCCTGGGCGGACTGACTCCCTTGATCTTGTGGCCGAAACGAATGTCAGGGAACCAGAGGGACTGGGCTGGGGCTGGGGCTGGGGCTGGGGCTGGGTGCAGGGGAAGTTGCGTCAGGGCTACCAGGGAGGAGGAGGGTTGGGGGTGGGGCGAATTCTGCAGAAACTTCTTTGCTCCTCTGATAGGCGTTTGAAAACCTGGCTTGGGTCAGGCACAGGCCCCCCAGCCACCGAATCCCAGGTGTTCTTTGATTTCCCTTGGCATTGACCGAAAGGTCACTTGTTCTCCCCTTCCACTGGCACATAGCTGGACACCACCGTTTGTTCCGCCGTCTCCCGATATGCCTCCGGTGACACACATTCACACCATCTGCTGTGGGATACGCCAGCCGCCACGCGTGGTCACACGGTCTCCACCTCGGATTCGCCCCTGTTCCTGCCTGCACGTGTCCTGTAAAGCGCGGTCGGCTTTCTGGAGCCCCAGGGCTTTTAGAAGCGGGGCAGGCCACTGCTCTTTCGAAGGAGGAGGGAGGCAGAGGGCTGATGGATCCGTGAAGTTTCAGCTGACGCTGCGCCTTGAGACCTATGGGATCACTGTGTGCTGCAGCGAGGCCCTGCCTGCCTCACCAGATGTGGTGAGCCCATCCTATCTCACTGGGAGGGGGCCAAAATCGGATCTGAACGGGAGTCCCCAGAACACAGCAGGCGTCCTGAAGCTCCCCTTCCCTCGGTGGAAGTCGGCTCAGGGAGATCCTGAGGGAGGGGCTGCTGGGGATTTGGCCCTGGGACAGGGAACCGGCGGTCCCCTCTCCCACCGCGTCCCAAGCTGGACCCCGTATCCTCACGCCGCCGCAGGATACGGCAGCAGGAGCCTCGCTGCAGCCGCGCAGCGGGGGCATTATTTAAAGGGGACGCAGCCCGACTGCCAGGAGCGGAGCGCGAGTCGGTCCAGCCAATGCGCATGCGCGAGGCGCGAGCGGCTTCTGCCGTCACAGTGCTTCCCACGGTTGTCTTAGAAACCGGTTCCTGAGGCTCGGCAAAGCAGGAGCCCTCCGTGGCAGTGCTTGGGTGGCGGGGCTCTGAGGCTCCGGCCTGACATCTCTACGGGGTCGACGGGAACGTCTCCGGATGCCAGGAGTCGCAAAGGGCCGACCAGGATGAGGAAACCCCAGGCGGAGTCCGGGGGAAGCAGCACGCCATCCCAGCCTCAGACCTGCCCGGACGCTTTTGGGGTGAGTCTCCCCAAAAGTCGTTCCGCCGTCATCTCGAGGATAGGTCGGCCTGCGTGCCCCTGGGCTGCTCTCTCACCCGAGGGTCCTTCTCGTCCAGAGCAGAACCCCGCAGCCTCGGGGGTTGCCTGGGGGGGTGTATTTCAATGCCTCTGCTGTATGCCTCTGTGTGTGTGTGTGTGTGTGTGTGTGTGTGTGTGTGTGTGTGCGTGTGCGTGCGCGCGTGTGTGTGTGTGTCTGTGTCGGTGTGTGTGTCTGTGTCTGTGTGAGTGTCTCCCATTCTCTCTTCTCTCTCTGTCTCTCAGTCTCTGTGTCTTTCTTTCCCTCTCTCTGTCGGTTAGTGTGTGTGTGCCCTTGTGCGTGTGTGTCTTTGGCCGAATGTGCCCTGTGCACCACAAAGCGATTTCTGGCATGTCGGCCTGTCTTTGCTGATGAGCGTCTTTCTGCGTCTCTGCCTGGGTCATGAGGCCGGTTTCAATCGTTTTCGCCGCCGCGGATCCGCTTTGGGTGTGTGAGGGCCTGGCCCACGTGAGGAGCTGCATCGGTCCCGCAGCAATTGAAATCTCATCTCCATCATGAGCTGCCTCTTTTCTAAGATCAAGATGACCACACAGCTACCAAGGAAAAGAGCCCCACGGGAGCTCTTTGTCCTGCAGTAGGGGAGCAGAACCACATCAGAGAAGATGGTTGTATCTTTTCACGGCTCTTCTCTGAGAAATGAAGCCACACCACGATACCGTGTAGAAGAAGAAGCCGGGAATGGGAGATGGCAACAATCCCTGTCACTGGAACGCTGGCCTCTCTGGACAAGCCACCCTTTTGGAAACCCTCCCCTTATGCCCGTGGCGGTGGCACGGCGCTGTATCCTGCCGGGGCCCTGGCCTCTGCTCTATCCTCCCTCTTGCTCTGCCTCACCTGTTTCTCAGGGGCCCGGATGCCTCTCGCTCTGGCCAAACGTCTTCAGCAAAGATGACTTCCCAGTCCGTCAGGGACACACTTCCTGCAGATCCGTGTCATGACTGTATCTCTCTCCAAAGGTCTTTCTGCTTCATTGGGCAGGTCTCATGACCCTGGAGTTCTTGGCTTCCATACGTGTCTCAGACAGGGAAGCTTCCTTGTTCTCCATGTTTCCCCTCATGGGTGGGTGGATTGCCTAGAATGAGCGCTAGGCGACCGTGACTGGCCTTGTCTTCTAGGACAGGTGGTGTCGCATTTCCTCTGCACTTCCTGTCTCAGTCTTGAGGGACATCCTCTCCTCTGCTCCTGGGCGGACTGACTCCCTTGATCTTGTGGCCGAAACGAATGTCAGGGAACCAGAGGGACTGGGCTGGGGCTGGGGCTGGGGCTGGGGCTGGGTGCAGGGGAAGTTGCGTCAGGGCTACCAGGGAGGAGGAGGGTTGGGGGTGGGGCGAATTCTGCAGAAACTTCTTTGCTCCTCTGATAGGCGTTTGAAAACCTGGCTTGGGTCAGGCACAGGCCCCCCAGCCACCGAATCCCAGGTGTTCTTTGATTTCCCTTGGCATTGACCGAAAGGTCACTTGTTCTCCCCTTCCACTGGCACATAGCTGGACACCACCGTTTGTTCCGCCGTCTCCCGATATGCCTCCGGTGACACACATTCACACCATCTGCTGTGGGATACGCCAGCCGCCACGCGTGGTCACACGGTCTCCACCTCGGATTCGCCCCTGTTCCTGCCTGCACGTGTCCTGTAAAGCGCGGTCGGCTTTCTGGAGCCCCAGGGCTTTTAGAAGCGGGGCAGGCCACTGCTCTTTCGAAGGAGGAGGGAGGCAGAGGGCTGATGGATCCGTGAAGTTTCAGCTGACGCTGCGCCTTGAGACCTATGGAATCACTGTGTGCTGCAGCGAGGCCCTGCCTGCCTCACCAGATGTGGTGAGCCCATCCTATCTCACTGGGAGGGGGCCAAAATCGGATCTGAACGGGAGTCCCCAGAACACAGCAGGCGTCCTGAAGCTCCCCTTCCCTCGGTGGAAGTCGGCTCAGGGAGATCCTGAGGGAGGGGCTGCTGGGGATTTGGCCCTGGGACAGGGAACCGGCGGTCCCCTCTCCCACCGCGTCCCAAGCTGGACCCCGTATCCTCACGCCGCCGCAGGATACGGCAGCAGGAGCCTCGCTGCAGCCGCGCAGCGGGGGCATTATTTAAAGGGGACGCAGCCCGACTGCCAGGAGCGGAGCGCGAGTCGGTCCAGCCAATGCGCATGCGCGAGGCGCGAGCGGCTTCTGCCGTCACAGTGCTTCCCACGGTTGTCTTAGAAACCGGTTCCTGAGGCTCGGCAAAGCAGGAGCCCTCCGTGGCAGTGCTTGGGTGGCGGGGCTCTGAGGCTCCGGCCTGACATCTCTACGGGGTCGACGGGAACGTCTCCGGATGCCAGGAGTCGCAAAGGGCCGACCAGGATGAGGAAACCCCAGGCGGAGTCCGGGGGAAGCAGCACGCCATCCCAGCCTCAGACCTGCCCGGACGCTTTTGGGGTGAGTCTCCCCAAAAGTCGTTCCGCCGTCATCTCGAGGATAGGTCGGCCTGCGTGCCCCTGGGCTGCTCTCTCACCCGAGGGTCCTTCTCGTCCAGAGCAGAACCCCGCAGCCTCGGGGGTTGCCTGGGGGGGTGTATTTCAATGCCTCTGCTGTATGCCTCTGTGTGTGTGTGTGTGTGTGTGTGTGTGTGTGTGTGTGTGTGTGCGTGTGCGTGCGCGCGTGTGTGTGTGTGTCTGTGTCGGTGTGTGTGTCTGTGTCTGTGTGAGTGTCTCCCATTCTCTCTTCTCTCTCTGTCTCTCAGTCTCTGTGTCTTTCTTTCCCTCTCTCTGTCGGTTAGTGTGTGTGTGCCCTTGTGCGTGTGTGTCTTTGGCCGAATGTGCCCTGTGCACCACAAAGCGATTTCTGGCATGTCGGCCTGTCTTTGCTGATGAGCGTCTTTCTGCGTCTCTGCCTGGGTCATGAGGCCGGTTTCAATCGTTTTCGCCGCCGCGGATCCGCTTTGGGTGTGTGAGGGCCTGGCCCACGTGAGGAGCTGCATCGGTCCCGCAGCAATTGAAATCTCATCTCCATCATGAGCTGCCTCTTTTCTAAGATCAAGATGACCACACAGCTACCAAGGAAAAGAGCCCCACGGGAGCTCTTTGTCCTGCAGTAGGGGAGCAGAACCACATCAGAGAAGATGGTTGTATCTTTTCACGGCTCTTCTCTGAGAAATGAAGCCACACCACGATACCGTGTAGAAGAAGAAGCCGGGAATGGGAGATGGCAACAATCCCTGTCACTGGAACGCCGGCCTCTCTGGACAAGCCACCCTTTTGGAAACCCTCCCCTTATGCCCGTGGCGGTGGCACGGCGCTGTATCCTGCCGGGGCCCTGGCCTCTGCTCTATCCTCCCTCTTGCTCTGCCTCACCTGTTTCTCAGGGGCCCGGATGCCTCTCGCTCTGGCCAAACGTCTTCAGCAAAGATGACTTCCCAGTCCGTCAGGGACACACTTCCTGCAGATCCGTGTCATGACTGTATCTCTCTCCAAAGGTCTTTCTGCTTCATTGGGCAGGTCTCATGACCCTGGAGTTCTTGGCTTCCATACGTGTCTCAGACAGGGAAGCTTCCTTGTTCTCCATGTTTCCCCTCATGGGTGGGTGGATTGCCTAGAATGAGCGCTAGGCGACCGTGACTGGCCTTGTCTTCTAGGACAGGTGGTGTCGCATTTCCTCTGCACTTCCTGTCTCAGTCTTGAGGGACATCCTCTCCTCTGCTCCTGGGCGGACTGACTCCCTTGATCTTGTGGCCGAAACGAATGTCAGGGAACCAGAGGGACTGGGCTGGGGCTGGGGCTGGGGCTGGGGCTGGGTGCAGGGGAAGTTGCGTCAGGGCTACCAGGGAGGAGGAGGGTTGGGGGTGGGGCGAATTCTGCAGAAACTTCTTTGCTCCTCTGATAGGCGTTTGAAAACCTGGCTTGGGTCAGGCACAGGCCCCCCAGCCACCGAATCCCAGGTGTTCTTTGATTTCCCTTGGCATTGACCGAAAGGTCACTTGTTCTCCCCTTCCACTGGCACATAGCTGGACACCACCGTTTGTTCCGCCGTCTCCCGATATGCCTCCGGTGACACACATTCACACCATCTGCTGTGGGATACGCCAGCCGCCACGCGTGGTCACACGGTCTCCACCTCGGATTCGCCCCTGTTCCTGCCTGCACGTGTCCTGTAAAGCGCGGTCGGCTTTCTGGAGCCCCAGGGCTTTTAGAAGCGGGGCAGGCCACTGCTCTTTCGAAGGAGGAGGGAGGCAGAGGGCTGATGGATCCGTGAAGTTTCAGCTGACGCTGCGCCTTGAGACCTATGGGATCACTGTGTGCTGCAGCGAGGCCCTGCCTGCCTCACCAGATGTGGTGAGCCCATCCTATCTCACTGGGAGGGGGCCAAAATCGGATCTGAACGGGAGTCCCCAGAACACAGCAGGCGTCCTGAAGCTCCCCTTCCCTCGGTGGAAGTCGGCTCAGGGAGATCCTGAGGGAGGGGCTGCTGGGGATTTGGCCCTGGGACAGGGAACCGGCGGTCCCCTCTCCCACCGCGTCCCAAGCTGGACCCCGTATCCTCACGCCGCCGCAGGATACGGCAGCAGGAGCCTCGCTGCAGCCGCGCAGCGGGGGCATTATTTAAAGGGGACGCAGCCCGACTGCCAGGAGCGGAGCGCGAGTCGGTCCAGCCAATGCGCATGCGCGAGGCGCGAGCGGCTTCTGCCGTCACAGTGCTTCCCACGGTTGTCTTAGAAACCGGTTCCTGAGGCTCGGCAAAGCAGGAGCCCTCCGTGGCAGTGCTTGGGTGGCGGGGCTCTGAGGCTCCGGCCTGACATCTCTACGGGGTCGACGGGAACGTCTCCGGATGCCAGGAGTCGCAAAGGGCCGACCAGGATGAGGAAACCCCAGGCGGAGTCCGGGGGAAGCAGCACGCCATCCCAGCCTCAGACCTGCCCGGACGCTTTTGGGGTGAGTCTCCCCAAAAGTCGTTCCGCCGTCATCTCGAGGATAGGTCGGCCTGCGTGCCCCTGGGCTGCTCTCTCACCCGAGGGTCCTTCTCGTCCAGAGCAGAACCCCGCAGCCTCGGGGGTTGCCTGGGGGGGTGTATTTCAATGCCTCTGCTGTATGCCTCTGTGTGTGTGTGTGTGTGTGTGTGTGTGTGTGTGTGTGTGTGTGTGCGTGTGCGTGCGCGCGTGTGTGTGTGTGTCTGTGTCGGTGTGTGTGTCTGTGTCTGTGTGAGTGTCTCCCATTCTCTCTTCTCTCTCTGTCTCTCAGTCTCTGTGTCTTTCTTTCCCTCTCTCTGTCGGTTAGTGTGTGTGTGCCCTTGTGCGTGTGTGTCTTTGGCCGAATGTGCCCTGTGCACCACAAAGCGATTTCTGGCATGTCGGCCTGTCTTTGCTGATGAGCGTCTTTCTGCGTCTCTGCCTGGGTCATGAGGCCGGTTTCAATCGTTTTCGCCGCCGCGGATCCGCTTTGGGTGTGTGAGGGCCTGGCCCACGTGAGGAGCTGCATCGGTCCCGCAGCAATTGAAATCTCATCTCCATCATGAGCTGCCTCTTTTCTAAGATCAAGATGACCACACAGCTACCAAGGAAAAGAGCCCCACGGGAGCTCTTTGTCCTGCAGTAGGGGAGCAGAACCACATCAGAGAAGATGGTTGTATCTTTTCACGGCTCTTCTCTGAGAAATGAAGCCACACCACGATACCGTGTAGAAGAAGAAGCCGGGAATGGGAGATGGCAACAATCCCTGTCACTGGAACGCTGGCCTCTCTGGACAAGCCACCCTTTTGGAAACCCTCCCCTTATGCCCGTGGCGGTGGCACGGCGCTGTATCCTGCCGGGGCCCTGGCCTCTGCTCTATCCTCCCTCTTGCTCTGCCTCACCTGTTTCTCAGGGGCCCGGATGCCTCTCGCTCTGGCCAAACGTCTTCAGCAAAGATGACTTCCCAGTCCGTCAGGGACACACTTCCTGCAGATCCGTGTCATGACTGTATCTCTCTCCAAAGGTCTTTCTGCTTCATTGGGCAGGTCTCATGACCCTGGAGTTCTTGGCTTCCATACGTGTCTCAGACAGGGAAGCTTCCTTGTTCTCCATGTTTCCCCTCATGGGTGGGTGGATTGCCTAGAATGAGCGCTAGGCGACCGTGACTGGCCTTGTCTTCTAGGACAGGTGGTGTCGCATTTCCTCTGCACTTCCTGTCTCAGTCTTGAGGGACATCCTCTCCTCTGCTCCTGGGCGGACTGACTCCCTTGATCTTGTGGCCGAAACGAATGTCAGGGAACCAGAGGGACTGGGCTGGGGCTGGGGCTGGGGCTGGGGCTGGGTGCAGGGGAAGTTGCGTCAGGGCTACCAGGGAGGAGGAGGGTTGGGGGTGGGGCGAATTCTGCAGAAACTTCTTTGCTCCTCTGATAGGCGTTTGAAAACCTGGCTTGGGTCAGGCACAGGCCCCCCAGCCACCGAATCCCAGGTGTTCTTTGATTTCCCTTGGCATTGACCGAAAGGTCACTTGTTCTCCCCTTCCACTGGCACATAGCTGGACACCACCGTTTGTTCCGCCGTCTCCCGATATGCCTCCGGTGACACACATTCACACCATCTGCTGTGGGATACGCCAGCCGCCACGCGTGGTCACACGGTCTCCACCTCGGATTCGCCCCTGTTCCTGCCTGCACGTGTCCTGTAAAGCGCGGTCGGCTTTCTGGAGCCCCAGGGCTTTTAGAAGCGGGGCAGGCCACTGCTCTTTCGAAGGAGGAGGGAGGCAGAGGGCTGATGGATCCGTGAAGTTTCAGCTGACGCTGCGCCTTGAGACCTATGGGATCACTGTGTGCTGCAGCGAGGCCCTGCCTGCCTCACCAGATGTGGTGAGCCCATCCTATCTCACTGGGAGGGGGCCAAAATCGGATCTGAACGGGAGTCCCCAGAACACAGCAGGCGTCCTGAAGCTCCCCTTCCCTCGGTGGAAGTCGGCTCAGGGAGATCCTGAGGGAGGGGCTGCTGGGGATTTGGCCCTGGGACAGGGAACCGGCGGTCCCCTCTCCCACCGCGTCCCAAGCTGGACCCCGTATCCTCACGCCGCCGCAGGATACGGCAGCAGGAGCCTCGCTGCAGCCGCGCAGCGGGGGCATTATTTAAAGGGGACGCAGCCCGACTGCCAGGAGCGGAGCGCGAGTCGGTCCAGCCAATGCGCATGCGCGAGGCGCGAGCGGCTTCTGCCGTCACAGTGCTTCCCACGGTTGTCTTAGAAACCGGTTCCTGAGGCTCGGCAAAGCAGGAGCCCTCCGTGGCAGTGCTTGGGTGGCGGGGCTCTGAGGCTCCGGCCTGACATCTCTACGGGGTCGACGGGAACGTCTCCGGATGCCAGGAGTCGCAAAGGGCCGACCAGGATGAGGAAACCCCAGGCGGAGTCCGGGGGAAGCAGCACGCCATCCCAGCCTCAGACCTGCCCGGACGCTTTTGGGGTGAGTCTCCCCAAAAGTCGTTCCGCCGTCATCTCGAGGATAGGTCGGCCTGCGTGCCCCTGGGCTGCTCTCTCACCCGAGGGTCCTTCTCGTCCAGAGCAGAACCCCGCAGCCTCGGGGGTTGCCTGGGGGGGTGTATTTCAATGCCTCTGCTGTATGCCTCTGTGTGTGTGTGTGTGTGTGTGTGTGTGTGTGTGTGTGTGTGTGTGTGTGTGTGTGTGTGTGTGTGCGTGTGCGTGCGCGCGTGTGTGTGTGTGTCTGTGTCGGTGTGTGTGTCTGTGTCTGTGTGAGTGTCTCCCATTCTCTCTTCTCTCTCTGTCTCTCAGTCTCTGTGTCTTTCTTTCCCTCTCTCTGTCGGTTAGTGTGTGTGTGCCCTTGTGCGTGTGTGTCTTTGGCCGAATGTGCCCTGTGCACCACAAAGCGATTTCTGGCATGTCGGCCTGTCTTTGCTGATGAGCGTCTTTCTGCGTCTCTGCCTGGGTCATGAGGCCGGTTTCAATCGTTTTCGCCGCCGCGGATCCGCTTTGGGTGTGTGAGGGCCTGGCCCACGTGAGGAGCTGCATCGGTCCCGCAGCAATTGAAATCTCATCTCCATCATGAGCTGCCTCTTTTCTAAGATCAAGATGACCACACAGCTACCAAGGAAAAGAGCCCCACGGGAGCTCTTTGTCCTGCAGTAGGGGAGCAGAACCACATCAGAGAAGATGGTTGTATCTTTTCACGGCTCTTCTCTGAGAAATGAAGCCACACCACGATACCGTGTAGAAGAAGAAGCCGGGAATGGGAGATGGCAACAATCCCTGTCACTGGAACGCTGGCCTCTCTGGACAAGCCACCCTTTTGGAAACCCTCCCCTTATGCCCGTGGCGGTGGCACGGCGCTGTATCCTGCCGGGGCCCTGGCCTCTGCTCTATCCTCCCTCTTGCTCTGCCTCACCTGTTTCTCAGGGGCCCGGATGCCTCTCGCTCTGGCCAAACGTCTTCAGCAAAGATGACTTCCCAGTCCGTCAGGGACACACTTCCTGCAGATCCGTGTCATGACTGTATCTCTCTCCAAAGGTCTTTCTGCTTCATTGGGCAGGTCTCATGACCCTGGAGTTCTTGGCTTCCATACGTGTCTCAGACAGGGAAGCTTCCTTGTTCTCCATGTTTCCCCTCATGGGTGGGTGGATTGCCTAGAATGAGCGCTAGGCGACCGTGACTGGCCTTGTCTTCTAGGACAGGTGGTGTCGCATTTCCTCTGCACTTCCTGTCTCAGTCTTGAGGGACATCCTCTCCTCTGCTCCTGGGCGGACTGACTCCCTTGATCTTGTGGCCGAAACGAATGTCAGGGAACCAGAGGGACTGGGCTGGGGCTGGGGCTGGGGCTGGGGCTGGGTGCAGGGGAAGTTGCGTCAGGGCTACCAGGGAGGAGGAGGGTTGGGGGTGGGGCGAATTCTGCAGAAACTTCTTTGCTCCTCTGATAGGCGTTTGAAAACCTGGCTTGGGTCAGGCACAGGCCCCCCAGCCACCGAATCCCAGGTGTTCTTTGATTTCCCTTGGCATTGACCGAAAGGTCACTTGTTCTCCCCTTCCACTGGCACATAGCTGGACACCACCGTTTGTTCCGCCGTCTCCCGATATGCCTCCGGTGACACACATTCACACCATCTGCTGTGGGATACGCCAGCCGCCACGCGTGGTCACACGGTCTCCACCTCGGATTCGCCCCTGTTCCTGCCTGCACGTGTCCTGTAAAGCGCGGTCGGCTTTCTGGAGCCCCAGGGCTTTTAGAAGCGGGGCAGGCCACTGCTCTTTCGAAGGAGGAGGGAGGCAGAGGGCTGATGGATCCGTGAAGTTTCAGCTGACGCTGCGCCTTGAGACCTATGGGATCACTGTGTGCTGCAGCGAGGCCCTGCCTGCCTCACCAGATGTGGTGAGCCCATCCTATCTCACTGGGAGGGGGCCAAAATCGGATCTGAACGGGAGTCCCCAGAACACAGCAGGCGTCCTGAAGCTCCCCTTCCCTCGGTGGAAGTCGGCTCAGGGAGATCCTGAGGGAGGGGCTGCTGGGGATTTGGCCCTGGGACAGGGAACCGGCGGTCCCCTCTCCCACCGCGTCCCAAGCTGGACCCCGTATCCTCACGCCGCCGCAGGATACGGCAGCAGGAGCCTCGCTGCAGCCGCGCAGCGGGGGCATTATTTAAAGGGGACGCAGCCCGACTGCCAGGAGCGGAGCGCGAGTCGGTCCAGCCAATGCGCATGCGCGAGGCGCGAGCGGCTTCTGCCGTCACAGTGCTTCCCACGGTTGTCTTAGAAACCGGTTCCTGAGGCTCGGCAAAGCAGGAGCCCTCCGTGGCAGTGCTTGGGTGGCGGGGCTCTGAGGCTCCGGCCTGACATCTCTACGGGGTCGACGGGAACGTCTCCGGATGCCAGGAGTCGCAAAGGGCCGACCAGGATGAGGAAACCCCAGGCGGAGTCCGGGGGAAGCAGCACGCCATCCCAGCCTCAGACCTGCCCGGACGCTTTTGGGGTGAGTCTCCCCAAAAGTCGTTCCGCCGTCATCTCGAGGATAGGTCGGCCTGCGTGCCCCTGGGCTGCTCTCTCACCCGAGGGTCCTTCTCGTCCAGAGCAGAACCCCGCAGCCTCGGGGGTTGCCTGGGGGGGTGTATTTCAATGCCTCTGCTGTATGCCTCTGTGTGTGTGTGTGTGTGTGTGTGTGTGTGTGTGTGTGTGTGTGTGCGTGTGCGTGCGCGCGTGTGTGTGTGTGTCTGTGTCGGTGTGTGTGTCTGTGTCTGTGTGAGTGTCTCCCATTCTCTCTTCTCTCTCTGTCTCTCAGTCTCTGTGTCTTTCTTTCCCTCTCTCTGTCGGTTAGTGTGTGTGTGCCCTTGTGCGTGTGTGTCTTTGGCCGAATGTGCCCTGTGCACCACAAAGCGATTTCTGGCATGTCGGCCTGTCTTTGCTGATGAGCGTCTTTCTGCGTCTCTGCCTGGGTCATGAGGCCGGTTTCAATCGTTTTCGCCGCCGCGGATCCGCTTTGGGTGTGTGAGGGCCTGGCCCACGTGAGGAGCTGCATCGGTCCCGCAGCAATTGAAATCTCATCTCCATCATGAGCTGCCTCTTTTCTAAGATCAAGATGACCACACAGCTACCAAGGAAAAGAGCCCCACGGGAGCTCTTTGTCCTGCAGTAGGGGAGCAGAACCACATCAGAGAAGATGGTTGTATCTTTTCACGGCTCTTCTCTGAGAAATGAAGCCACACCACGATACCGTGTAGAAGAAGAAGCCGGGAATGGGAGATGGCAACAATCCCTGTCACTGGAACGCTGGCCTCTCTGGACAAGCCACCCTTTTGGAAACCCTCCCCTTATGCCCGTGGCGGTGGCACGGCGCTGTATCCTGCCGGGGCCCTGGCCTCTGCTCTATCCTCCCTCTTGCTCTGCCTCACCTGTTTCTCAGGGGCCCGGATGCCTCTCGCTCTGGCCAAACGTCTTCAGCAAAGATGACTTCCCAGTCCGTCAGGGACACACTTCCTGCAGATCCGTGTCATGACTGTATCTCTCTCCAAAGGTCTTTCTGCTTCATTGGGCAGGTCTCATGACCCTGGAGTTCTTGGCTTCCATACGTGTCTCAGACAGGGAAGCTTCCTTGTTCTCCATGTTTCCCCTCATGGGTGGGTGGATTGCCTAGAATGAGCGCTAGGCGACCGTGACTGGCCTTGTCTTCTAGGACAGGTGGTGTCGCATTTCCTCTGCACTTCCTGTCTCAGTCTTGAGGGACATCCTCTCCTCTGCTCCTGGGCGGACTGACTCCCTTGATCTTGTGGCCGAAACGAATGTCAGGGAACCAGAGGGACTGGGCTGGGGCTGGGGCTGGGGCTGGGGCTGGGTGCAGGGGAAGTTGCGTCAGGGCTACCAGGGAGGAGGAGGGTTGGGGGTGGGGCGAATTCTGCAGAAACTTCTTTGCTCCTCTGATAGGCGTTTGAAAACCTGGCTTGGGTCAGGCACAGGCCCCCCAGCCACCGAATCCCAGGTGTTCTTTGATTTCCCTTGGCATTGACCGAAAGGTCACTTGTTCTCCCCTTCCACTGGCACATAGCTGGACACCACCGTTTGTTCCGCCGTCTCCCGATATGCCTCCGGTGACACACATTCACACCATCTGCTGTGGGATACGCCAGCCGCCACGCGTGGTCACACGGTCTCCACCTCGGATTCGCCCCTGTTCCTGCCTGCACGTGTCCTGTAAAGCGCGGTCGGCTTTCTGGAGCCCCAGGGCTTTTAGAAGCGGGGCAGGCCACTGCTCTTTCGAAGGAGGAGGGAGGCAGAGGGCTGATGGATCCGTGAAGTTTCAGCTGACGCTGCGCCTTGAGACCTATGGGATCACTGTGTGCTGCAGCGAGGCCCTGCCTGCCTCACCAGATGTGGTGAGCCCATCCTATCTCACTGGGAGGGGGCCAAAATCGGATCTGAACGGGAGTCCCCAGAACACAGCAGGCGTCCTGAAGCTCCCCTTCCCTCGGTGGAAGTCGGCTCAGGGAGATCCTGAGGGAGGGGCTGCTGGGGATTTGGCCCTGGGACAGGGAACCGGCGGTCCCCTCTCCCACCGCGTCCCAAGCTGGACCCCGTATCCTCACGCCGCCGCAGGATACGGCAGCAGGAGCCTCGCTGCAGCCGCGCAGCGGGGGCATTATTTAAAGGGGACGCAGCCCGACTGCCAGGAGCGGAGCGCGAGTCGGTCCAGCCAATGCGCATGCGCGAGGCGCGAGCGGCTTCTGCCGTCACAGTGCTTCCCACGGTTGTCTTAGAAACCGGTTCCTGAGGCTCGGCAAAGCAGGAGCCCTCCGTGGCAGTGCTTGGGTGGCGGGGCTCTGAGGCTCCGGCCTGACATCTCTACGGGGTCGACGGGAACGTCTCCGGATGCCAGGAGTCGCAAAGGGCCGACCAGGATGAGGAAACCCCAGGCGGAGTCCGGGGGAAGCAGCACGCCATCCCAGCCTCAGACCTGCCCGGACGCTTTTGGGGTGAGTCTCCCCAAAAGTCGTTCCGCCGTCATCTCGAGGATAGGTCGGCCTGCGTGCCCCTGGGCTGCTCTCTCACCCGAGGGTCCTTCTCGTCCAGAGCAGAACCCCGCAGCCTCGGGGGTTGCCTGGGGGGGTGTATTTCAATGCCTCTGCTGTATGCCTCTGTGTGTGTGTGTGTGTGTGTGTGTGTGTGTGTGTGTGTGTGTGTGCGTGTGCGTGCGCGCGTGTGTGTGTGTGTCTGTGTCGGTGTGTGTGTCTGTGTCTGTGTGAGTGTCTCCCATTCTCTCTTCTCTCTCTGTCTCTCAGTCTCTGTGTCTTTCTTTCCCTCTCTCTGTCGGTTAGTGTGTGTGTGCCCTTGTGCGTGTGTGTCTTTGGCCGAATGTGCCCTGTGCACCACAAAGCGATTTCTGGCATGTCGGCCTGTCTTTGCTGATGAGCGTCTTTCTGCGTCTCTGCCTGGGTCATGAGGCCGGTTTCAATCGTTTTCGCCGCCGCGGATCCGCTTTGGGTGTGTGAGGGCCTGGCCCACGTGAGGAGCTGCATCGGTCCCGCAGCAATTGAAATCTCATCTCCATCATGAGCTGCCTCTTTTCTAAGATCAAGATGACCACACAGCTACCAAGGAAAAGAGCCCCACGGGAGCTCTTTGTCCTGCAGTAGGGGAGCAGAACCACATCAGAGAAGATGGTTGTATCTTTTCACGGCTCTTCTCTGAGAAATGAAGCCACACCACGATACCGTGTAGAAGAAGAAGCCGGGAATGGGAGATGGCAACAATCCCTGTCACTGGAACGCCGGCCTCTCTGGACAAGCCACCCTTTTGGAAACCCTCCCCTTATGCCCGTGGCGGTGGCACGGCGCTGTATCCTGCCGGGGCCCTGGCCTCTGCTCTATCCTCCCTCTTGCTCTGCCTCACCTGTTTCTCAGGGGCCCGGATGCCTCTCGCTCTGGCCAAACGTCTTCAGCAAAGATGACTTCCCAGTCCGTCAGGGACACACTTCCTGCAGATCCGTGTCATGACTGTATCTCTCTCCAAAGGTCTTTCTGCTTCATTGGGCAGGTCTCATGACCCTGGAGTTCTTGGCTTCCATACGTGTCTCAGACAGGGAAGCTTCCTTGTTCTCCATGTTTCCCCTCATGGGTGGGTGGATTGCCTAGAATGAGCGCTAGGCGACCGTGACTGGCCTTGTCTTCTAGGACAGGTGGTGTCGCATTTCCTCTGCACTTCCTGTCTCAGTCTTGAGGGACATCCTCTCCTCTGCTCCTGGGCGGACTGACTCCCTTGATCTTGTGGCCGAAACGAATGTCAGGGAACCAGAGGGACTGGGCTGGGGCTGGGGCTGGGGCTGGGGCTGGGTGCAGGGGAAGTTGCGTCAGGGCTACCAGGGAGGAGGAGGGTTGGGGGTGGGGCGAATTCTGCAGAAACTTCTTTGCTCCTCTGATAGGCGTTTGAAAACCTGGCTTGGGTCAGGCACAGGCCCCCCAGCCACCGAATCCCAGGTGTTCTTTGATTTCCCTTGGCATTGACCGAAAGGTCACTTGTTCTCCCCTTCCACTGGCACATAGCTGGACACCACCGTTTGTTCCGCCGTCTCCCGATATGCCTCCGGTGACACACATTCACACCATCTGCTGTGGGATACGCCAGCCGCCACGCGTGGTCACACGGTCTCCACCTCGGATTCGCCCCTGTTCCTGCCTGCACGTGTCCTGTAAAGCGCGGTCGGCTTTCTGGAGCCCCAGGGCTTTTAGAAGCGGGGCAGGCCACTGCTCTTTCGAAGGAGGAGGGAGGCAGAGGGCTGATGGATCCGTGAAGTTTCAGCTGACGCTGCGCCTTGAGACCTATGGGATCACTGTGTGCTGCAGCGAGGCCCTGCCTGCCTCACCAGATGTGGTGAGCCCATCCTATCTCACTGGGAGGGGGCCAAAATCGGATCTGAACGGGAGTCCCCAGAACACAGCAGGCGTCCTGAAGCTCCCCTTCCCTCGGTGGAAGTCGGCTCAGGGAGATCCTGAGGGAGGGGCTGCTGGGGATTTGGCCCTGGGACAGGGAACCGGCGGTCCCCTCTCCCACCGCGTCCCAAGCTGGACCCCGTATCCTCACGCCGCCGCAGGATACGGCAGCAGGAGCCTCGCTGCAGCCGCGCAGCGGGGGCATTATTTAAAGGGGACGCAGCCCGACTGCCAGGAGCGGAGCGCGAGTCGGTCCAGCCAATGCGCATGCGCGAGGCGCGAGCGGCTTCTGCCGTCACAGTGCTTCCCACGGTTGTCTTAGAAACCGGTTCCTGAGGCTCGGCAAAGCAGGAGCCCTCCGTGGCAGTGCTTGGGTGGCGGGGCTCTGAGGCTCCGGCCTGACATCTCTACGGGGTCGACGGGAACGTCTCCGGATGCCAGGAGTCGCAAAGGGCCGACCAGGATGAGGAAACCCCAGGCGGAGTCCGGGGGAAGCAGCACGCCATCCCAGCCTCAGACCTGCCCGGACGCTTTTGGGGTGAGTCTCCCCAAAAGTCGTTCCGCCGTCATCTCGAGGATAGGTCGGCCTGCGTGCCCCTGGGCTGCTCTCTCACCCGAGGGTCCTTCTCGTCCAGAGCAGAACCCCGCAGCCTCGGGGGTTGCCTGGGGGGGTGTATTTCAATGCCTCTGCTGTATGCCTCTGTGTGTGTGTGTGTGTGTGTGTGTGTGTGTGTGTGTGTGTGTGTGCGTGTGCGTGCGCGCGTGTGTGTGTGTGTCTGTGTCGGTGTGTGTGTCTGTGTCTGTGTGAGTGTCTCCCATTCTCTCTTCTCTCTCTGTCTCTCAGTCTCTGTGTCTTTCTTTCCCTCTCTCTGTCGGTTAGTGTGTGTGTGCCCTTGTGCGTGTGTGTCTTTGGCCGAATGTGCCCTGTGCACCACAAAGCGATTTCTGGCATGTCGGCCTGTCTTTGCTGATGAGCGTCTTTCTGCGTCTCTGCCTGGGTCATGAGGCCGGTTTCAATCGTTTTCGCCGCCGCGGATCCGCTTTGGGTGTGTGAGGGCCTGGCCCACGTGAGGAGCTGCATCGGTCCCGCAGCAATTGAAATCTCATCTCCATCATGAGCTGCCTCTTTTCTAAGATCAAGATGACCACACAGCTACCAAGGAAAAGAGCCCCACGGGAGCTCTTTGTCCTGCAGTAGGGGAGCAGAACCACATCAGAGAAGATGGTTGTATCTTTTCACGGCTCTTCTCTGAGAAATGAAGCCACACCACGATACCGTGTAGAAGAAGAAGCCGGGAATGGGAGATGGCAACAATCCCTGTCACTGGAACGCTGGCCTCTCTGGACAAGCCACCCTTTTGGAAACCCTCCCCTTATGCCCGTGGCGGTGGCACGGCGCTGTATCCTGCCGGGGCCCTGGCCTCTGCTCTATCCTCCCTCTTGCTCTGCCTCACCTGTTTCTCAGGGGCCCGGATGCCTCTCGCTCTGGCCAAACGTCTTCAGCAAAGATGACTTCCCAGTCCGTCAGGGACACACTTCCTGCAGATCCGTGTCATGACTGTATCTCTCTCCAAAGGTCTTTCTGCTTCATTGGGCAGGTCTCATGACCCTGGAGTTCTTGGCTTCCATACGTGTCTCAGACAGGGAAGCTTCCTTGTTCTCCATGTTTCCCCTCATGGGTGGGTGGATTGCCTAGAATGAGCGCTAGGCGACCGTGACTGGCCTTGTCTTCTAGGACAGGTGGTGTCGCATTTCCTCTGCACTTCCTGTCTCAGTCTTGAGGGACATCCTCTCCTCTGCTCCTGGGCGGACTGACTCCCTTGATCTTGTGGCCGAAACGAATGTCAGGGAACCAGAGGGACTGGGCTGGGGCTGGGGCTGGGGCTGGGGCTGGGTGCAGGGGAAGTTGCGTCAGGGCTACCAGGGAGGAGGAGGGTTGGGGGTGGGGCGAATTCTGCAGAAACTTCTTTGCTCCTCTGATAGGCGTTTGAAAACCTGGCTTGGGTCAGGCACAGGCCCCCCAGCCACCGAATCCCAGGTGTTCTTTGATTTCCCTTGGCATTGACCGAAAGGTCACTTGTTCTCCCCTTCCACTGGCACATAGCTGGACACCACCGTTTGTTCCGCCGTCTCCCGATATGCCTCCGGTGACACACATTCACACCATCTGCTGTGGGATACGCCAGCCGCCACGCGTGGTCACACGGTCTCCACCTCGGATTCGCCCCTGTTCCTGCCTGCACGTGTCCTGTAAAGCGCGGTCGGCTTTCTGGAGCCCCAGGGCTTTTAGAAGCGGGGCAGGCCACTGCTCTTTCGAAGGAGGAGGGAGGCAGAGGGCTGATGGATCCGTGAAGTTTCAGCTGACGCTGCGCCTTGAGACCTATGGGATCACTGTGTGCTGCAGCGAGGCCCTGCCTGCCTCACCAGATGTGGTGAGCCCATCCTATCTCACTGGGAGGGGGCCAAAATCGGATCTGAACGGGAGTCCCCAGAACACAGCAGGCGTCCTGAAGCTCCCCTTCCCACGGTGGAAGTCGGCTCAGGGAGATCCTGAGGGAGGGGCTGCTGGGGATTTGGCCCTGGGACAGGGAACCGGCGGTCCCCTCTCCCACCGCGTCCCAAGCTGGACCCCGTATCCTCACGCCGCCGCAGGATACGGCAGCAGGAGCCTCGCTGCAGCCGCGCAGCGGGGGCATTATTTAAAGGGGACGCAGCCCGACTGCCAGGAGCGGAGCGCGAGTCGGTCCAGCCAATGCGCATGCGCGAGGCGCGAGCGGCTTCTGCCGTCACAGTGCTTCCCACGGTTGTCTTAGAAACCGGTCCCTGAGGCTCGGCAAAGCAGGAGCCCTCCGTGGCAGTGCTTGGGTGGCGGGGCTCTGAGGCTCCGGCCTGACATCTCTACGGGGTCGACGGGAACGTCTCCGGATGCCAGGAGTCGCAAAGGGCCGACCAGGATGAGGAAACCCCAGGCGGAGTCCGGGGGAAGCAGCACGCCATCCCAGCCTCAGACCTGCCCGGACGCTTTTGGGGTGAGTCTCCCCAAAAGTCGTTCCGCCGTCATCTCGAGGATAGGTCGGCCTGCGTGTCCCTGGGCTGTTCTCTCACCCGAGGGTCGTTCTCGTCGAGAGCAGAACCCCGCAGCCTCGGGGGTTGCCTGGAGGGGTGTGTTTCAATGCCTCTGCTGTATGACTCTGTGTGTGTGTGTGTGTGTGTGTGTCTCCCATTCTCTCTTCTCTTTCTGTCTCTCAGTCTCTGTGTCTTTCTTTCCCTCTCTCTGTCGGTTAGAGTGTGTGTGCCATTGTGCGTGTGTGTCTTTGGCTGAATGTGCCCTGTGCACCACAACGCGATTTCTGGCATTTCGGCCTGTCTTTGCTGAGCCTCTTTCTGCGTCTCTGCCTGGGTCATGAGGCCGGTTGTCAATCGTTTTCGGCGCCGCGCATCCGCTTTGTGTGTGTGAAGGCGTGGCCCACGTGAGGAGATGCATCGGTCCCGGAGCAATTGAAATCTCATCCGCATCATGAGCTGCCTCTTTTCTAAGATCAAGATGACCACACAGCAACCAAGGAAAAGAGCCCCACGGGAGCTCTGTGTCCTGCAGTAGGGGAGCAGAACCACATCAGAGAAGATGGTTGTATCTTTTCACGGCTCTTCTCTGAGGAATGAAGCCACACCACGATACCGTGTAGAAGAAGAAGCCGGGAATGGGAGATGGCAACAATCCTTGTCCCTGGAATGCTGGCCTCTCTGGACAAGCCACCCTTTTGGAACCCCTCCCCTTATGCCCCTGGCGGTGGCACGGCGCTGTATCCTGCCGGGGCCCTGGCCTCTGCTCTATCCTTCCTCTTGCTCTGAGTCACGTGTTTCTCAGGGGCCTGGATGCCTCTCGCTCTGGCCAAATGTCTTCAACAAAGATGACTTCCCAGTGCGTCAGGGACACACTTCCTGCAGATCCATGTCATGATTGTATCTCTCTCCAAGCGTCTTTCTGCTTCATTGGGCAGGTCTCATGACCCTGGTGTTCTTGGCTTCCATACGTGTCTCAGACAGGGAAGCTTCCTTGTTCTCCAGGTTTCTCCTCATGGGTGGGTGGATTGCCTAGAATGAGCGCTAGGCGAGCGTGACTGGCCTTGTCTTCTGGGACAGGTGGTGTCGCATTTCCTCTGCACTTCCTGTCTCATTCTTGAGGGACCTCCTGTCCCCTGCTCCTGGGTGGACTGATTCCCTTGATCTTGTGGCCGAAACGAATGTCAGGGAACCAGAGGGACTGGGCTGGTGCTGGGGCTGGGCCTGGGGCTGGGGCTGGGACTGGTTGCAGGGGAAGTTACATCAGGGCTACCAGGGAGGAGGAGGGTTGGGTTTGGGGTGAATTCTGCAGAAACTTCTTTGCTCCTCTGATAGGCATTTGAAAACCTGGCTTGGGTCAGGCACAGGCCCCCCACCCACCGAATCCCAGGTGTTCTTTGATTTCCCTTGGCATTGACCGAAGGGTCACTTGTTCCCCCCTTCCACTGGCACATACCTGGACACCACCGTTTGTTTCGCTGTCTCCCGATATGCCTCCGGTGACACACATTCACACCATCTGCTGTGGGATACGCCAGTGCCACGCGTGGTCACATGGTCTCCACCTCGGATTCGCCCCTGTTCCTGCCCGCACGTGTCCTGTAAAGCGCGGTCGGCTTTCCGGAGCCCCAGGGCTTTTAGAAGCGGGGCAGGCCCCTGCTCTTTCGAAGGAGGAGGGAGGCAGAGGGCTGATGGATCAGTGAAGGTTCAGCTGACCCTGCGCCTTGAGACCTATGGGATCATTCTGTGCTGCAGCGAGGCCCTGCCTTTTAGAACCCCTCCCCTTATGCCCACGGATGTTGCATGATGCTGTATCCTGCCTCGGCTCTGGCCTCTGCTCTGTCCTCCCTCTTGCTCTGTCTTCCCTCTGCTCTTTCCTTCCTCTTGCTCTGCCTCTCCTGGCCTAGATGCCTATCTCTCTTGCCTAATGTCTTCCATGTCTGTCAGGGACTTCCCAGTCCTTGACTTCCCAGTCTGTCAGGGAGACACTTCCTGGAGATCCCTGTCCTGATTGTTTCTCTCTCCATACCTGTTTCTGCTTGATTAGGCAGGTCTCATGACCGTAGAGCTCTTCGCTTCCGTAAATTTATCAGGAAGCAAAGCTTGCTTGTTTCCATGTTTCCCCTCATGTGTTGGTGGAATGCCCAGAATGAGCGCCAGGCGACCGTGACTGGCCTTGTCTTCTTGCACGGATCGTGTCGCATTTCCTCTGCACTTCCTGTCCCGTTCTTGAGGGACATCGTCTCCTCTGCTCCTGTGTGGACTGGCTCCCTAGATCTTTTGTCTGTACCGAATGTCAGGGAACCAAGGGGACTTGGCTGGCTCTGGGTCTGGGTCTGGGGCTGGGGCTGTGTCTGGGGCTGGTGCTGGAGCTTGGTGCAGGGGACGTTTTGTGAGGGCTACCTGGGTGATGGGGCTTTGGCAGTGGGGTGCGTTTTCCAGAAACCTCTTTGCTCCTCTGGCATTAATTTCAAAATGTGGCTCCAGTCAGTCACAGGCCCCCTCCTCGTTCCCGGGAATTCTTCAATTTTCCATTGCTGTGATGGAAGTGTCACTTTTTCCCCCCTTCCACTGGGCACATATCTAGACACCACGTTTGTTTTGGTGTTGCCCCACATTCCTCTGGTTACACACATTCATGCCATCTGCTGTGGGATGGGCCAGTGCCACGTGTCGTCGCATGGTCTCCACCTGGGATTTGTCCCTTTTCCTGTTTGCACGTGTCCTGTAAATTGCTGTCGACTTCCGGAGCCCCAGGGCTTTTAGAAGCCGGGCAGGCCAGTGCTCTTTCAAAGGAGGAGGGAGGCAGAGAGCTGTTGGATCAGTGAATTTTGAGCTGACGCCACGCCTTGAGACCCATGGGATCATTCTGTGCTGCAACGAGGCCCTGCCTGCCTCACCAGATGTGGTGAGCCCATCCTATCTGACTCGAAGGGGGCCAAAATCGGATCTGAATGGGAGTCCCGAGAACCCAGCAGGCGTCCTGAAGCTCCCCCTCCCTCGGTGGAAGTCGCCTTAAGAAGGTCCGGAGGACAGGACTCCTGGGGGTTTGGCCCTGGGACAGGACACCCGCGGCACCCTCTCCCAGGCTGCCCCAAACTGGACCCCGGATCCAGTCGCTGCGGAGGCTTCAACAGGAGCCCCTCTGCTACCGGGAAGTTGCCATTGTTTAAAGGAGCAGCAGCCTGACTTCCAACACCAGAGCTTTAGTCGGCCCAGCCAATGTGCCTCCGCAAGGCTGTAGCTGACTCTCTCTTCACAGTGATTTCCACTGTTGTCTTAATATCCAGTCCCTGAATTTTGGCATAGCAGGAGTTCTCCATGGCTGTGCTTCAGTGAAGGGGCTTCGTGCCTCCCGCCTGTCTTGCAGGAGTTTTAATACCCTTCCCATTGTGTGCTGCCTCCTTGCTAGGACCAAGATGACGGCATCTCCGCCAAGGACAAAGGCCTCACAGGTGCTCATTGTCCACCCGCAGGAGTATGCCCACAGACCTTCAAGAAGACGGTTCTCACTCCTCTCGCCCTTTGCCCTCATTGAGAAATCTACCCAAAGCTATACACTGGGATGGAGAAGGAAGATGGCAACAAGATGGGGCAAGCATGTCTGTCACTCAAACACTGGCCTTCCTCGCCAAGTCACCCATTTGGCACTTTTTCCTGGATGCTAGTGATAGTGGCATTGTGTTGTGACATTGGCCTCTGCTGTGTCCTCCCTCTTGCTCTGTCTGCCCAGCTCCTGTGAAGCTTAGAGGCTTCTTAGTCTGGCTCAATGTCTTCAACAAAGAACACTTCCCAGTCCATTAGGGAGAAATTTCGTTGGGGTCCCTTTTATGATTGCTTCCCTCTCCAAACCGATTTCTGCCCCTGAAGTGTGATGTTCCCCTTCCTGTGTCCATGTGTTCTCATTGTTCAATTCCCACCTATGAGTGAGAATATGCGGTGTTTGGTTTTTTGTTCTTGCGATAGTTTACTGAGAATGATGATTTCCAATTTCATCCATGTCCCTACAAAGGACGTGAACTCATCATTTTTTATGGCTGCATAGTATTCCATGGTGTATATGTGCCACATTTTCTTAATCCAGTCTATCATTGTTGGACATTTGGGTTGGTTCCAAGTCTTTGCTATTGTGAATAATGCCGCAATAAACATACGTGTGCATGTGTCTTTATAGCAGCATGATTTATAGTCCTTTGGGTATATACCCAGTAATGGGATGGCTGGGTTGAATGGAATTTCTAGTTCTAGATCCCTGAGGAATCGCCACACTGACTTCCACAAGGGTTGAACTAGTTTACAGTCCCACCAACAGTGTAAAAGTGTTCCTATTTCTCCACATCCTCTCCAGCACCTGTTGTTTCCTGACTTTTTAATGATTGCCATTCTAACTGGTGTGAGATGGTATCTCATTGTGGTTTTGATTTGCATTTCTCTGATGGCCAGTGATGGTGAGCATTTTTTCATGTGTTTTTTGGCGCATAAATGTCTTCTTTTGAGAAGTGTCTGTTTATGTCCTTCGCCCACTTTTTGATGGGGTTGTTTTTTTTTTTTCTTGTAAATTTGTTGGAGTTCATTGTAGATTCTGGATATTAGCCCTTTGTCAGATGAGTAGGTTGCGAAAATTTTCTCCCATTTTGTAGGTTGCCTGTTCACTCTGATGGTGGTTTCTTTTGCTGTGCAGAAGCTCTTGAGTTTAATTAGATCCCATTTGTCAATTTTGGCTTTTGTTGCCATTGCTTTTGGTGTTTTAGACATGAAGTCCTTGCCCATGCCTATGTCCTGAATGGTAATGCCTAGGTTTTCTTCTAGGGTTTTTATGGTTTTAGGTCTAACATTTAAGTCTTTAATCCATCTTGAATTGATTTTTGTATAAGGTGTAAGGAAGGGATCCAGTTTCAGCTTTCTACATATGGCTAGCCAGTTTTCCCAGCACCATTTATTAAATAGGGAATCCTTTCCCCATTTCTTGTTTTTGTCAGGTTTGTCAAAGATCAGATACTTGTAGATATGTGGCATTATTTCTGACGGCTCCGTTCTGTTCCATTGATCTATATCTCTGTTTTGGTACCAGTACCATGCTGTTTTGGTTACTGTAGCCTTGTAGTATAGTTTGAAGTCAGGTAGTGTGATGCCTCCAGCTTTGTTCTTTTGGCTTAGGATTGACTTGGCAATGCGGGCTCTTTCTTGGTTCCATATGAACTTTAAAGTAGTTTTTTCCAATTCTGAGAAGAAAGTCATTGGTAGCTTGATGGGGATGGCATTGAATCTGTAAATTACCTTGGGAAGGATGGCCATTTTCATGATATTGATTCTTCCTACCCATGAGCATGGAATGTTCTTCCATTTGTTTGTATCCTCTTTTATTTCCTTGAGCAGTGGTTTGTAGTTCTCCTTGAAGAGGTCTTTCACATCCCTTGTAAGTTGGATTCCTAGGTATTTTATTCTCTTTGAAGCAATTGTGAATGGGAGTTCACTCATGATTTGGCTCTCTGTTTGTCTGTTATTGATGTATAAGAATGCTTGTGATTTTTGCACGTTGATTTTGTATCCTGAGACTTTGCTGAAGTTGCTTATCAGCTTAAGGAGATTTTGGGCTGAGACAATGGGGTTTTCTAGATATACTATCATGTCATCTGCAAACAGGGACAATTTGATTTCCTCTTTTCCTAATTGAATACCTTTGATTTCCTTCTCCTGCCTAATTGCCCTGGCCAGAACTTCCAACACTATGTTGAATAGAAGTGGTGAGAGAGGGCATCCCTGTCTTGTGCCAGTTTTCAAAGGGAATGCTTCCAGTTTTTGCCCATTCAGTATGATATTGGCTGTGGGTTTGTCATAAATAGCTCTTATTATTTTGAGATACATCCCATCAATTCCTAATTTATTGAGAGTTTTTAGCATGAAGGGTTGTTGAATTTTGTCAAAGGCCTTTTCTGCATCTATTGAGATAATCATGTGGTTTTTGTCTTTGGTTCTGTTTATATGCTGGATTACATTTATTGATTTGCGTATATTGAACCAGCCTTGCATCCCAGGGATGAAGCCCACTTGATCATGGTGGATAAGCTTTTTGATGTGCTGCTGGATTCTGTTTGCCAGTATCTTATTGAGGATTTTTGCATCAATGTTCATCAAGGATATTGGTCTAAAATTCTCTTTTTTTGTTGTGTCTCTGCCAGGCTTTGGTATCAGGATGATGCTGGCCTCATAAAATGAGTTAGGGAGGATTCCCTCTTTTTCTATTGATTGGAATAGTTTCAGAAGGAATGGTACCAGCTCCTCCTTGTACCTCTGGTAGAATTCAGCTGTGAACCCATCTGGTCCTGGACTTTTTTTGGTTGGTAAGCTATTGATTATTGCCACAATTTCAGCTCCTGTTATTGGTCTATTCAGAGATTCAACTTCTTCCTGGTTTAGTCTTGGGAGGGTGTATGTGTTGAGGAATTTATCCATTTCTTCTAGATTTTCTAGTTTATTTGCATAGAGGTGTTTGTAATATTCTCTGATGGTAGTTTGTATTTCTGTGGGATCGGTGGTGATATCCCCTTTATCATTTTTTATTGCATCTATTTGATTCTTCTCTCTTTTTTTCTTTATTAATCTTGCTAGCGGTCTATCAATTTTGTTGATCCTTTCAAAAAACCAGCTCCTGGATTCATTGATTTTTTGAAGGGTTTTTTGTGTCTCTATTTCCTTCAGTTCTGCTCTGATTTTAGTTATTTCTTGCCTTCTGCTAGCTTTTGAATGTGTTTGCTCTTGCTTTTCTAGTTCTTTTAATTGTGATGTTAGGGTGTCAATTTTGGATCTTTCCTGCTTTCTCTTGTGGGCATTTAGTGCTATAAATTTCCCTCTACACACTGCTTTGAATGCATCCCAGAGATTCTGGTATGTTGTGTCTTGGTTCTCGTTGGTTTCAAAGAACATCTTTATTTCTGCCTTCATTTCGTTATGTACCCAGTAGTCATTCAAGAGCAGGTTGTTCAGTTTCCACGTAGTTGAGCGGTTTTGAGTGAGATTCTTAATCCTGAGTTCTAGCTTGATTGCACTGTGATCTGAGAGACAGTTTGTTACAATTTCTGTTCTTTTACATTTATTGAGGAGAGCTTTACTTCCAAGTATATGGTCAATTTTGGAATAGGTGTGGTGTGGTGCTGAAAAAAATGTATATTCTGTTGATTTGGGGTGGAGAGTTCTGTAGATGTCTATTAGGTCTGCTTGGTGCAGAGCTGAGTTCAATTCCTGGGTATCCTTGTTGACTTTCTGTCTCGTTGATCTGTCTAATGTTGACAGTGGGGTGTTAAAGTCTCCCATTATTAATGTGTGGGAGTCTAAGTCTCTTTGTAGGTCACTCAGGACTTGCTTTATGAATCTGGGTGCTCCTGTATTGGGTGCATATATATTTAGGATAGTTAGCTCTTCTTGTTGAATTAATCCCTTTACCATTATGTAATGGCCTTCTTTGTCTCTTTTGATCTTTGTTGGTTTAAAGTCTGTTTTATCAGAGACTAGGATTGCAACCCCTGCCTTTTTTTGTTTTCCATTTGCTTGGTAGATCTTCCTCCATCCTTTTATTTTGAGCCTATGTGTGTCTCTGCACGTGAGATGGGTTTCCTGAATACAGCACACTGATGGGTCTTGAGTCTTTATCCAATTTGCCAGTCTGTGTCTTTTAATTGGAGCATTTAGTCCATTTACATTTAAAGTTAATATTGTTATGTGTGAATCTGATCCTGTCATTATGATGTTAGCTGGATATTTTTCTCGTTAGTTGATGCAGTCTCTTCCTAGTCTCGATGGTCTTTACATTTCGGTATGATTTTGCAGTGGCTGGTACCGGTTGTGCCTTTCCATGTTTAGCGCTTCCTTCAGGAGCTCTTTTAGGGCAGGCCTGGTGGTGACAAAATCTCTCAGCATTTGCTTGTCTGTAAAGTATTTTATTTCTCCTTCACTTATGAAGCTTAGTTTGGCAGGATATGAAATTCTGGGTTGAAAATTCTTTTCTTTAAGAATGTTGAATATTGGCCCCCACTCTCTTCTGGCTTGTAGGGTTTCTGCCGAGAGATCCGCTGTTAGTCTGATGGGTTTCCCTTTGATGGTAACCCGACCTTTCTCTCTGGCTGCCCTTAACATTTTTTCCTTCATTTCAACTTCGGTGAATCTGACAATTATGTGTCTTGGAGTTGCTCTTCTCGAGGAGTATCTTTGTGGCGTTCTCTGTATTTCCTGAATCTGAATGTTGGCCTGCCTTGCTAGATTGGGGAAGTTCTCCTGGATAATATCCTGCAGAGTGTTTTCCAACTTGTTTCCATTCTCCCCGTCACTTTCAGGTACACCAATCAGACGTAGATTTGGTCTTTTCACATAGTCCCACATTTCTTGGAGGCTTTGCTCGTTTCTTTTTATTCTTTTTTCTCTAAACTTCCCTTCTCGCTTCATTTCATTCATTTCATCTTCCAGGGCTGATACCCTTTCTTCCATTTGATCGCATCGGCTCCTGAGGCTTCTGCATTCTTCACGTAGTTCTCGAGCCTTGGTTTTCAGCTCCATCGGCTCCTTTAAGCACTTCTCTGTATTGGTTATTCTAGTTATACATTCTTCTAAATTTTTTTCAAAGTTTTCAACTTCTTTGCCTTTGGTTTGAATATCCTCCCGTAGCTCGGAGTAATTTGATCGTCTGAAGCCTTCTTCTCTCAGCTCGTCAAAGTCATTCTCCGTCCAGCTTTGTTCCGTTGCTGGTGAGGAACTGCGTTCCTTTGGAGGAGGAGAGGTACTCTGGCTTTTAGAGTTTCCAGTTTTTCTGCTCTGTTTTTTCCCCATCTTTGTGGTTTTATCTACTTTTGGTCTTTGATGATGGTGATGTACAGATGGGTTTTTGGTGTGGATGTCCTTTCTGTTAGTTTTCCTTCTAACAGACAGAACCCTCAGCTGCAGGTCTGTTGGAGTACCTGGCCGGCCGTGTGAGGTGTCAGTCTGCCCCTGCTGGGGGATGCCTCCCAGTTAGGCTGCTCGGGGGTCAGGGGTCAGGAACCCACTTGAGGAGAGTGTCAGCCGGTTCTCAGATCTCCAGCTGCGTGCTGGGAGAACCACTGCTCTCCTCAAAGCTGTCAGACAGGGACATTTAAGTCTGCAGAGGTTACTGCTGTCTTTTTGTTTGTCTGTGCCCTGCCCCCAGAGGTGGAGCCTACAGAGGCAGGCAGGCCTCCTTGAGCTGTGGTGGGCTCCACCCAGTTCAAGCTTCCAGGCTGCTTTGTTTACCTAAGTGAGCCTGGGCAATGGCGGGCGCCCCTCCCCCAGCCTCGCTGCAGACATGCTGTTTGATCTCAGACTGCTGTGCTAGCAATCAGCGAGACTCCGTGGGCGTAGGACCCTCTGAGCCAGGTGCGGGCTATACTCTCCTGGGGCACCGGTTCCTAAGCCCGTCGGAAAAGCACAGTATTCGGGTGGGAGTGGCCCGATTTTCCAGGTGCCGTCTGTCACCCCTGGAAGGGGAACTCCCTGACCCCTTGCGCTTCCCGAGTGAGGCAATGCCTCGCCCCTGCTTTGGCTGGCGCACAGTGCGCTCACCCACTGACCTGCGCCCACTGTCTGGCACTCCCTAGTGAGGTGAACACGGTACCTCAGATGGAAATGCAGAAATCACCCGTCTTCTGCGTCGCTCGCGCTGGGAGCTGTAGACCGGAGCTGTTCCTATTCGGCCATCTTGGCTCCTCCCCCTCCAAACCGATTTCTGGATGATAGGGTGTGATGATCCTGGAGTTCTGGGCTTCCGTACCTGTCTTGGACAGGGAAGCTCCCTTGGTCTGCATGTCCCAAGTAATTGCTTCATGGTCAGTCCAGGAAGAGCGGGAAGCAACCCCACCATGGCTGACCTTTGCCTTCAAGGAAAGTTAGTGTTACATCCCACTTGCCCTTCCTCTCTCATTCCTGAGGGCCATCCGGTTCCTCTGCTCCTGGGGAAAGTGCCTTCAGGCACTGAATCTTTTGGCTGCCACGGATGTCAAGGAGCCAAAGGGACTGGGTTTTGCTGGGTGCAGGGGAGGTGGAGTCAGGGGTACCTACAGGTGGCGGGATGTCGGTGCGGTGTAGTTTGTCGAAACCTCTTGGCCCCTCTGGCAGTCATCCCTGAATGTGGCTTGGACTCAGGCACAGGCCCTGTCTCACAGCTTTTCTAGTGTGCTTGGCTTTTCCTTGGATTTGTGTGGGAGTTCCCAGTGACCCACCTGCGCACACCTGGACGTCACTATCCGTCTCAGCATCGCCCCATACTGCAATCAAAGACACACACTGACTCCATCTGCTCTTGGGAAACATTAGTGCCACGTGTGGTCACATTGGCTCCATCTTGGACTCGCCTCTGTCTGTCCTTGCACATGCCGCGGAAAGCAGTGTCAGGATGCCAGAGTCCCGGACCTTGGAGATGAAGTCAGGCCACTGCTCCACCTAGGAAGGAGGGAGGCGGTGGGCTCATAGGTCAGTGCATTTTCAGCTGACAGTACACCTTGCAGCCCTTAGGATCTTTCTGTGCCCCAGTGAGACCCTTCCCGCCTCACTGCATTGTAACCCCATTCCTGATCACCCCGTGCGATCCATAGTCAGATTTGAAGAGGAGTCCAGAGAGCCCAGCCGCACCCTGAAACTCCTCCTCCACAGGGAACCAAAGAAGAAGACCGATCAAGAAAGTCCTGATGACAGGACCTCTATGGGTCCAACCCTTAGGTCTCCCCCAGGACCCTCTCGTAGTCCTCTTCCCACCCGCGGCTTCGGACTGCGCTGCCGCCGCCACCGCTGCCCCAGTCCCCTCAGCCGCGCGTCGCCGCCATTTTTTAAAGGATCAGCAGCCTGACTCTCCGGAGCAAGCGGAGATTCGGCCTCGCCAGTGCGCAAGCGCAAGGCCTGAGCCACCGCTTTGGTCGTAGTGATTGCCACCTTTGCCCGGGGATGGGTCCCTGAGACTTTGCGAAGTAGGAGCCCCGTGTGATAGTGCGTCAGAGTCGGGTCTGAGAGCAGTCCTGGCCACGGCATTAACAGGATGGTCTCCGGAGCCTGGGATTCTCCGAGGGTCGACCACCAGGAAAAAACCTCAGAAGGAAGAAACCTCAGGCGTATCGCTAGGGCGGCAGCACGAGATCCCAGCCTCAGGCCTGGATTCGGGGAGGGTCGACGAGACCCCTCTCCCAAACTTCACTTCACCCACCGCCGCCCCAGTCCCCGCAGCCGCCGCTCCGGGATCATTTTTCTTTTCTTTCTTTTTTTTTTTTATTATAGTCGGAGTCTCACTCTGTCACTCAGTCGAGTGCAGTGGCGAGATCTCAGCTGACTGCAAACTCTGCCGCCCAGGTTCAAGTGATTCTCTTGCCTCCACCTCCCGTGTACCTAGGACTAGAGGGATTAGTCAGCGTCGGGGCTAAGACCAGTCCTGGCCAGGGCATCAACAGGATGGTCTCTGGAGGCCGGGATTCACGGAGGGTCGTCCAGGAGGAAGAAACGGCCGGCAGAGGGCCGGGGAAGCAGCGCGGGATCCCAGCCTCAGGCCTGCACGGACGGTGTGCCAGTGAGTCTCTTCAAAAAAGGAGAGGTTTGCTTATGTGTCCGTGGGCTGCTCTCTCACCAGTGGGTTGTAGTCGTGGAGAGCAGAACCCTGAAAATTCAGGGGCTGCCTGGGGGTAGGTGTTACCATGCCACTGCTGTATGTCTTTGTGCGTTTGCGTGTGTGCGTATGTCTCTCTCTTGTTTCTCTCTCTCCCCTTTCTCACTCTTTTGCTCTGTGTCCGTCTGTGGGTGCATGTGTGTGTGTTGGGACACATGTGCCCTGTGCGCCAGAGGTCGGTATCGTCTACGTCCGCCTTTCTTGTGGTCAGCCTCTCCCCGCGTCTCTGCCTGGCTTGTGTGGCCGGTTGTCAGTCATTTTTCCGGCGGCTCCAGTTTAGGTTTGTGAAGGTCCAGATTAAGTGGGGAGCTGCATCTCTCTAGTAAGAATTTAAATCACCTCCTCACCCTGAGAGGCCTCTTTTCTAGGATTAAGGCCTCTACCCCCCAGTCAAGGATAAAAGCCTCACCGGAGGAGCAGTGCGGAGCGACCTGAAAGAAGATGGTTCTCGTTCGTCTCTCTCTTTCATTTTCTTGAGAAATCTAGCCACAGGGTAACACAGGTTTTGAGAGGATGGGAACGGGACGTGGCAAGGATCTGTGAGTGTGCAGGCTGTGTTTCACATATCATTAAACATAGTCTAGTGAGGGTTCTGCAGATAGCTGGCGTTTAAGTTTGTTTTATTGAATCAAGGAAAAGAAAAAATGCTGAGAAAAAAATGACACATTTTGCCTGCCAACCCATCTGACTGTTACAAGTTTAATAGTAATTTTAATTTATCTTCAATTGTAAAGATCCTTGGCAGTGATACCTAATTTCCTAAGATAGCCTTGCTTTATATTGTATGATTAAGATGTCATGCATATCAGAGTATCTGGAAATTCTTCCCAACGTCCTTGACATAGGTGATTAATCACATTCCCAAAATAACATACCAAAACGAATAACAGAAAATCATTTTAAGTTGTGGTTGCCTCATGAACAAAACATTTCATGTGTGTCTGGCACTCTTCTGGGCACAGATTTCATCTTAACCTAAGTATTGAAATGCTTGTGCCCTTTGATTAATTTTTCTATGTAAATACTTTGATAATAAGCTACATTGAGGCCGGGTGCAGTGGCTCACACCTCTAATCCCAGTTCTTTGGGAGGCTGAGGCCAGCGGATCACGAAGTCAGGCGATCAAGACCATCCTGGCCAACACGGTGAAACGCTGTCTCTTCAAATATACAAAGAATTAGCCAGGTGAGGCCAGACTCTGGCTTATGCCTGTAATTCCACACTTTGGGAGGCTGAGGAGGGTATATCACCTAAGGTCAGGGGTTCGAGACCAGTCTGCCCAACATGGAAAAACCCTGTTTCTAATAAAAATACAAAAAATTAGCCGGGTGTGGTGGCAGGTGCCTGTAATCCCAGCTACTCGGGAGGCTGAGGCAGAAGAATCCCTTGAACCCACGAGGCGGAGGTTGCATTGAGCTGAGATCATGCCATTGCACCATCGGGCCTGGGTGACAAGAGTGAAACTCTGTCAAAAAAAAAAAAAAAAAAAAAAACCTGATCTATACTAAAAATACAAAAATTAGACCCTGAAGGTCACGTCCAAATAAGAAAGACATTGTTTGGCTCAAATAGTCTGACACTAAGGAATAGTGCAGACTGGACAAGTGAGGTGACTGACACCTGTAATCCCAGCACTTTGGGAGGCTGAGGCTGGTGGATTACCTGAGGTCAGGAGTTGGAGACCAGCCTGACCAACATCGTGAAACTCCATCTCTACTAAAAAAAAGTTCATGAAAATTAGCCAGCTATGGTGGTTCATGCCTGTAAATCCCAGCTACTCAGGAGGCTGAGGCAGGAGACTCGCTTGAACCCGGGTGGCAGAGGTTGTGGTGAATGGAGATCACACCACTGCACTCCAGCCTGGCAACAAGAGTGAAACTCTGTCTCAAAAAACAGAATAGTGCAGAGTAAGAGCAGATTTATGTATGTATGTATGTATGTATGTATTTTCAGAGAAGCAGGGAATCTGGAATTTTGGGTGAAATGTCTGTTTCCAGAAGCTGAAAATGCTCTCAAATGGAAAATTCAGGCTAGCCTCTATCAAGCTTCTCCTTGTTCTATGTGTGAATAGCATGGGACAGAGGGAACAGCTTGAGCCAAGGCAGGATGGTGGGATGGGACAGATGGCCAGGGCTGCTGCACTGGGTGCGGTGGTGGAGGATTTGGCTGGAAATGCAGGTGGGACCAGACCATGAAGAGTCTCAAACACAGACCTGAGGACTCTGACCTTTATCCTGGGGGCGGCAGGAAGCCATGTTATGTGAAGGAACAAGGCTGTTTCTCCCTCAGCACTAGCGCAAGCAAAGGCCAGGGAGGCCCTCAGTGGAAGCTTGCTGCTGGATTTGTTCATGTGCCTTTTCTCCTGCCTGCACTAGGGTCAGAATGGCCTAGGGCACTGCACACTTCCTGCCAGGAATAGAAGGCCCCACAGCTATAGCACCTCTCTTCCCTTTAGTTCTTTGGAAGGATGAGCAAACTATTCAGCCTCTCTGAGCCTCAGTTTTCTCATTCATAAAATGAAGACAGTATAGCAACCTCGCAGGTCACAAGGATGTTATGAAATTTGGTGAGCACAGCACAGCAGGTGTATTTTTGGGTCCTATTATTACATGTGAACCAAGTTGCCTTGTAGAAAAGGCACAGGCTCAGGGGACCTGTGTTTCAATCCCACTATGCCCCTGTAATGCCCAGCTCTCAGGGATGATGGAAAGATTAAATTCACGGAGATGATGCCTGTGCAGCATCTGATACCCAGCAGATGCCTAAGAACCTAACCTACCACCCACCTGAGCAAGCACAAGCAGTCCTGCTTCTCCTGCAAGCACTGGGGATGCTGCCTCCCACACACCTTAGAACACTGCTCCTCCTCCCTCTCTGCAGGGGGCATTTTATAGGCCTCAGTCGCTGGGCTTGCTGTCCTCTCACCTGCCACTCAGCGCGGGGCTCAGAGCAGGCATTCTTCACCTTTGCAAGAAGCTTCTCTATGCATCCCTGTCCCCAGGCTTGCCGAGTGCATTCACCTATTGTATTCTTTATAATCAGGATAGAGTTGCTCCCCACTGTGTAGATGAGGAAATGGAGACCTAGAAAGGGAAGGAAAGATCAACATTTTGAGCACCTTCAATGTGCCTGAGGCAATGTACCCATTAGCTCTGCTTCACAGCAGCCCAAGAGGGAGGTATTATTCTTCCCCTGTGTAAATGTGGGTGTTGAGGCTCAGAGAAGGGCAGTGACTTGTCCAAGGTCACATAGCAAGCAACCGTCCGTGGCTGAGGGCAAACCCAGGTCTTTCTGACTTCAGAGTGTGGGATTTAGAACAAACATTTGCAACGTGAGTTTGACAGATCCATCCCCCAGTGCTGTTCCAAGGACCAGATGGGGTCATAAGTGTGTGAGTACCTGACATGGTGCCCAAGGACCAGGAGTAGAAGCAGAATCCCATCCACCTCCACCTAATCATACAGAGAAAAGAGACAGGAGCCCAGGGAGGGCAGTGCTGTGCCCAAGCTGTCAGCGAGCAGTAGGCAGAGCCCAGGCCCCTGCTTTCCCGTGCCCACCCGTTCCCAGTTCACGGCAAGGCCACCTCTCCAGGGCCTTTCCCTCCCCTAGAGAGGAAACTCCCCAAGTTCCTCTGACCAGACAGGAGAGTGAATGAGAGCAGAAAATTCCATTTCAGCACACACACCTGGAGCCTGAGGCTGAAAGCTGGAATCCCAGACTTTGACACTCAAGAAGCCACCTCCACACTCTTTCAGCACCTCCACCTGGGACCTTCATGAGCACCTTGCTTCCCTCCCAGGGGAGAGGGGGTGTCCCAGAGACACTGGGGCCCTTAGAAGGCACTATGAGTTGGCAGTGACTGCAGCAGCATGGTGGGATTGCGGGTGGTGTAGGAAGCAGGGGAAGCCAGAGCTGAAGGCATCAGAGTCCTCTGCCCTTGCTCTGCAAAAAAAAAACCCACGGCATATTCCCATCCCACTCCACACCTCCCATGGTCAGCAGTCGGTCCCAGAGGAGGAGCAGCGAGGCCTCAGGAGGACAGCAACCACTGCTGGCAAGGCGTTGGTGTTCTCCTTTTGAACTGCACAGGTTGTCAGCATCAGACAAGGTCGCTCTGTGACCATGATGGGTCAAGACAAAGCAAGGTCACTTGGTAGCTATCATGGCTCAGCTCATGCAAAACATGGACAAAAATGACCTCACACCCCCTCTCCTATGTCTATGTCATGACCGCTACCTCTTTGTCAATTGCAGCATTAGCTTTGGTCTTGTCTTCCTTCCTTTTAGGTAAGATTGGGGAAGATGCCAGGTGATAGAATACACCCTGCCTCTAGCAGCATCCAATCTGGAGCAAAGACTTCTTTCAACCCTCCCCCAAGCTTCCAATACAAGCCCAAATTCTGGAACAAGTCCTTTCCAACACCTCCTTCAGAGAAGCTCCCTGGCTCCAGGCAGTGCTTCCTCACCTCCCTGCAGCAGGAAGCCCAGCTTGCGAGCTGCAGGTGTGCTCCAGGTGGTCACTGGATGCAGGGTATTGACAGATGGATCCCATCGATACCCCCACTGCAGAACCATGTAAGCACATCATCCCCCACTTGCACATGAGGAAACGGAGTTCCGCAGGGTGGAGAAGGGAAGACATAATTTGTCCTTCAAATGCGATACCGGTGAGATGTGAGAGGCAGCACCCCTCATAACTCAGTGAGGCAGTGGGCACACCAGGACCCTCCCAGGCAGATCGGGTGTGTGGTCGCCCCCATTGCATAGCATGGGCGGGAGTGGGGGAGACCACACATGGGTCTCACCTCCTCTCCACTGGCCCGACCTCCCTGCAGACCCCCGGGACAGAGTCAGCATCTGCTTGCTGGCAGGCCTGGCCACCAGAGGTCTTTGCTTATGTCTAAGGTCCCT